>NC_091266.1:15169015-15472045 GCF_042477335.2 Ovis canadensis
TCCCACGAGGCTTTCCCACAGGGCTGTCCCACTTGCACACGTGGTGGGAGTCGATCCTCGGCTTGAACGTAAAGGCAGTGCAGGGAAAACAGGTTCCTCTGGAATGGACTGACACATCTGGGGGACTCTTGGAATGGTGGCACGACCCTGGAGTTCCTCTCGCCTTTCCTGTGGAGAGCGCCTCCTCTTGAGATGCGACGGGAACGCCGGGAATTCTTTCCCTACGAAACAGGGAAAGGATCCCTCATCTCGAGCTAGGAGGCGGAAACGGGGCTCCCCTGGATGTGTGCGGGACCCCACGTGCTTCCTCTCGAGTGGAGACGGGAATGTCGCGGAACTGCTTGAGTTGCAGCAAGGGTGTGAAGGTCCCATTGGAAGTTCCAGTGGTTAGATGTGATTAGCCTCGAGAAGCCTAAGCGGAAATGGGCCTCATCTCGCCTGGAGGGCAAAACCTCCTGGATTTTCTCGAGTTGAGGCAGGTGCTCTCGACTTACGACGGGGACCTCAGGGACCCGCTCTGGTGGCCTCAGGAAAGGCCAGTCCCCATGCGAGTTCCTCGGGGGCCTCTCGGGATTCCTCTCCCGTCGATGCCGGGGCCTAAGACCTTGTGTGGAGTCGGGGCCGGAACCTGAGGATTCCTCTCCAGTGCTGACATGGATCTTGGGCTACTTCTGGAGTCTCCCCAGGGGAGTCAGTCCTCGTGTCGAATGCGGGCATGCACTTGCGCTTTCCTCCAGAGCGGTAGCAGCAGTGTCACGCATTCCGCCGCGTGGATCAAAGGATCTATGGTTTTCCCTCGAGTCTTTCCCACGAGGCTTTCCCACGAGGCTTTCCCAACGGGCTGTCCCACGTGCACACGTGGTGGGAGTCGATCCTCGGCTTGAACGTCAAGGCAGTGCTGGGAAAACAGGTTCCTCTGGAATGGACTGACACATCTGGGGGACTCTTGGAATGGTGGCATGACCCTGGAGTTCCTCTCGGCTTTCCTGTGGAGAGCACCTCCTCTTGAGATGCGACGGGAACACCGAGAATTCTTTCCCTATGAAACAGGGAAAGGATCCCTCATCTCGAGCTAGGAGGCGGAAACGGGGCTCCCCTGGATGTGTGCGGGACACCACGTGCTTCCTCTCGAGTGCAGACGGGTATGTCGGGGAACTTCTTGAGTTGCAGCAAGGGTGTGAAGGACCCTTTGGAAGTTCCAGTGGTTAGATGTGATTGGCCTCGAGAAGCCTCAGCGGAAATGGGCCTCATCTCGCCTGGAGGGCAAAACCTCCTGGATTTTCTCGAGTTGCGGCAGGTGCTCTCGACTTACGACGGGGACCTCAGGGACACGCTCTGGTGGCCTCAGGAAAGGCCAGTCCCCATGCGAGTTCCTCGGGGGCCTCTCGGGATTCCTCTCCCATCGATCCCGGGGCCTAAGACCTTGTGTGGAGTCGGGGCCGGAACCTGAGGATTCCTCTCCAGTGCTGACATGGATCTTGGGGTACTTCTGGAGTCTCCCCAGGGGAGTCAGTCCTCGTCTCGAATGCGGGCATGCACTTGCGCTTTCCTCCAGAGCGGTAGCAGCAGTGTCACGCAGTCCGCCGCGTGGATCAAAGGATCTATGTTTTTCCCTCGAGTCTTTCCCACGAGGCTTTCCCACGAGGCTTTCCCACAGGGCTGTCCCACGTGCACACGTGGTGGGAGTCGATCCTCGGCTTGAACGTCAAGGCAGTGTAGGGAAAACAGGTTCCTCTGGAATGGACTGACACATCTGGGGGACTCTTGGAATGGTGGCACGACCCTGGAGTTCCTCTCGCCTTTCCTGTGGAGAGCGCCTCCTCTTGAGATGCGACGGGGACGCCGGGAATTATTTCCCTACGAAACAGGGATAGGATCCCTCATCTCGAACTAGGAGGCGGAAACGGGGCTCCCCTGGATGTGTGCGGCACCCCACGTGCTTCCTCTCGAGTGGAGACGGGTATGTCGGGGAACTGCTTGAGTTGCAGCAAGGGTGTGAAGGACCCTTTGGAAGTTCCAGTGGTTAGATGTGATTAGCCTCGAGAAGCCTCAGCGGAAATGGGCCTCATCTCGCCTGGAGGGCAAAACCTCCTGGATTTTCTCGAGTTGTGTCAGGTGCTCTCGACTTACGACGGGGACCTCAGGGACCAGCTCTGGTGGCCTCAGGAAAGGCCAGTCCCCATGCGAGTTCCTCGGGGGCCTCTCGGGATTCCTCTCCCGTCGATGCCGGGGCCTAAGACCTTGTGTGGAGTCGGGGCCGGAACCTGAGGATTCCTCTCCAGTGCTGACATGGATCTTGGGGTACTTCAGGAGTCTCCCCAGGGGAGTCAGTCCACGTTTCGAATGCGGGCATGCACTTGGGCTTTCCTCCAGAGCAGTAGCAGCAGTGTCACGCAGTCCGCCGCGTGGATCAAAGGATCTATGTTTTTCCCTCGTGTCTTTCCCACTAGGCTTTCCCACGAGGCTTTCCCACAGGGCTGTCACACGTGCACACGTGGTGGTAGTCGATCCTCGGCTTGAACGTCAAGGCAGTGCAGGGAAAACAGGTTCCTCTGGAATGGACTGACACATCTGGGGGTCTCTTGGAATGGTGCCACGACCCTGGAGTTCCTCTCACCTTTCCTGTGGAGAGCGCCTCCTCTTGAGATGCGACGGAAACGCCGGGAATTCTTTCCCTACGAAACAGGGAAAGGATCCCTCATCTCGAGCTAGGAGGCGGAAACGGGGCTCCCCTGGATGTGTGCAGGACCCTCGTGCTTCCTCTCGAGTGGAGACGGGTATGTCGGGGAACTTCTTGAGTTGCAGCAAGGGTGTGAAGGACCCTTTGGAAGTTCCAGTGGTTAGATGTGATTAGCCTCGAGAAGCCTCAGCGGAAATGGGCCTCATCTCGCCTGGAGGGCAAAACCTCCTGGATTTTCTCGAGTTGCGGCAGGTGCTCTCGACTTACGACGGGGACCTCAGGGACCCGCTCTGGTGGCCTCAGGAAAGGCCAGTCCCCATGCGAGTTCCTCGGGTGCCTCTCGGGATTCCTCTCCTGTGGATGCCGGGGCTTAAGACCTTTTGTGGAGTCGGGGCCGGAACCTGAGGATTCCTCTCCAGTGCTGACATGGATCTTGGGGTAGTTCTGGAGTCTCCCCAGGGGAGTCAGTCCTCGTCTCGAATGCGGGCATGCATTGCGCTTTCCTCCAGAGCGGTAGCAGCAGTGTCACGCAGTCCGCCGCCTGGATCAAAGGATCTATGGTTTTCCCTTGAGTCTTTCCCACGAGGCTTTCCCACGTGGCTTTCCCACAGGGCTGTCCCACGTGCACACGTGGTGGGAGTCGATCCTCGGCTTGAACGTCATGGCAGTGCGGGGAAAACAGGTTCCTCTGGAATGGACTGACACATCTGGGGGTCTCTTGGAATGGTGCCACGACCCAGGAGTTCCTCGCGCCTTTCCTGTGGAGAGCGCCTCCTCTTGAGATGCGACGGGAACGCCGGGAATTCTTTCCCTACTAAACAGGGAAAGGATCCCTCATCTCGTGCTAGGAGGTGGAAACGGGGCTCCCCTGGATGTGTGCGGGACCCCACGTGCTTCCTCTCGAGTGGAGACGGGTATGTCGCGGAAATGCTTGAGTTGCAGCAAGGGTGTGAAGGACCCTTTGGAAGTTCCAGTGGTTAGATGTGATTAGCCTCGAGAAGCCTCAGCGGAAATGGGCCTCATCTCGCCTGGAGGGCAAAACCTCCTGGATTTTCTTGAGTTGCGGCAGGTGCTCTCGACTTACGACGGGGACCTCAGGGACCCGCTCTGGTGGCCTCAGGAAAGGCCAGTCCCCATGCGAGTTCCTCGGGGGCCTCTCGGCATTCCTCTCCCGTCGATGCCGGGGCCTAAGACCTTGTGTGGAGTCGGGGCCGGAACCTGAGGATTCCTCTCCAGTGCTGACATGGATCTTGGGGTACTTCTGGAGTCTCCCCAGGGGAGTCAGTCCTCGTCTCGAATGCGGGCATGCACTTGCGCTTTCCTCCAGAGCGGTAGCAGCAGTGTCACACAGTCCGCCGCGTGGATCAAAGGATCTATGGTTTTCCCTCGAGTCTTTCCCACGAGGCTGTCCCTCGAGGCTTTCCCACAGGGCTGTCCCACGTGCACACGTGGTGGGAGTCGATCCTCGGCTTGAATGTCAAGGCAGTTCAGGAAAAACAGGTTCCTCTGGAATGGACTGACACATCTGGGGGACTCTTGGAATGGTGGCACGACCCTGGAGTTCCTCTCGCCTTTCCTGTGGAGAGTGCCTCCTCTTGAGATGCGACGGGAACGCCGGGAATTCTTTCCCTACGAAACAGGGAAAGGATCCCTCATCTCGAACTAGGAGGCGGAAACGGGGCTCCCCTGGATGTGTGCGGCACCCCACGTGCTTCCTCTCGAGTGGAGACGGGTATGTGGCGGAACTACTTGAGTTGCAGCAAGGGTGTGAAGGACCCTTTGGAAGTTCCAGTGGTTAGATGTGATTAGCCTCGAGAAGCCTCAGCGGAAATGGGCCTCATCTCGCCTGGAGGGCAAAACCTCCTGGATTTTCTCGAGTTGCGTCAGGTGCTCTCGACTTACGACGGGGACCTCAGGGACCAGCTCTGGTGGCCTCAGGAAAGGCCAGTCCCCATGCGAGTTCCACGGGGGCCTCTCGGGATTCCTCTCCCGTCGATGCCGGGGTCTAAGACGTTGTGTGGAGTCGGGGCCGGAACCTGAGGATTCCTCTCCAGTGCTGACATGGATCTTGGGGTACTTCAGGAGTCTCCCCAGGGGAGTCAGTCCACGTTTCGAATGCGGGCATGCACTTGGGCTTTCCTCCAGAGCAGTAGCAGCAGTGTCACGCAGTCCGCCACGTGGATCAAAGGATCTATGTTTTTCCCTCGTGTCTTTCCCACTATTCTTTCCCACGAGGCTTTCCCACAGGGCTGTCCCACGTGCACACGTGGTGGGAGTCGATCCTCGGCTTGAACGTCAAGGCAGTGCAGGGACAACAGGTTCCTCTGGAATGGACTGACACATCTGGGTGTCTCTTGGAATCGTGCCACGACCCTGGAGTTCCTCTCGCCTTTCCTGTGGAGAGCGCCTCCTCTTGAGATGCGACGGGAACGCCGGGAATTCTTTCCCTACGAAACAGGGAAAGGATCCCTCATCTCGAGCTAGGAGGCGGAAACGGGGCTCCCCTGGATGTGTACAGGACCCTCGTGCTTCCTCTCGAGTGGAGACGGGTATGTCGGGGAACTTCTTGAGTTGCAGCAAGGGTGTGAAGGACCCTTTAGACGTTCCAGTGGTTAGAAGTCATTTGCCTCGAGAAGCATCAGCGGAAATGGGCCTCATCTCGCCTGGAGGATAAAACCTCCTGGATTTTCTCGAGTTGCGGCAGGTGCTCTCGACTTACGACGGGGACCTCAGGGACCCGCTCTGGAGGCCTCAGGAAAGGCCAGTCCCCATGCGAGTTCCTCGGGGGCCTCTCGGGATTCCTCTCCCGTCGATGCCGGGGCCTAAGACCTTGTGTGGAGTCGGGGCCGGAACCTGAGGATTCCTCTCCAGTGCTGACATGGATCTTGGGGTACTTCTGGAGTCTCCCCAGGGGAGTCAGTGCTCGTCTCGAATGCGGGCATGCACTTGCGCTTTCCCCCAGAGCGGTAGCAGCAGTGTCACGCAGTCCGCCGCGTGGATCAAAGGATCTATGCTTTTCCCTCGAGTCTTTCCCACGAGGCTTTCCCACGAGGCTTTCCCACAGGGCTGTCCCACGTGCACACGTGGTGGGAGTCGATCCTCGGCTTGAACGTCAAGACAGTGCAGGGAAAACAGGTGCCTCTGGAATGGACTGACACATCTGGGGGTCTCTTGGAATGGTGCCACGACCCAGGAGTTCCTCGCGCCTTTCCTGTGGAGAGCGCCTCCTCTTGAGATGCGACGGGAACGCCGGGAATTCTTTCCCTACGAAACAGGGAAAGGATCTCTCATCTCGAGCTAGGAGGCGGAAACGTGGCTCCCCTGGATGTGTGCGGGACCCTCGTGCTTCCTCTCGAGTGGACACGGGTATGAACTTCTTGAGTTGCAGCAAGGGTGTGAAGGACCCTTTGGAAGTTCCAGTGGTTAGATGTGATTAGCCTCGAGAAGCCTCAGCGGAAATGGGCCTCATCTCGCCTGGAGGGCAATACCTCCTGGAATTTCTCGAGTTGCGGCAGGTGCTCTCGACTTACGACGGGGACCTCGGGGACCCGCTCTGGTGGCCTCAGGAAAGGCCAGTCCCCATGCGAGTTCCTCGGGGGCCTCTCGGGATTCCTCTCCCGTCGATGCCGGGGCCTAAGTACTTGTGTGGAGTCGGGGCCGGAACCCTAGGATTCCTCTCCAGTGCTGACATGGATATTGGGGTACTTCTGGAGTCTCCACAGGGGAGTCAGTCCTCGTCTCGAATGCGGGCATGCACTTGCGCTTTCCTCCAGAGTGGCAGCAGCAGTGTCACACAGTCCGCCGGTGGATCAAGGGATCTATGGTTTTCCCTCGAGGCTTTCCCACGATGCTTTCACACAGGGCTGTCCCACGTGCCACCGTGGTGGGAGTCGATCCTCGGGATGAACGTCGAGGCAGTCAGGGAAAACAGGTTCCTCTGGAATGGACAGACACATCTGGGGGACTCTTGGAATGGTGGCACGACCCTGAATTTTCTCTCGCCTTTCCTGTGGAGAGCGCCTCCTCTTGAGATGCGACGGGAATGCCGGGAATTCTTTCTCTACGAAACAGGGAAAGGATCCCTCATCTCGAGCTAGGAGGCGGAAACGGGGCTTCCCTGGATGTGTGCGGGACCCTCGTGCTTCCTCTCGAGTGGAGACGGGTATGTCGGGGAACTTCTTGAGTTGCAGCAAGGGTGTGAAGGACCCTTTGGAAGTTCCAGTGGTTAGATGTGATTAGCCTCGAGAAGCCTCAGCAGAAATGGGCCTCATCTCGCCTGGAGGGCAAAACCTCCTGGATTTTCTCCAGTTGCGGCAGGTGCTCCCGACTTACGACGGGGACATCAGGGACCCGCTCTGGTGGCCTCAGGAAAGGCCAGTCCCCATGGGATTTCCTCGGGGGCCTCTCGGGATTCCTCTCCCGTCGATGCTGGGGCCTAAAACCTTGTGTGGAGTCTGGGCCGGAACCTGAGGATTCCTCTCCAGTGCTGACATGGATCTTGGGGTACTTCTGGAGTCTCCCCAGGGGAGTCAGTCCTCGTCTCGAATGCTGGCATGCACTTGCTCTTTCCTCCAGAGCGGTAGCAGCAGTATCACGCAGTCCGCTGCGTGGATCAAAGGATCTATGGTGTTCCCTCGAGTCTTTCCCACGAGGCTTTCCCACTAGGCTTTCCCCCAGGGCTGTCCCACGTGCACACGTGGTGGGAGTCGATCCTCGGCTTAAACGTCAAGGCAGTGCAGGGAACACAGGTTCCTTTGGAATGGACTGACCCATCTGGGTGACTCTTGGAATGGTGGCACGACCCTGGAGTTCCTCTCGCCTTTCCTGTCGAGAGCGCCTCCTCTTGAGATGCGACGGGAATGCCGGGAATTCTTTCCCTACGAAACAGGGAAAGGATCCCTCATTTCGAGCTAGGAGGCGGAAACGGGGCTCCCCTGGATGTGTGCGGGACCCCACGTGCTTCCTCTCGAGTGGAGACGGGTGTGTCGGGGAACTTCTAGAGTTGCAGCAAGGGTGTGAAGGACCCTTTGGAAGTTCCAGTGGTTAGATGTGATTAGCCTCGAGAAGCCTCAGCGGAAATGGGCCTCATCTCGCCTGGAGGGCAAAACCTCCTGGATTTTCTTCAGTTGCGGCAGGTGCTCCCGACTTACGACGGGGACCTCAGGGACCCGCTCTGGTGGCCTCAGGAAAGGCCAGTCCCCATGCGAGTTCCTCGGGGGCCTCTCGGGATTCCTCTCCCTTCGATGCCTGGGCCTAAGACCTTGTGTGGAGTCGGGCTCGGAACCTGAGGATTTCTCTCCAGTGCTGACATGGATCTTGGGGTACTTCTGGCGTCTCCCCAGGGGAGTCAGTCCTCGTCTCGAATGCGGGCATGCACTTGCGCTTTCCTCCAGAGCGGTAGCAGCAGTGTCACGCAGTCCGCCGCGTGGATCAAAGGATCTATGGTTTTCCCTCGAGTCTTTCCCACGAGGCTTTCCCAAGAGGCTTTCCCACAGGGCTGTCCCACGTGCACACGTGGTGGGAGTCGATCCTCGGCTTGAACGTCAAGGCACTTCAGGGAAAACAGGTTCCTCTGGAATGGACTGACACATCTGGGGGACTCTTGGAATGGTGGCACGACCCTGGAGTTCCTCTCGCCTTTCTTGTGGAGAGCGCCTCCTCTTGAGATGCGACGGGAACGCCGGGAATTTTTTCCCTACGAAACAGGGAAAGGATCCCTCATCTCGAGCTAGGAGGCGGAAACGGGGCTCCCCTGGATGTGTGCGGGACCCTCGTGCTTCCTCTCGAGTGGACACGGGTATGTTGGGGAACTTCTTGAGTTGCAGCAAGTGTGTGAAGGCCCCTTTGGAAGTTCCAGTGGTTAGATGTGATTAGCCTCGAGAAGCCTCAGCGGAAATGGGCCTCATCTCGCCTGGAGGGCAAAACCTCCTGGATTTTCTCGAGTTTTGGCAGGTGCTCTCGACTTACGTCGGGGACCTCAGGGACCCGCTCTGGTGGCCTCAGGAAAGGCCAGTCCCCATGCGAGTTCTTCGGGGGCCTCTCGGGATTCCTCTCCCAACGGGGCCGGGGCCTAAGACCTTGGGTGGAGTCGGGGCCAGAAACTGAGGATTCCTCTCCAGTGCTGACATGGATCTTGGGGTACTTCTGGAGTCTCCCCAGGGGAGTCAGTCCTCGTCTCGAATGCGGGCATGCACTTGCGCTTCCCTCCAGTGCGGTAGGAGCAGTGTCACGCAGTCTGCAGCGTGGATCAAAGGATCTATAGTTTTCCCTCGAGTCTTTCCCACGAGGCTTTCCCACGTGGCCTTCCCCCAGGGATGTCCCACGTGCACACGTGGAGGGAGTCGATCCTCGGCTTGAACGTCAAGGCAGTGCAGGGAAAACAGGTTCCTCTGGAATGGACTGACACATCTGGGGGACTCTTGGAGTGGTGGCAGGACCCTGGAGTTCCTCTCGCCTTTCCTGTGGAGAGCGCCTCCTCTTGAGATGCGACGGGAACGCCGAGAATTCTTTCCCTACGAAACAGGGAAAGGATCCCTCATCTCGAGCTAGGAGGCGGAAACGGGGCTCCCCTGGATGTGTTCGGGACCCTCATGCTTCGTCTCGAGTGGAGACGGGTATGTCGGGGAACTTCTTGAGTTGCAGCAAGGGTGTGAAGGACCCTTTGGAAGTTCCAGTGGTTAGATGTGATTAGGCTCGAGAAGCCTCAGCGGAAATGGGCCTCATCTCGCCTGGAGGGCAAAACCTCCTGGATTTTCTCGAGTTGCCGCAGGTGCTCTCGACTTACGACGGAGACCTCAGGGACCCGCTCTGGTGGCCCCAAGGAAGGCCAGTCCCCATGCGAGTTCCTCGGGGTCCTCTCGGGATTCCTCTCCCGTCAATGCCGGGGCCTAAGACCTTGTGTGGAGTTGGGGCCGGAACCTGAGGATTCCTCTCCAGTGTTGACATGGATCTTGGGGTACTTCTGGAGTCTCCCCAGGGGAGTCAGTCCTTGTCTCGAATGCGGGCATGCACTTGCGCTTTCCTCCAGAGTGGTAACAGCAGTGTCACGCAGTCCGCCGGGTGGATCAAGGTATCTATGACTTTCCCTCGACGCTTTCCATCGATGCTTTCACACAGGGCTGTCCCACGTGCCACCGTGGTGGGAGTCGATCCTCGGCATGAACGTCGAGGCAGTGCAGGGAAAATACGTTCCTCTGGAATGGACTGACACATCTGGGGGACTCTTGGAATGGTATCACGACCCTGGAGTTCCTCTCGCCTTTCCTGTGGAGAGCGCCTCATCTTGAGATGCGACGGGAATGCCGGTAATTCTTTCCCAACGAAACGGGGAAAGGATCCCTCATCTCGAGCTAGGAGGCGGAAACGGGGCTCACCTCGATGTGTGCGGGACCCTCGTGCTTCCTCTCGAGTGGAAACGGGTATGTCGGGGAACTTCTTGAGTTGCAGCAAGGGTGTGAAGGACCCTTTGGAAGTTCCAGTGGTTAGATGTGATTAGCCTTGAGAAGCCTCAGCGGAAATGGGCCTCATCTCGCCTGGAGGGCAAAACCTCCTGGATTTTCTCGAGTTGCGGCAGGTGCTCTCGACTTACGACGGGGACCTCGGGGACCCGCTCTGGTGGCCTCAGGAAATGCCAGTCCCCATGCGAGTTTCTCGGGGGCCTCTCGGGATTCCTCTCCCGTCGATGCCGGGGCCTAAGACCTTGTGTGGAGTCGGGGCCGGAACCTGAGGATTCCTCTCCAGTGCTGACATGGATATTGGGGTACTTCTGGAGTCTCCAAAGGGGAGTCAGTCCTCGTCTCGAATGCGGGCATGCACTTGCGCTTTCCTCCAGAGCAGTAGCAGCAGTGTCACACAGTCCGCCGCGTGGATCAAAGGATCTATGGTTTTCCCTCGAGTCTTTCCCACGAAGCTTTCCCACGAGGCTTTCCCACAGGGCTGTCCCACGTGCACACCTTGTGGTAGTCGATCCTCGGCTTGAACGTCAAGGCAGTGCAGGGAAAACAGGTTTCTCTGGAATGGACTGACACATCTGGGGGACTCTTGGAATGGTGGCACGACCCTGGAGTTCTTTTCGCCTTTCCTGTGGAGAGCGCCTCCTCTTGAGATGCGAAGGGAACGCCGGGAATTCTTTCCCTACGAAACAGGGAAAGGATCCCTCATCTCGACCTAGGAGGCGGAAACGGGGCTCCCCTGGATGTTTGCGGGACCCCACGTGCTTCCTATCAAGTGGAAACGGGTATGTCGGGTAACTTCTTGAGTTGCAGCAAGGGTGTGAAGGACCCTTTGGAAGTTCCAGTGGTTAGATGTGATTAGACTCGAGAAACCTCAGCGGAAATTGGCCTTATCTCGCCTGGAGGGCAAAACCTCCTGGATTTTCTCGAGTTGTGGCACGTCTCTCGACTTACGACGGGGACCTCGGGGACCTGCTCTGGTGGCCTCAGGAAAGGCCAGTCCCCATGCGAGTTCCTCGGGGGCCTCTCGGGATTCCTCTCCCGTCGATGCCGGGGCCTAAGACCTTGTGTGGAGTCGGGGCCGGAACCTGAGGATTCCTCTCCAGTGCTGACATGGATCTTGGGGTACTTCTGGAGTCTAACCAGGGAAGTCAGACCTCGTTTCGAATGCGGGCATGCACTTGCGCTTTCCTCCAGAGCGGTAGCAGCAGTGTCACGCAATCCGCCGCGTGGATCAAAGGATCTATGGTTTTCCCTCGAGTCTTTCCCACGAGGCTTTCCCACGAGGCTTTCCCACAGGGCTGTCCCACGTGCACACGTGGTGGGAGTCGATCCTCGGCTTGAACGTCAAGGCAGTGCAGGGAAAACAGTTTCCTCTGGAATGGACTGACACATCTGGTGGACTCTTGGAATGGTGGCACGACCCTGGAGTTCCTCTTGCCTTTCCTGTGGAGAGCGCCTCCTCTTGAGATGGGACGGGAACGCCGCGAATTCTTTCCCTACGAAACAGGGAAAGGATCCCTCATCTCGAGCTAGGAGGCGGAATCGGGGCGCCCCTGGATGTGTGCGCGACCCTCGTGCTTCCTCTCGAGTGGAGACGGGTATGTCGGGGAACTTCTTGAGTTGCAGCAAGGGTGTGAAGGACCCTTTGGAAGTTCCAGTGGTTAGATGTGATTAGCCTCGAGAAGCCTCAGCGGAAATGGGCCTCATCTCGCCTGGAGGGCAATACCTCCTGGAATTTCTCGAGTTGCGGCAGGTGCTCTCGACTTACGACGGGGACCTCGGGGACCCGCTCTGGTGGCCTCAGGAAAGGCCAGTCCCCATGCGAGTTCCTCGGGGGCCTCTCGGGATTCCTCTCCCGTCGATGCCGGGGCCTAAGACCTTGTGTGGAGTCGTGGCCGGAACCTGAGGATTCCTCTCCAGTGCTGACATGGATCTTGGGCTACTTCTGGAGTCTCCCCAGGGGAGTCAGTCCTCGTCTCGAATGCGGGCATGCACTTGCGCTTTCCTCCAGACCGGTAGCAGCAGTGTCACGCAGTCCGCCGCGTGGATCAAAGGATCTATGGTTTTCCCTCGAGTCTTTCCCATGAGGCTTTCCCACGAGGCTTTCCCACAGGGCTGTTCCACGTGCACACGTGGTGGGAGTCGATCCTCGGCTTGAACGTCAACGCAGTGCAGGGATAACAGGTTCCTCTTGAATGGACTGACGCATCTGGGGGACTCTTGGAATGGTGGCACGACCCTGGAGTTCCTCTCGCCTTTCCTGTGGAGAGCGCCTCCTCTTGAGATGCGACGGGAACGCCGGGAATTCTTTCCCTACAAAACAGGGAAATGATCACTCATCTCGAGCTAGGAGGCGGAAACGAGGCTCCCCTGGATGTGTGCGGGACCCTCGTGCTTTCCTCGAGTGGAGACGGGTATGTCGGGGTACTTCTTGTGTTGCAGCAAGGGTGTGAAGGACCCTTTGGAATTTCCAGTGGTTAGATGTGATTAGCCTCGAGAAGCCTCATCGGAAATGGGCCACATCTCGCCTGGATGGCAAAACTTCCTGGATTTTCTCGAGTTGCGGCAGGTGCTCTCGACTTACGACGGGGATCTCAGGGACCCGCTCTGGTGGCCTCAGGAAAGGCCAGTCCCCATGCGAGTTCCTCGGGGGCCTCTCGGGATTCTTCTCCCGTCGATGCCAGGGCCTAAGACCTTGTGTGGATTCGGGGCCGGAACCTGAGGATTCCTCTCCAGTGCTGACATGGATCTTGGGGTACTTCTGGAGTCTCCCCAGGGGAGTCAGTCCTCGTCTCGAATGCGGGCATGCACTTGCGCTTCCCTCCAGTGCGGTAGGAGCAGTGTCACGCAGTCTGCAGCGTGGATCAAAGGATCTATAGTTTTCCCTCGAGTCTTTCCCACGAGGCTTTCCCACGTGGCCTTCCCCCAGGGATGTCCCACGTGCACACGTGGAGGGAGTCGATCCTCGGCTTGAACGTCAAGGCAGTGCAGGGAAAACAGGTTCCTCTGGAATGGACTGACACATCTGGGGGACTCTTGGAGTGGTGGCAGGACCCTGGAGTTCCTCTCGCCTTTCCTGTGGAGAGCGCCTCCTCTTGAGATGCGACGGGAACGCCGAGAATTCTTTCCCTACGAAACAGGGAAAGGATCCCTCATCTCGAGCTAGGAGGCGGAAACGGGGCTCCCCTGGATGTGTGCGGGACCCTCATGCTTCGTCTCGAGTGGAGACGGGTATGTCGGGGAACTTCTTGAGTTGCAGCAAGGGTGTGAAGGACCCTTTGGAAGTTCCAGTGGTTAGATGTGATTAGGCTCGAGAAGCCTCAGCGGAAATGGGCCTCATCTCGCCTGGAGGGCAAAACCTCCTGGATTTTCTCGAGTTGCCGCAGGTGCTCTCGACTTACGACGGAGACCTCAGGGACCCGCTCTGGTGGCCCCAAGGAAGGCCAGTCCCCATGCGAGTTCCTCGGGGTCCTCTCGGGATTCCTCTCCCGTCAATGCCGGGGCCTAAGACCTTGTGTGGAGTTGGGGCCGGAACCTGAGGATTCCTCTCCAGTGTTGACATGGATCTTGGGGTACTTCTGGAGTCTCCCCAGGGGAGTCAGTCCTTGTCTCGAATGCGGGCATGCACTTGCGCTTTCCTCCAGAGTGGTAACAGCAGTGTCACGCAGTCCGCCGGGTGGATCAAGGTATCTATGACTTTCCCTCGACGCTTTCCATCGATGCTTTCACACAGGGCTGTCCCACGTGCCACCGTGGTGGGAGTCGATCCTCGGCATGAACGTCGAGGCAGTGCAGGGAAAATACGTTCCTCTGGAATGGACTGACACATCTGGGGGACTCTTGGAATGGTATCACGACCCTGGAGTTCCTCTCGCCTTTCCTGTGGAGAGCGCCTCATCTTGAGATGCGACGGGAATGCCGGTAATTCTTTCCCAACGAAACGGGGAAAGGATCCCTCATCTCGAGCTAGGAGGCGGAAACGGGGCTCCCCTCGATGTGTGCGGGACCCTCGTGCTTCCTCTCGAGTGGAAACGGGTATGTCGGGGAACTTCTTGAGTTGCAGCAAGGGTGTGAAGGACCCTTTGGAAGTTCCAGTGGTTAGATGTGATTAGCCTTGAGAAGCCTCAGCGGAAATGGGCCTCATCTCGCCTGGAGGGCAAAACCTCCTGGATTTTCTCGAGTTGCGGCAGGTGCTCTCGACTTACGACGGGGACCTCGGGGACCCGCTCTGGTGGCCTCAGGAAATGCCAGTCCCCATGCGAGTTCCTCGGGGGCCTCTCGGGATTCCTCTCCCGTCGATGCCGGGGCCTAAGACCTTGTGTGGAGTCGGGGCCGGAACCTGAGGATTCCTCTCCAGTGCTGACATGGATATTGGGGTACTTCTGGAGTCTCCAAAGGGGAGTCAGTCCTCGTCTCGAATGCGGGCATGCACTTGCGCTTTCCTCCAGAGCAGTAGCAGCAGTGTCACACAGTCCGCCGCGTGGATCAAAGGATCTATGGTTTTCCCTCGAGTCTTTCCCACGAAGCTTTCCCACGAGGCTTTCCCACAGGGCTGTCCCACGTGCACACCTTGTGGTAGTCGATCCTCGGCTTGAACGTCAAGGCAGTGCAGGGAAAACAGGTTTCTCTGGAATGGACTGACACATCTGGGGGACTCTTGGAATGGTGGCACGACCCTGGAGTTCTTTTCGCCTTTCCTGTGGAGAGCGCCTCCTCTTGAGATGCGAAGGGAACGCCGGGAATTCTTTCCCTACGAAACAGGGAAAGGATCCCTCATCTCGACCTAGGAGGCGGAAACGGGGCTCCCCTGGATGTTTGCGGGACCCCACGTGCTTCCTATCAAGTGGAAACGGGTATGTCGGGTAACTTCTTGAGTTGCAGCAAGGGTGTGAAGGACCCTTTGGAAGTTCCAGTGGTTAGATGTGATTAGACTCGAGAAACCTCAGCGGAAATTGGCCTTATCTCGCCTGGAGGGCAAAACCTCCTGGATTTTCTCGAGTTGTGGCACGTCTCTCGACTTACGACGGGGACCTCGGGGACCTGCTCTGGTGGCCTCAGGAAAGGCCAGTCCCCATGCGAGTTCCTCGGGGGCCTCTCGGGATTCCTCTCCCGTCGATGCCGGGGCCTAAGACCTTGTGTGGAGTCGGGGCCGGAACCTGAGGATTCCTCTCCAGTGCTGACATGGATCTTGGGGTACTTCTGGAGTCTAACCAGGGAAGTCAGACCTCGTTTCGAATGCGGGCATGCACTTGCGCTTTCCTCCAGAGCGGTAGCAGCAGTGTCACGCAATCCGCCGCGTGGATCAAAGGATCTATGGTTTTCCCTCGAGTCTTTCCCACGAGGCTTTCCCACGAGGCTTTCCCACAGGGCTGTCCCACGTGCACACGTGGTGGGAGTCGATCCTCGGCTTGAACGTCAAGGCAGTGCAGGGAAAACAGTTTCCTCTGGAATGGACTGACACATCTGGTGGACTCTTGGAATGGTGGCACGACCCTGGAGTTCCTCTTGCCTTTCCTGTGGAGAGCGCCTCCTCTTGAGATGGGACGGGAACGCCGCGAATTCTTTCCCTACGAAACAGGGAAAGGATCCCTCATCTCGAGCTAGGAGGCGGAATCGGGGCGCCCCTGGATGTGTGCGCGACCCTCGTGCTTCCTCTCGAGTGGAGACGGGTATGTCGGGGAACTTCTTGAGTTGCAGCAAGGGTGTGAAGGACCCTTTGGAAGTTCCAGTGGTTAGATGTGATTAGCCTCGAGAAGCCTCAGCGGAAATGGGCCTCATCTCGCCTGGAGGGCAATACCTCCTGGAATTTCTCGAGTTGCGGCAGGTGCTCTCGACTTACGACGGGGACCTCGGGGACCCGCTCTGGTGGCCTCAGGAAAGGCCAGTCCCCATGCGAGTTCCTCGGGGGCCTCTCGGGATTCCTCTCCCGTCGATGCCGGGGCCTAAGACCTTGTGTGGAGTCGTGGCCGGAACCTGAGGATTCCTCTCCAGTGCTGACATGGATCTTGGGCTACTTCTGGAGTCTCCCCAGGGGAGTCAGTCCTCGTCTCGAATGCGGGCATGCACTTGCGCTTTCCTCCAGACCGGTAGCAGCAGTGTCACGCAGTCCGCCGCGTGGATCAAAGGATCTATGGTTTTCCCTCGAGTCTTTCCCATGAGGCTTTCCCACGAGGCTTTCCCACAGGGCTGTTCCACGTGCACACGTGGTGGGAGTCGATCCTCGGCTTGAACGTCAACGCAGTGCAGGGATAACAGGTTCCTCTTGAATGGACTGACGCATCTGGGGGACTCTTGGAATGGTGGCACGACCCTGGAGTTCCTCTCGCCTTTCCTGTGGAGAGCGCCTCCTCTTGAGATGCGACGGGAACGCCGGGAATTCTTTCCCTACAAAACAGGGAAATGATCACTCATCTCGAGCTAGGAGGCGGAAACGAGGCTCCCCTGGATGTGTGCGGGACCCTCGTGCTTTCCTCGAGTGGAGACGGGTATGTCGGGGTACTTCTTGTGTTGCAGCAAGGGTGTGAAGGACCCTTTGGAATTTCCAGTGGTTAGATGTGATTAGCCTCGAGAAGCCTCATCGGAAATGGGCCACATCTCGCCTGGATGGCAAAACTTCCTGGATTTTCTCGAGTTGCGGCAGGTGCTCTCGACTTACGACGGGGATCTCAGGGACCCGCTCTGGTGGCCTCAGGAAAGGCCAGTCCCCATGCGAGTTCCTCGGGGGCCTCTCGGGATTCTTCTCCCGTCGATGCCAGGGCCTAAGACCTTGTGTGGATTCGGGGCCGGAACCTGAGGATTCCTCTCCAGTGCTGACATGGATCTTGGGGTACTTCTGGAGTCTCCCCAGGGGAGTCAGTCCTCGTCTCGAATGCGGGCATGCACTTGCGATTTCCTCCAGAGCGGTAACAGCAGTGTCACGCAGTCCGCCGCGTGG
The DNA here is from genome assembly GCF_042477335.2 of Ovis canadensis. Lineage (NCBI taxonomy): Eukaryota > Metazoa > Chordata > Mammalia > Artiodactyla > Bovidae > Ovis > Ovis canadensis. Next base: position 15,186,084 of record NC_091266.1, read on the forward strand.
ATCAAGGGATCTATGGCTTTCCCTCGAGTCTTTCCCACGAGGCTTTCCTACGAGGCTTTCCCACAGGGCTGTCCCACGTGCACACGTGGTGGGAGTCGATCCTCGGCTTGAACGTCAACGCAGTGCAGGGAAAACAGGTTCCTCTGGAATGGACTGACACATCTGGGGGACTCTTGGAATGGTGGCACGACCCTGGAGTTCCTCTCGCCTTTCCTGTGGAGAGCGCCTCCTCTTGAGATGCGACGGGAACGCCGGGAATTCTTTCCCTACGAAACAGGGAAAGGATCCCTCATCTCGAGCTAGGAGGCGGAAACGGGGCTCCCCTGGATGTGTGCGGGACCCTCGTGCTTCCTCTCGAGTGGACACGGGTATGTTGGGGAACTTCTTGAGTTGCAGCAAGTGTGTGAAGGACCCTTTGGAAGTTCCAGTGGTTAGATGTGATTAGCCTCGAGAAGCCTCAGCGGAAATGGGCCTCATCTCGCCTGGAGGGCAAAACCTCCTGGATTTTCTCGAGTTGTGGCAGGTGCTCTCGACTTACGTCGGGGACCTCAGGGACCCGCTCTGGTGGCCTCAGGAAAGGCCAGTCCCCATGCGAGTTCCTCGGGGGCCTCTCGGGTTTCGGCTCCCAACGGGGCCGGGGCCTAAGACCTTGTGTGGAGTCGGGGCCAGAAACTGAGGATTCCTCTCCAGTGCTGACATGGATCTTGGGGTACTTCTGGAGTCTCCCCAGGGGAGTCAGTCCTCGTCTCGAATGCTGGCATGCACTTGCGCTTCCCTCGAGTGCGGTAGGAGCAGTGTCACGCAGTCTGCAGCGTGGATCAAAGGATCTATAGTTTTCCCTCGAGTCTTTCCCACGAGGCTTTCCCACGTGGCCTTCCCCCAGGGATGTCCCACGTGCACACGTGGTGGGAGTCGATCCTCGGCTTGAACGTCAAGGCAGTGCAGGGAAAACAGGTTCCTCTGGAATGGACTGACACATCTGGGGGACTCTTGGAGTGGTGGCAGGACCCTGGAGTTCCTCTCGCCTTTCCTGTGGAGAGCGCCTCCTCTTGAGATGCGACGGGAACGCCGGGAATTCTTTCCCTACGAAACAGGGAAAGGATCCCTCATCTCGAGCTAGGAGGCGGAAACGGGGTTCCCCTGGATGTGTTCGGGACCCTCGTGCTTCCTCTCGAGTGGAGACGGGTATGTCGGGGAACTTCTTGAGTTGCAGCAAGGGTGTGAAGGACCCTTTGGAAGTTCCAGTGGTTAGATGTGATTAGGCTCGAGAAGCCTCAGCGGAAATGGGCCTCATCTCGCCTCGAGGGCAAAACCTCCTGGATTTTCTCGAGTTGCGGCTGGTGCTCTCGACTTACGACGGAGACCTCAGGGACCCGCTCTGGTGGCCCCAGGGAAGGCCAGTCCCCATGCGAGTTCCTCGGGGTTCTCTCGGGATTCCTCTCCCGTCAATGCCGGGGCCTAAGACCTTGTGTGGAGTCGGGGCCGGAACCTGAGGATTCCTCTCCAGTGCTGACATGGATATTGGGGTACTTCTGGAGTCTCCCCAGGGGAGTCAGTCCTTGTCTCGAATGCGGGCATGCACTTGCGCTTTCCTCCAGAGTGGTAACAGCAGTGTCACGCAGTCCGCCGGGTGGATCAAGGTATCTATGGCTTTCCCTCGACGCTTTCCCACGATGCTTTCACACAGGGCTGTCCCACGTGCCACCGTGGTGGGAGTCGATCCTCGGCATGAACGTCGAGGCAGTGCAGGGAAAATACGTTCCTCTGGAATGGACTGACACATCTGGGGGACTCTTGGAATGGTATCACGACCCTGGAGTTCCTCTCGCCTTTCCTGTGGAGAGCGCCTCCTCCTGAGATGCGAAGGGAACGCCGGGAAATCTTTCCCTACGAAACAGGGAAAGGATCCCTCATCTCGAGCTAGGAGGCGGAAACGGGGCTCCCCTGGATGTGTGCGCGACCCTCGTTCTTCCTCTCGAGTGGAGACGGATATGTCGGGGAACTACTTGAGTTGCAGCAAGGGTGTGAAGGACCCTTTGGAAGTTCCAGTGGTTAGATGTGATCAGCCTCGAGAAGCCTCAGCGGAAATGGGCCTCATCTCGCCTGGAGGGCAAAACCTCCTGGATTTTCTCGAGTTGCGGCAGGTGCTCTCGACTTACGACGGGGACCTCGGGGACCCGCTCTGGTGGCCTCAGGAAAGGCCAGTCCCCATGCGAGTTCCTCGGGGGCCTCTCGGGATTCCTCTCCCGTCGATGCCGGGGCCTAAGACCTTGTGTGGAGTCGGGGCCGGAACCTGAGGATTCCTCTCCAGTGCTGACATGGATATTGGGGTACTTCTGGAGTCTCCCCAGGGGAGTCAGTCCTCGTCTCGAATGCGGGCATGCACTTGCGCTTTCCTCCAGAGCGGTAGCAGCAGTGTCACACAGTCCGCCGCGTGGATCAAAGGATCTATGGTTTTCCCTCGAGTCTTTCCCACGAGGCTGTCCCTCGAGGCTTTCCCACAGGGATGTCCCACGTGCACACGTGGTGGGAGTTGATCCTCGGCTTGAACGTCAAGGCAGTGCAGGGACAACAGGTTCCTCTGGAATGTACTGACACATCTGGGGGTCTCTTGGAATGGTGCCACGACCCTGGAGTTCCTCTCGCCTTTCCTGTGGAGAGCGCCTCCTCTTGAGATGCGACGGGAACGCCGGGAATTCTTTCCCTACGAAACAGGGAAAGGATCCCTCATCTCGAGCTAGGAGGCGGAAACGGGGCTCCCCTGGATGTGTGCAGGACCCTCGTGCTTCCTCTCGAGTGGAGACGGGTATGTCGGGGAACTTCTTGAGTTGCAGCAAGGGTGTGAAGGACCCTTTGGAAGTTCCAGTGGTTAGATGTGATTAGCCTCGAGAAGCCTCAGCGGAAATGGGCCTCATCTCGCCTGGAGGGCAAAACCTCCTGGATTTTCTCGAGTTGCGGCAGGTGCTCTCGACTTACGACGGGGACCACAGGGACCCGCTCTGGTGGCCTCAGGAAAGGCCAGTCCCCATGCGAGTTCCTCGGGGGCCTCTCGGGATTCCTCTCCCGTCGATGCCGGGGCCTAAGACCTTTTGTGGAGTCGGGGCCGGAACCTGAGGATTCCTCTCCAGTGCTGACATGGATCTTGGGGTAGTTCTGGAGTCTCCCCAGGGGAGTCAGTCCTCGTCTCGAATGCGGGCATGCACTTGCGCTTTCCTCCAGAGCGGTAGCAGCAGTGTCACGCAGTCCGCCGCCTGGATCAAAGGATCTATGTTTTTCCCTCGAGTCTTTCCCACGAGGCTTTCCCACGAGGCTTTCCCACAGGGCTGTCCCACGTGCACACGTGGTGGGAGTCGATCCTCGGCTTGAACGTCAGGCAGTGCAGGGAAAACAGGTTCCTCTGGAATGGACTGACACGTCTGGGGGACTCGGTGAATGGTGGCATGACCCTGGAGTTCCTCTCGCCTTTCCTGTGGAGAGCGCCTCCTCTTGAGATGCGACGGGAAGGCCGGGAAATCTTTCCCAACGAAACAGGGAAAGGATCCCTCATCTCGAGCTAGGAGGCGGAAACGGGGCTCCCCTGGATGTGTGCGGGACCCCACGTGCTTCCTCTTGAGTGGACACGGGTATGTCGGGGAACTTCTTGAGTTGCAGCAAGGGTGTGAAGGACCCTTTGGAAGTTCCAGTGGTTAGATGTGATTAGCCTCGAGAAGCCTCAGCGGAAATGGGCCTCATCTCGCCTGGAGGGCAAAACCTCCTGGATTTTCTCGAGTTGCGGCAGGTGCTCTCGACTTACGACGGGGACCTCAGGGACCCGCTCTGGTGGCCTCAGGAAAGGCCAGTCCCCATGCGAGTTCCTCGGGGGCCTCTCGGGATTCCTCTCCCGTCGATGCCGGGGCCTAAGACCTTGTGTGGAGTCGGGGCCGGACCTGAGGATTCCTCTCCAGTGCTGACATGGATCTTGGGGTAGTTCTGGAGTCTCCCCAGGGCAGTCAGTCCTCGTCTCGAATGCGGGCATTCACTTGCGCTTTCCTCCAGAGCGGTAGCAGCAGTGTCACGCAGTCCGCCGCCTGGATCAAAGGATCTATGTTTTTCCCTCTAGTCTTACCCACGAGGCTTTCCCACGAGGCTTTCCCACAGGGCTGTCCCACGTGCACACGTGGTGGGAGTCGATCCTCGGCTTGAACGTCAAGGCAGTGCAGGGAAAACAGGTTCCTCTGGAATGGACTGACACATCTGGGGGACTCTTGGAATGGTGGCACGACCCTAGAGTTCCTCTCGCCTTTCCTGTGGAGAGCGCCTCCTCTTGAGATTCGACGGGAATGCCGGGAATTCTTTCCCTACGAAACAGGGAAAGGATCCCTCATCTCGAGCTAGGAGGCGGAAACGGGGCTCCCCTGGATGTGTGCGAGACCCCACGTGCGTCCTTTCGAGTGGAGACGGGTATGTCGGGGAACTTCTTGAGTTGCAGCAAGGGTGTGAAGGACCCTTTGGACGTTCCAGTGGTTAGAAGTCATTTGCCTCGAGAAGCCTCAGCGGAAATGGGCCTCATCTCGCCTGGAGGACAAAACCTCCTGGATTTTCTCGAGTTGCGGCAGGTGCTCTCGACTTACGACGGGGACCTCAGGGACCCGCTCTGGAGGCCTCAGGAAAGGCCAGTCCCCATGCGAGTTCCTCGGGGGCCTCTCGGGATTCCTCTCCCGTCGATGCCGGGGCCTAAGACCTTGTGTGGAGTCGGGGCCGGAACCTGAGGATTCCTCTCCAGTGCTGACATGGATCTTGGGGTACTTCTGGAGTCTCCCCAGGGGAGTCAGTCCTCGTCTCGAATGCGGGCATGCACTTGCGCTTTCCTCCAGAGCGGTAGCAGCAGTGTCACGCAGTCCGCCGCGTGGATCAAAGGATCTATGCTTTTCCCTCGAGTCTTTCCCACGAGGCTTTCCCACGAGGCTTTCCCACAGGGCTGTCCCACGTGCACACGTGGTGGGAGTCGATCCTCGGCTTGAACGTCAAGACAGTGCAGGGAAAACAGGTGCCTCTGGAATGGACTGACACATCTGGGGGTCTCTTGGAATGGTGCCACGACCCAGGAGTTCCTCGCGCCTTTCCTGTGGAGAGCGCCTCCTCTTGAGATGCGACGGGAACGCCGGGAATTCTTTCCCTACGAAACAGGGAAAGGATCCCTCATCTCGAGCTAGGAGGCGGAAACGGGGCTCCCCTGGATGTGTGCGGGACCCTCGTGCTTCCTCTCGAGTGGACACGGGTATGAACTTCTTGAGTTGCAGCAAGGGTGTGAAGGACCCTTTGGAAGTTCCAGTGGTTAGATGTGATTAGCCTCGAGAAGCCTCAGCGGAAATGGGTCTCATCTCGCCTGGAGGGCAAAACCTCCTGGATTTTCTCCAGTTGCGGCAGGTGCTCTCGACTTACGACGGGGACCTCGGGAACCCGCTCTGGTGGCCTCAGGAAAGGCCAGTCCCCATTCGAGTTCCTCGGGGGCCTCTCGGGATTCCTCTCCCGTCGAGGACGGGGCCTAAGTCCTTGTGTGGAGTCGGGGCCGGAACCCTAGGATTCCTCTCCAGTGCAGACATGGATCTTGGGGTAGTTCTGGAGTCTCCCCAGGGGAGTCAGTCCTCGTCTCGAAACGGGACATGCACTTGCGCTTTCCTCCAGAGTGGTAGCAGCAGTGTCACGCAGTCCGCCGCATGGATCAAAGGATCTATGGTTTTCCCTCGAATCTCTCCCACGAGGCTTTCCCACGAGTCTTTCCCACAGGGCTGTCCCACGTGCACACGTGTCGGGAGTCGATCCTCGGCTTGAATGTCAAGGCAGTGCAGGGAAAACAGGTTCCTCTGGAATGGACTGACACATCTGGGGGACTCTTGGAATGGTGGCACGACCCTGGAGTTCCTCTCGCCTTTCCTGTGGAGAGCGCCTCCTCTTGAGATGCGACGGGAACGCCGGGAATTCTTTCCCTACGAAACAGGGATAGGATCCCTCATCTCGAGCTAGGAGGCGGAAACGGGGCTCCCCTGGATGTGTGCGGGACCCTCGTGCTTCCTCTCGAGTGGAGACGGGTATGTCGGGGAACTTCTTGAGTTGCAGCAAGGGTGTGAAGGACCCTTTGGAAGTTCCAGTGGTTAAATGTGATTAGGCTCGAGAAGCCTCAGCGGAAATGGGCCTCATCTCTCCTGGAGGGCAAAACCTCCTGGATTTTCTCGAGTTGCGGCAGGTGCTCTCGACTTACGACGGGGACCACAGGGACACGCTCTGGTGGCCTCAGGAAAGGCCAGTCCCCATGCGAGTTCCTCGGGGGCCTCTCGGGATTCCTCTCCCGTCGATGCCGGGGCCTAAGTCCTTGTGTGGAGTCGGGGCCGGAACCCTAGGATTCCTCTCCAGTGCTGACATGGATATTGGGGTACTTCTGGAGTCTCCACAGGGGAGTCAGTCCTCGTCTCGAATGCGGGCATGCACTTGCGCTTTCCTCCAGAGTGGTAGCAGCAGTGTCACACAGTCCGCCGGTGGATCAAGGGATCTATGGCTTTCCCTTGAGGCTTTCCCACGATGCTTTCACACAGGGCTGTCCCACGTGCCACCGTGGTGGGAGTCGATCCTCGGGATGAACGTCGAGGCAGTGCAGGGAAAACAGGTTCCTCTGGAATGGACTGACACATCTGGGGGACTCTTGGAATGGTGGCACGACCCTGAATTTTCTCTCGCCTTTCCTGTGGAGAGCGCCTCCTCTTGAGATGCGACGGGAATGCCGGGAATTCTTTCTCTACGAAACAGGGAAAGGATCCCTCATCTCGAGCTAGGAGGCGGAAACGGGGCTTCCCTGGATGTGTGCGGGACCCTCGTGCTTCCTCTCGAGTGGAGACGGGTATGTCGGGGAACTTCTTGAGTTGCAGCAAGGGTGTGAAGGACCCTTTGGAAGTTCCAGTGGTTAGATGTGATTAGCCTCGAGAAGCCTCAGCAGAAATGGGCCTCATCTCGCCTGGAGGGCAAAACCTCCTGGATTTTCTCCAGTTGCGGCAGGTGCTCCCGACTTACGACGGGGACCTCAGGGACCCGCTCTGGTGGCCTCAGGAAAGGCCAGTCCCCATGGGATTTCCTCGGGGGCCTCTCGGGATTCCTCTCCCGTCGATGCTGGGGCCTTAAACCTTGTGTGGAGTCTGGGTCGGAACCTGAGGATTCCTCTCCAGTGCTGACATGGATCTTGGGGTACTTCTGGAGTCTCCCCAGGGGAGTCAGTCCTCGTCTCGAATGCTGGCATGCACTTGCTCTTTCCTCCAGAGCGGTAGCAGCAGTATCACGCAGTCCGCTGCGTGGATCAAAGGATCTATGGTGTTCCCTCGAGTCTTTCCCACGAGGCTTTCCCAAGAGGCTTTCCCCCAGGGCTGTCCCAAGTGCACACGTGGTGGGAGTCGATCCTCGGCTTAAACGTCAAGGCAGTGCAGGGAACACAGCTTCCTCTGGAATGGACTGACACATCTGGGGGACTCTTGGAATGGTGGCACGACCCTGGAGTTCCTCTCGCCTTTCCTGTGGAGAGCGCCTCCTCTTGAGATGCGACGGGAACGCCGGGAATTCTTTCCCTACGAAACTGGGAAAGGATCCCTCATCTCGAGCTAGGAGGCGGAAACGGGGCTCCCATGGATGTGTGCGGTACCCTCGTGCTTCCTCTCGAGTGGAGACGGCGATGTCGGGGAACTTCTTGAGTTGCATCATGGGTGTGAAGGACCCTTAGGAAGTTCCAGTGGTTAGACGTGATTAGCCTCGAGAAGCCTCAGCGGAAATGGGCCTCATCTCGCCTGGAGGGCAAAACCTCCTGGATTTTCTCGAGTTGCGGCAGGTGCTCTCGACTTACAACGGGGACCTCAGGGACCCGCTCTGGTGTCCTCAGGAAAGGCCAGTCCCCATGCGAGTTCCTCGGGGCCTCTCGGGATTCCTCTCCCGTGTATGCCGGGGCCTAAGGCCTTGTGTGGAGTCGGGGCCGGAACCTGAGGATTCCTCTCCAGTGCTGACATGGATCTTGGGGTACTTCTGGAGTCTCCCCAGGGGAGTCAGTCCTCGTCTCGAATGCTGGCATGCACTTGCGCTTCCCTCGAGTGCGGTAGGAGCAGTGTCACGCAGTCTGCAGCGTGGATCAAAGGATCTATAGTTTTCCCTCGAGTCTTTCCCACGAGGCTTTCCCACGTGGCCTTCCCCCAGGGATGTCCCACGTGCACACGTGGTGGGAGTCGATCCTCGGCTTGAACGTCAAGGCAGTGCAGGGAAAACAGGTTCCTCTGGAATGGACTGACACATCTGGGGGACTCTTGGAGTGGTGGCAGGACCCTGGAGTTCCTCTCGCCTTTCCTGTGGAGAGCGCCTCCTCTTGAGATGCGACGGGAACGCCGGGAATTCTTTCCCTACGAAACAGGGAAAGGATCCCTCATCTCGAGCTAGGAGGCGGAAACGGGGTTCCCCTGGATGTGTTCGGGACCCTCGTGCTTCCTCTCGAGTGGAGACGGGTATGTCGGGGAACTTCTTGAGTTGCAGCAAGGGTGTGAAGGACCCTTTGGAAGTTCCAGTGGTTAGATGTGATTAGGCTCGAGAAGCCTCAGCGGAAATGGGCCTCATCTCGCCTCGAGGGCAAAACCTCCTGGATTTTCTCGAGTTGCGGCTGGTGCTCTCGACTTACGACGGAGACCTCAGGGACCCGCTCTGGTGGCCCCAGGGAAGGCCAGTCCCCATGCGAGTTCCTCGGGGTTCTCTCGGGATTCCTCTCCCGTCAATGCCGGGGCCTAAGACCTTGTGTGGAGTCGGGGCCGGAACCTGAGGATTCCTCTCCAGTGCTGACATGGATATTGGGGTACTTCTGGAGTCTCCCCAGGGGAGTCAGTCCTTGTCTCGAATGCGGGCATGCACTTGCGCTTTCCTCCAGAGTGGTAACAGCAGTGTCACGCAGTCCGCCGGGTGGATCAAGGTATCTATGGCTTTCCCTCGACGCTTTCCCACGATGCTTTCACACAGGGCTGTCCCACGTGCCACCGTGGTGGGAGTCGATCCTCGGCATGAACGTCGAGGCAGTGCAGGGAAAATACGTTCCTCTGGAATGGACTGACACATCTGGGGGACTCTTGGAATGGTATCACGACCCTGGAGTTCCTCTCGCCTTTCCTGTGGAGAGCGCCTCCTCCTGAGATGCGAAGGGAACGCCGGGAAATCTTTCCCTACGAAACAGGGAAAGGATCCCTCATCTCGAGCTAGGAGGCGGAAACGGGGCTCCCCTGGATGTGTGCGCGACCCTCGTTCTTCCTCTCGAGTGGAGACGGATATGTCGGGGAACTACTTGAGTTGCAGCAAGGGTGTGAAGGACCCTTTGGAAGTTCCAGTGGTTAGATGTGATCAGCCTCGAGAAGCCTCAGCGGAAATGGGCCTCATCTCGCCTGGAGGGCAAAACCTCCTGGATTTTCTCGAGTTGCGGCAGGTGCTCTCGACTTACGACGGGGACCTCGGGGACCCGCTCTGGTGGCCTCAGGAAAGGCCAGTCCCCATGCGAGTTCCTCGGGGGCCTCTCGGGATTCCTCTCCCGTCGATGCCGGGGCCTAAGACCTTGTGTGGAGTCGGGGCCGGAACCTGAGGATTCCTCTCCAGTGCTGACATGGATATTGGGGTACTTCTGGAGTCTCCCCAGGGGAGTCAGTCCTCGTCTCGAATGCGGGCATGCACTTGCGCTTTCCTCCAGAGCGGTAGCAGCAGTGTCACACAGTCCGCCGCGTGGATCAAAGGATCTATGGTTTTCCCTCGAGTCTTTCCCACGAGGCTGTCCCTCGAGGCTTTCCCACAGGGATGTCCCACGTGCACACGTGGTGGGAGTTGATCCTCGGCTTGAACGTCAAGGCAGTGCAGGGACAACAGGTTCCTCTGGAATGTACTGACACATCTGGGGGTCTCTTGGAATGGTGCCACGACCCTGGAGTTCCTCTCGCCTTTCCTGTGGAGAGCGCCTCCTCTTGAGATGCGACGGGAACGCCGGGAATTCTTTCCCTACGAAACAGGGAAAGGATCCCTCATCTCGAGCTAGGAGGCGGAAACGGGGCTCCCCTGGATGTGTGCAGGACCCTCGTGCTTCCTCTCGAGTGGAGACGGGTATGTCGGGGAACTTCTTGAGTTGCAGCAAGGGTGTGAAGGACCCTTTGGAAGTTCCAGTGGTTAGATGTGATTAGCCTCGAGAAGCCTCAGCGGAAATGGGCCTCATCTCGCCTGGAGGGCAAAACCTCCTGGATTTTCTCGAGTTGCGGCAGGTGCTCTCGACTTACGACGGGGACCACAGGGACCCGCTCTGGTGGCCTCAGGAAAGGCCAGTCCCCATGCGAGTTCCTCGGGGGCCTCTCGGGATTCCTCTCCCGTCGATGCCGGGGCCTAAGACCTTTTGTGGAGTCGGGGCCGGAACCTGAGGATTCCTCTCCAGTGCTGACATGGATCTTGGGGTAGTTCTGGAGTCTCCCCAGGGGAGTCAGTCCTCGTCTCGAATGCGGGCATGCACTTGCGCTTTCCTCCAGAGCGGTAGCAGCAGTGTCACGCAGTCCGCCGCCTGGATCAAAGGATCTATGTTTTTCCCTCGAGTCTTTCCCACGAGGCTTTCCCACGAGGCTTTCCCACAGGGCTGTCCCACGTGCACACGTGGTGGGAGTCGATCCTCGGCTTGAACGTCAGGCAGTGCAGGGAAAACAGGTTCCTCTGGAATGGACTGACACGTCTGGGGGACTCGGTGAATGGTGGCATGACCCTGGAGTTCCTCTCGCCTTTCCTGTGGAGAGCGCCTCCTCTTGAGATGCGACGGGAAGGCCGGGAAATCTTTCCCAACGAAACAGGGAAAGGATCCCTCATCTCGAGCTAGGAGGCGGAAACGGGGCTCCCCTGGATGTGTGCGGGACCCCACGTGCTTCCTCTTGAGTGGACACGGGTATGTCGGGGAACTTCTTGAGTTGCAGCAAGGGTGTGAAGGACCCTTTGGAAGTTCCAGTGGTTAGATGTGATTAGCCTCGAGAAGCCTCAGCGGAAATGGGCCTCATCTCGCCTGGAGGGCAAAACCTCCTGGATTTTCTCGAGTTGCGGCAGGTGCTCTCGACTTACGACGGGGACCTCAGGGACCCGCTCTGGTGGCCTCAGGAAAGGCCAGTCCCCATGCGAGTTCCTCGGGGGCCTCTCGGGATTCCTCTCCCGTCGATGCCGGGGCCTAAGACCTTGTGTGGAGTCGGGGCCGGACCTGAGGATTCCTCTCCAGTGCTGACATGGATCTTGGGGTAGTTCTGGAGTCTCCCCAGGGCAGTCAGTCCTCGTCTCGAATGCGGGCATTCACTTGCGCTTTCCTCCAGAGCGGTAGCAGCAGTGTCACGCAGTCCGCCGCCTGGATCAAAGGATCTATGTTTTTCCCTCTAGTCTTACCCACGAGGCTTTCCCACGAGGCTTTCCCACAGGGCTGTCCCACGTGCACACGTGGTGGGAGTCGATCCTCGGCTTGAACGTCAAGGCAGTGCAGGGAAAACAGGTTCCTCTGGAATGGACTGACACATCTGGGGGACTCTTGGAATGGTGGCACGACCCTAGAGTTCCTCTCGCCTTTCCTGTGGAGAGCGCCTCCTCTTGAGATTCGACGGGAATGCCGGGAATTCTTTCCCTACGAAACAGGGAAAGGATCCCTCATCTCGAGCGAGGAGGCGGAAACGGGGCTCCCCTGGATGTGTGCGAGACCCCACGTGCGTCCTTTCGAGTGGAGACGGGTATGTCGGGGAACTTCTTGAGTTGCAGCAAGGGTGTGAAGGACCCTTTGGACGTTCCAGTGGTTAGAAGTCATTTGCCTCGAGAAGCCTCAGCGGAAATGGGCCTCATCTCGCCTGGAGGACAAAACCTCCTGGATTTTCTCGAGTTGCGGCAGGTGCTCTCGACTTACGACGGGGACCTCAGGGACCCGCTCTGGAGGCCTCAGGAAAGGCCAGTCCCCATGCGAGTTCCTCGGGGGCCTCTCGGGATTCCTCTCCCGTCGATGCCGGGGCCTAAGACCTTGTGTGGAGTCGGGGCCGGAACCTGAGGATTCCTCTCCAGTGCTGACATGGATCTTGGGGTACTTCTGGAGTCTCCCCAGGGGAGTCAGTCCTCGTCTCGAATGCGGGCATGCACTTGCGCTTTCCTCCAGAGCGGTAGCAGCAGTGTCACGCAGTCCGCCGCGTGGATCAAAGGATCTATGCTTTTCCCTCGAGTCTTTCCCACGAGGCTTTCCCACGAGGCTTTCCCACAGGGCTGTCCCACGTGCACACGTGGTGGGAGTCGATCCTCGGCTTGAACGTCAAGACAGTGCAGGGAAAACAGGTGCCTCTGGAATGGACTGACACATCTGGGGGTCTCTTGGAATGGTGCCACGACCCAGGAGTTCCTCGCGCCTTTCCTGTGGAGAGCGCCTCCTCTTGAGATGCGACGGGAACGCCGGGAATTCTTTCACTACGAAACAGGGAAAGGATCCCTCATCTCGAGCTAGGAGGCGGAAACGGGGCTCCCCTGGATGTGTGCGGGACCCTCGTGCTTCCTCTCGAGTGGACACGGGTATGAACTTCTTGAGTTGCAGCAAGGGTGTGAAGGACCCTTTGGAAGTTCCAGTGGTTAGATGTGATTAGCCTCGAGAAGCCTCAGCGGAAATGGGTCTCATCTCGCCTGGAGGGCAAAACCTCCTGGATTTTCTCCAGTTGCGGCAGGTGCTCTCGACTTACGACGGGGACCTCGGGAACCCGCTCTGGTGGCCTCAGGAAAGGCCAGTCCCCATTCGAGTTCCTCGGGGGCCTCTCGGGATTCCTCTCCCGTCGAGGACGGGGCCTAAGTCCTTGTGTGGAGTCGGGGCCGGAACCCTAGGATTCCTCTCCAGTGCAGACATGGATCTTGGGGTAGTTCTGGAGTCTCCCCAGGGGAGTCAGTCCTCGTCTCGAAACGGGACATGCACTTGCGCTTTCCTCCAGAGTGGTAGCAGCAGTGTCACGCAGTCCGCCGCATGGATCAAAGGATCTATGGTTTTCCCTCGAATCTCTCCCACGAGGCTTTCCCACGAGTCTTTCCCACAGGGCTGTCCCACGTGCACACGTGTCGGGAGTCGATCCTCGGCTTGAATGTCAAGGCAGTGCAGGGAAAACAGGTTCCTCTGGAATGGACTGACACATCTGGGGGACTCTTGGAATGGTGGCACGACCCTGGAGTTCCTCTCGCCTTTCCTGTGGAGAGCGCCTCCTCTTGAGATGCGACGGGAACGCCGGGAATTCTTTCCCTACGAAACAGGGATAGGATCCCTCATCTCGAGCTAGGAGGCGGAAACGGGGCTCCCCTGGATGTGTGCGGGACCCTCGTGCTTCCTCTCGAGTGGAGACGGGTATGTCGGGGAACTTCTTGAGTTGCAGCAAGGGTGTGAAGGACCCTTTGGAAGTTCCAGTGGTTAAATGTGATTAGGCTCGAGAAGCCTCAGCGGAAATGGGCCTCATCTCTCCTGGAGGGCAAAACCTCCTGGATTTTCTCGAGTTGCGGCAGGTGCTCTCGACTTACGACGGGGACCACAGGGACACGCTCTGGTGGCCTCAGGAAAGGCCAGTCCCCATGCGAGTTCCTCGGGGGCCTCTCGGGATTCCTCTCCCGTCGATGCCGGGGCCTAAGTCCTTGTGTGGAGTCGGGGCCGGAACCCTAGGATTCCTCTCCAGTGCTGACATGGATATTGGGGTACTTCTGGAGTCTCCACAGGGGAGTCAGTCCTCGTCTCGAATGCGGGCATGCACTTGCGCTTTCCTCCAGAGTGGTAGCAGCAGTGTCACACAGTCTGCCGGTGGATCAAGGGATCTATGGCTTTCCCTTGAGGCTTTCCCACGATGCTTTCACACAGGGCTGTCCCACGTGCCACCGTGGTGGGAGTCGATCCTCGGGATGAACGTCGAGGCAGTGCAGGGAAAACAGGTTCCTCTGGAATGGACTGACACATCTGGGGGACTCTTGGAATGGTGGCACGACCCTGAATTTTCTCTCGCCTTTCCTGTGGAGAGCGCCTCCTCTTGAGATGCGACGGGAATGCCGGGAATTCTTTCTCTACGAAACAGGGAAAGGATCCCTCATCTCGAGCTAGGAGGCGGAAACGGGGCTTCCCTGGATGTGTGCGGGACCCTCGTGCTTCCTCTCGAGTGGAGACGGGTATGTCGGGGAACTTCTTGAGTTGCAGCAAGGGTGTGAAGGACCCTTTGGAAGTTCCAGTGGTTAGATGTGATTAGCCTCGAGAAGCCTCAGCAGAAATGGGCCTCATCTCGCCTGGAGGGCAAAACCTCCTGGATTTTCTCCAGTTGCGGCAGGTGCTCCCGACTTACGACGGGGACCTCAGGGACCCGCTCTGGTGGCCTCAGGAAAGGCCAGTCCCCATGGGATTTCCTCGGGGGCCTCTCGGGATTCCTCTCCCGTCGATGCTGGGGCCTTAAACCTTGTGTGGAGTCTGGGTCGGAACCTGAGGATTCCTCTCCAGTGCTGACATGGATCTTGGGGTACTTCTGGAGTCTCCCCAGGGGAGTCAGTCCTCGTCTCGAATGCTGGCATGCACTTGCTCTTTCCTCCAGAGCGGTAGCAGCAGTATCACGCAGTCCGCTGCGTGGATCAAAGGATCTATGGTGTTCCCTCGAGTCTTTCCCACGAGGCTTTCCCAAGAGGCTTTCCCCCAGGGCTGTCCCACGTGCACACGTGGTGGGAGTCGATCCTCGGCTTAAACGTCAAGGCAGTGCAGGGAACACAGCTTCCTCTGGAATGGACTGACACATCTGGGGGACTCTTGGAATGGTGGCACGACCCTGGAGTTCCTCTCGCCTTTCCTGTGGAGAGCGCCTCCTCTTGAGATGCGACGGGAACGCCGGGAATTCTTTCCCTACGAAACTGGGAAAGGATCCCTCATCTCGAGCTAGGAGGCGGAAACGGGGCTCCCATGGATGTGTGCGGTACCCTCGTGCTTCCTCTCGAGTGGAGACGGCGATGTCGGGGAACTTCTTGAGTTGCATCATGGGTGTGAAGGACCCTTAGGAAGTTCCAGTGGTTAGACGTGATTAGCCTCGAGAAGCCTCAGCGGAAATGGGCCTCATCTCGCCTGGAGGGCAAAACCTCCTGGATTTTCTCGAGTTGCGGCAGGTGCTCTCGACTTACAACGGGGACCTCAGGGACCCGCTCTGGTGTCCTCAGGAAAGGCCAGTCCCCATGCGAGTTCCTCGGGGCCTCTCGGGATTCCTCTCCCGTGTATGCCGGGGCCTAAGGCCTTGTGTGGAGTCGGGGCCGGAACCTGAGGATTCCTCTCCAGTGCTGACATGGATCTTGGGGTACTTCTGGAGTCTCCCCAGGGGAGTCAGTCCTCGTCTCGAAAGCGGGCATGCACTTGCGCTTTCCTCCAGAGCGGTAGCAGCAGTGTCACGCAGTCCGCCGCGTGGATCAAAGGATCTATGGTTTTCCCTCGAGTCTTTCCCACGAGGCTTTCCCACGAGGCTTTCCCACAGGGCTGTCCCACGTGCACACGTGGTGGGAGTCGATCCTCGGCTTGAACGTCAAGGCAGTGCCGGGAAAACAGGTTCCTCTGTAATGGACTGACACATCTGGCGGTCTCTTGGAATGGTGCCACGACCCTGGAGTTCCTCTCGCCTTTCCTGTGGAGAGCGCCTCCTCTTGAGATGCGACGGGAACGCCGGGAATTCTTTCCCTACGAAAGAGGGAAAGGATCCCTCATCTCGAGCTAGGAGGCGGAAACGGGGCTCCTCTGGATGTGTGCGGGACCCCACGTGCTTCCTCTCGAGTGGAGACGGGTATGTCGCGGAACTGCTTGAGTTGCAGCAAGGGTGTGAAGGACCCTTTGGAAGTAACAGTGGTTAGATGTGATTAGCCTCGAGAAGCCTCAGCGGAAATGGGCCTCATCTCGCCTGGAGGGCAACACCTCGTGGATTTTCTCGAGTTGCGGCAGGTGCTCTCGACTTACGACGGGGACCTCAGGGACCCGCTCTGGTGGCCACAGGAAAGGCCAGTCCCCATGCGAGTTCCTCGGGGGCCTCTCGGGATTCCTCTCCCGTGGATGCCGGGGCCTAAGACCTTGTGTGGAGTCGGGGCCGGAACCTGAGGATTCCTCTCCAGTGCTGACATGGATCTTGGGAATTTCTGGAGACTCCCCAGGGGAGTCAGTCCTCGTCTCGAATGCGGGCATGCACTTGCTCTTTCCTCCAGAGCGGTAGCAGCAGTATCACGCAGTCCGCCGCGTGGATCAAAGGATCTATGGTTTTCCCTCCAGTCTTTCCCACGGGGCTTTCCCACCAGGCTTTCCCACAGGGCTGTTCCACGTGCACACGTGGTGTGAGTCGATCCTCGGCTTGAACGTCAAGGCAGTGCAGGGAAAACAGGTTCCTCTGTAATGGACTGACACATCTGGGGGTCTCTTGGAATGCTGGCAAAACCCTGGAGTTCCTCTCCCCTTTCCTGTGGAGAGCGCCTCCTCTTGAGATGCGACGGGAACGCCGGGAATTCTTTCCCTACGAAACAGGGAAAGGATCCCTCATCTCGAGCTAGGAGGCGGAAACGGGGCTCCCCTGGATGTGTGCGGGACCCCACGTGCTTCCTCTCGAGTGGAAACGGGTATGTCGGGGAACTTCTTGAGTTGCAGCAAGGGTGTGAAGGACCCTTTGGAAGTTCCAGTGGTTAGACGTGATTAGCCTCGAGAAGCCTCAGCGGAAATGGGCCTCATCTCGCCTGGAGGGCAAAACCTCCTGGATTTTCTCGAGTTGCGGCAGGTGCTCTCGACTTACGACGGGGACCTCAGGGACCCGCTCTGGTGGCCTCAGGAACGGCCAGTCCCCATGCGAGTTCCTCGGGGCCTCTCGGGATTCCTCTCCCGTGTATGCCGGGGCCTAAGGCCTTGTGTGGAGTCGGGGCCGGAACCTGAGGATTCCTCTCCAGTGCTGACATGGATCTTGGGGTACTTCTGGAGTCTCCCCAGGGGAGTCAGTCCTCGTCTCGAATGCGGGCATGCACTTGCGCTTTCCTCCAGAGCGGTAGCAGCAGTGTCACGGAGTCCGCCGCGTGGATCAAAGGATCTATGGTTTTCCCTCGAGTCTTACCCACGAGGCTTTCCCACGAGGCTTTCCCACAGGGCTGTCCCACGTGCACACGTGGTTGGAGTCGATCCTCGGCTTGAACGTCAAGGCAGTGCAGGGAAAACAGCTTCCTCTGTAATGGACTGACACATCTGGGGGATTCGTGGAATGGTGGCACGACCCTGGAGTTCCTCTCGCCTTTCCTGTGGAGAGCGCCTCCTCTTGAGATGCAACGGGAACGCCGGGAATTCTTTCCCTACGAAACAGGGAAAGGATCCCTTATCTCGAGCTAGGAGGCGGAAACGGGGCTCCCCTGGATGTGTGCGGGACCCTCGTGCTTCCTCTCGAGTGGAGACGGGTATGTCGGGGAACTTCTTGAGTTACAGCAAGGGTGAGAAGGACCTTTTGGATGTTGCAGTGGTTAGATGTGATTAGCTTCGAGAAGCCTCAGCGGAAATGGGCCTCATCTCGCCTGGAGGGCAAAACCTCCTGGATTTTCTCGAGTTGCGGCAGGTGCTCTCGACTTACGACGGGGACCTCAGGGACCTGCTCTGGTGGCCTCAGGAAAGGCCAGTCCCCATGCGAGTTCCTCGGGGGCCTCTCGGGATTCCTCTCCCGTCGATGCCGGGGCCTAAGACCTTGTGTGGAGTCGGGACCGGAACCTGAGGATTCCTCTCCAGTGCTGTCATGGATCTTGGGGTACTTCTGGAGACTCCCCAAGGGAGTCAGTCCTCGTCTCGAATGCGGGCATGCACTTGCGCTTTCCTCCAGAGCGGTAGCAGCAGTGTCACGCAGTCCGCCGCGTGGATCAAAGGATCTATGGTTTTCCCTCGAGTCTTTCCCACGAGGCTTTCCCACGAGGCTTTCCCACAGGGCTGTACCACGTGCACACGTGGTGGGAGTCCATTCGGCTTGAACGTCAAGGCAGTGCAGGGAAAACAGGTTCCTCTGTAATGGACTGACACCTCTGGGGGTCTCTTGGAATGGTGGCACGACCCTGGAGTTCCTCTCGCCTTTCCTGTGGAGAGTGCCTCCTTTTGAGATGCGACGGAAACGCCGGGAATTCTTTCCCTTCGAAACAGGGAAAGGATCCCTCATCTCGAGCTAGGAGGCGGAAACGGGGCTCCCCTGGATGTGTGCGGGACCCCATGTGCTTCCTCTCAAGTGGAGACGGGTATGTCGGGGAACTTCTTGAGTTGCAGCAAGGGTGTGAAGGACCCTTTGGAAGTTCCAGTGGTTAGATGTGATTAGCCTCGAGAAGCCTCATGGGATATCGGCCTCATCTCGCCTGGAGGGCAAAACCTCCTGGATTTTCTCGAGTTGCGGCAGGTGCTCTCGACTTACGACGGGGACCTCAGGGACCCGCTCTGGTGGTCTCAGGAAAGGCCAGTCCCCATGCGAGTTCCTCGAGGGCCGCTTGGGATTCCTCTCCTGTCGATGCCGGGGCCTAAGACCTTGTGTGGAGTCGGGGCAGGAACCTGAGGATTCCTCTCCAGTGCTGACATGGATCTTGGTGTACTTCTGGAGTCTCCCCAGGGGAGTCAGTCCTCGTCACGAATGAGGGCATGCACTTGCGCTTTCCTCCAGAGCGGTAGCAGCAGTGTCACACAGTCCGCCGCGTGGACAAAAGGATCTTTGGTTTTCCCTCGAGTCTTTCCCACGAGGCTGTCCCACGGGGCTTTCCCACAGGGCTGTCCCACGTGCACACGTGGTGGGAGTCGATCCTCGGCTTGAACGTCAAGGCAATTCGGGGAAAACAGGTTCCTCTGGAATGGACTGACACATCTGGGGGACTCGTGGAATGGTGGCACGACCCTGGAGTTGCTCTCGCCTTTCCTGTGGAGAGCGCCTCCTCTTGAGATGCGAAGGGAACGCCGGGAATTCTTTCCCTACGAAATAGGGATAGGATCCCCCATCTCGAACTAGGAGGCGGAAACGGGGCTCCCCTGGATGTGTGCGGCACCCCACGTGCTTCCTCTCGAGTGGAGCCGGGTATGTCGCGGAACTGCTTGAGTTGCAGCAAGGGTGTGAAGGACCCTTTGGAAGTCCCAGTGGTTAGATGTGATTAGCCTCGAGAATCCTCAGCGGAAATGGGCCTCATCTCGCCTGGAGGGCAAAACCTCCTGGATTTTCTCGAGTTGCGGCAGGTGCTCTCGACTTACGACGGGGACCTCAGGGACCCGCTCTGGTGGCCTCAGGAAGGCCAGTCCCCATGCGAGTTCCTCGGGGGCCTCTCGGGATTCCTCTCCCGTCGATGCCGGGGCCTAATACCTTGTGTGGAGTCGAGGCCGGAACCTGAGGATTCCTCTCCAGTGCTGACATGGATCTTGGGGTACTTCTGGAGTCTCCCCAGGGGAGTCAGTCCTCGTCTCGAATGCGGGCATGCACTTGCGCTTTCCTCCAGAGCGGTGGCAGCAGTGTCACGCAGTCCGCCGCGTGGATCAAAGGATCTATGGTTTTCCCTCGAGTCTTTCCCACGAGGCTTTCCAACGAGGCTTTCCCACAGGGCTGTCCCACGTTCACACGTGGTGGGAGTCGATCCTCGCCTTGAATATCAAGGCAGTGCAGGGAAACCAGGTTCCTCTGGAATGGACAGACACATCTGGTGGTCTCTTGGAATGGTGGCACGACCCTGGAGTTCGTCTCCCCTTTCCTGTGGAGAGCGCCTCCTCTTGAGATGCGAAGGGAACGCCGTGAATTCTTTCCCTATGAAACAGGGAAAGGATCCCTCATCTCGATCTAGGTGGCGGAAACGGGGCTCCCCTGGATGTGTGCGGGATCCTCGTGCTTCCTCTCGAGTGGAGACGGGTATGTCGGGGAACTTCTTGAGTTGCAGCAAGGGTGTGAAGGACCCTTTGAAAGTTCCAGTGGTTAGATGTGATTAGCCTCGAGAAGCCTCAGCGGAATTGGGCCTCATCTCGGCTGGAGGGCAAAACCTCCTGTATTTTCTCGAGTTGCGGCAGGTGCTCTCGACTTACGACGGGGACCTCAGGGACCCGCTCTGGTGACCTCAGGAAAGGCCAGTCCCCATGCGAGTTCCTCGGGGGCCTCTCGGAATTCCTCTCCCGTCGATGCCGGGGCCTAAGACCTTGTGTGGAGTCGGGGCCGGAACCTGAGGATTCCTCTCCAGTGCTGACATGGATCTTGGGGTACTTCTGGAGTCTCCCCAGGGGAGTCAGTCCCCGTCTCGAATGCGGGCATGCACTTGCGCTTTCCTCCAGAGCGGTAGCAGCAGTGTCACGCAGTCCGCCTCGTGGATCAAAGGATCTATGGTTTTCCCTCGAGTCTTTCCCACGAGGCTTTCCCACGAGGCTTTCCCACAGGGCTGTCCCACGTGCACACGTGGTGGGAGTTGATCCTCGGTTTGAACGTCAAGGCAGTGCAGGGAAAACAGCTTCCTCTGTAATGGACTGACTCATCTGGGGGTCTCTTGGAATGGTGGCACGACCCTGGAGTTCCTCTCGCCTTTCCTGTGGAGAGCGCCTCCTCTTGAGATGCGACGGGAACGCCGGGAATTCTTTCCCTACGAAACAGGGAAAGGATCCCTCATCTCGGGCTAGGAGGCGGAAATGGGGCTCCCCTGGATGTGTGCGGAACCCCACGTGCTTCCTCTCGAGTGCAGACGGGTATGTCGGGGAACTTCTTGAGTTGCAGCAAGGGTGTGAAGGACCCTTTGGAAGTTCCAGTGGTTAGATGTGATTAGCCTCGAGAAGCCTCAGTGGAAATGGGCCTCATCTCGCCTGGAGGGCAAAACCTCCTGGATTTTCTCGAGTTGCGGCAGGTGCTCTCGACTTACGACGGGGACCTCAGGGACCCGCTCTGGTGGCCTCAGGAAAGGCCAGTCCCCATGCGAGTTCCTCGAGGGCCGCTTGGGATTCCTCTCCTGTCGATGCCGGGGCCTAAGACCTTGTGTGGAGTCGGGGCAGGAACCTGAGGATTCCTCTCCAGTGCTGACATGGATCTTGGGGTACTTCTGGAGTCTCCCCAGGGGAGTCAGTCCTCGTCTCGAATGAGGGCATGCACTTGCGCTTTCCTCCAGAGCGGTAGCAGCAGTGTCACACAGTCCGCCGCGTGGACAAAAGGATCTTTGGTGTTCCCTCGAGTCTTTCCCACGAGGCTGTCCCACGAGGCTTTCCCACAGGGCTGTCCCACGTGCACACGTGGTGGGAGTCCATTCGGCTTGAACGTCAAGGCAGTGCAGGGAAAACAGGTTCCTCTGGAATGGACTGACCCATCTGGGGGTCTCTTGGAATGGTGGCACGACCCTGGAGTTCCTCTCGCCTTTCCTGTGGAGAGTGCCTCCTTTTGAGATGCGACGGAAACGCCGGGAATTCTTTCCCTATGAAACAGGGAAAGGATCCCTCATCTCGAGCTAGGAGGCGGAAACGGGGCTCCCCTGGATGTGTGCGGGACCCCATGTGCTTCCTCTCAAGTGGAGACGGGTATGTCGGGGAACTTCTTGAGTTGCAGCAAGGGTGTGAAGGACCCTTTGGAAGTTCCAGTGGTTAGATGTGATTAGCCTCGAGAAGCCTCATGGGAAATGGGCCTCATCTCGCCTGGAGGGCAAAACCTCCTGGATTTTCTCGAGTTGCGGCAGGTGCTCTCGACTTACGACGGGGACCTCAGGGACCCGCTCTGGTGGCCTCAGGAAAGGCCAGTCCCCATGCGAGTTCCTCGAGGGCCGCTTGGGATTCCTCTCCTGTCGATGCCGGGGCCTAAGACCTTGTGTGGAGTCGGGGCCGGAACCTGAGGATTCCTCTCCAGTGCTGACATGGATCTTGGGGTACTTCTGGAGTCTCCCCAGGGGAGTCAGTCCTCGTCTCGAATGAGGGCATGCACTTGCGCTTTCCTCCAGAGCGGTAGCAGCAGTGTCACACAGTCCGCCGCGTGGACAAAAGGATCTTTGGTTTTCCCTCGAGTCTTTCCCACGAGGCTGTCCCACGGGGCTTTCCCACAGGGCTGTCCCACGTGCACACGTGGTGGGAGTCGATCCTCGGCTTGAACGTCAAGGCAGTTCGGGGAAAACAGGTTCCTCTGGAATGGACTGACACATCTGGGGGACTCGTGGAATGGTGGCACGACCCTGGAGTTGCTCTCGCCTTTCCTGTGGAGAGCGCCTCCTCTTGAGATGCGAAGGGAACGCCGGGAATTCTTTCCCTACGAAATAGGGATAGGATCCCTCATCTCGAACTAGGAGGCGGAAACGGGGCTCCCCTGGATGTGTGCGGCACCCCACGTGCTTCCTCTCGAGTGGAGCCGGGTATGTCGCGGAACTGCTTGAGTTGCAGCAAGGGTGTGAAGGACCCTTTGGAAGTTCCAGTGGTTAGATCTGATTAGCCTCGAGAAGCCTCAGCGGAAATGGGCCTCATCTCGCCTGGAGGGCAAAACCTCCTGGATTTTCTCGAGTTGCGGCAGGTGCTCTCGACTTACGACGGGGACCTCAGGGACCCGCTCTGGTGGCCTCAGGAAGGCCAGTCCCCATGCGAGCTCTTCGGGGGCCTCTCGGGATTCCTCTCCCGTCGATGCCGGGGCCAAAGACCTTGTGTGGAGTCGAGGCCGGAACCTGAGGATTCCTCTCCAGTGCTGACATGGATCTTGGGGTACTTCTGGAGTCTCCCCAGGGGAGTCAGTCCTCGTCTCGAATGCGGGCATGCACTTGCGCTTTCCTCCAGAGCGGTGGCAGCAGTGTCACGCAGTCCGCCGCGTGGATCAAAGGATCTATGGTTTTCCCTCGAGTCTTTCCCACGAGGCTTTCCAACGAGGCTTTCCCATAGGGCTGTCCCACGTTCACACGTGGTGGGAGTCGATCCTCGCCTTGAATATCAAGGCAGTGCAGGGAAACCAGGTTCCTCTGGAATGGACTGACACATCTGGGGGTCTCTTGGAATGGTGGCACGACCCTGGAGTTCCTCTCCCCTTTCCTGTGGAGAGCGCCTCCTCTTGAGATGCGAAGGGAACGCCGTGAATTCTTTCCCTATGAAACAGGGAAAGGATCCCTCATCTCGATCTAGGTGGCGGAAACGGGGCTCCCCTGGATGTGTGCGGGACCCTCGTGCTTCCTCTCCAGTGGAGACGGGTATGTCGGGGAACTTCTTGAGTTGCAGCAAGGGTGTGAAGGACCCTTTGAAAGTTCCAGTGGTTAGATGTGATTAGCCTCGAGAAGCCTCAGCGGAATTGGGCCTCATCTCGGCTGGAGGGCAAAACCTCCTGGATTTTCTCGAGTTGCGGCAGGTGCTCTCGACTTACGACGGGGACCTCAGGGACCCGCTCTGGTGACCTCAGGAAAGGCCAGTCCCCATGCGAGTTCCTCGGGGGCCTCTCGGAATTCCTCTCCCGTCGATGCCGGGGCCTAAGACCTTGTGTGGAGTCGGGGCCGGAACCTGAGGATTCCTCTCCAGTGCTGACATGGATCTTGGGGTACTTCTGGAGTCTCCCCAGGGGAGTCAGTCCCCGTCTCGAATGCGGGCATGCACTTGCGCTTTCCTCCAGAGCGGTAGCAGCAGTGTCACGCAGTCCGCCTCGTGGATCAAAGGATCTATGGTTTTCCCTCGAGTCTTTCCCACGAGGCTTTCCCACGAGGCTTTCCCACAGGGCTGTCCCACGTGCACACGTGGTGGGAGTTGATCCTCGGTTTGAACGTCAAGGCAGTGCAGGGAAAACAGCTTCCTCTGTAATGGACTGACACATCTGGGGGTCTCTTGGAATGGTGGCACGACCCTGGAGTTCCTCTCGCCTTTCCTGTGGAGAGCGCCTCCTCTTGAGATGCGACGGGAACGCCGGGAATTCTTTCCCTACGAAACAGGGAAAGGATCCCTCATCTCGGGCTAGGAGGCGGAAATGGGGCTCCCCTGGATGTGTGCGGAACCCCACGTGCTTCCTCTCAAGTGGAGACGGGTATGTCGGGGAACTTCTTGAGTTGCAGCAAGGGTGTGAAGGACCCTTTGGAAGTTCCAGTGGTTAGATGTGATTAGCCTCGAGAAGCCTCATGGGAAATGGGCCTCATCTCGCCTGGAGGGCAAAACCTCCTGGATTTTCTCGAGTTGCGGCAGGTGCTCTCGACTTACGACGGGGACCTCAGGGACCCGCTCTGGTGGCCTCAGGAAAGGCCAGTCCCCATGCGAGTTCCTCGAGGGCCGCTTGGGATTCCTCTCCTGTCGATGCCGGGGCCTAAGACCTTGTGTGGAGTCGGGGCCGGAACCTGAGGATTCCTCTCCAGTGCTGACATGGATCTTGGGGTACTTCTGGAGTCTCCCCAGGGGAGTCAGTCCTCGTCTCGAATGCGGGCATGCACTTGCGCTTTCCTCCAGAGCGGTGGCAGCAGTGTCACGCAGTCCGCCGCGTGGATCAAAGGATCTATGGTTTTCCCTCGAGTCTTTCCCACGAGGCTTTCCAACGAGGCTTTCCACAGGGCTGTCCCACGTTCAAACGTGGTGGGAGTCGATCCTCGCCTTGAATATCAAGGCAGTGCAGGGAAAACAGGTTCCTCTGGAATGGACTGACACATCTGGGGGTCTCTTGGAATGGTGGCACGACCCTGGAGTTCCTCTCCCCTTTCCTGTGGAGAGCGCCTCCTCTTGAGATGCGAAGGGAACGCCGTGAATTCTTTCCCTATGAAACAGGGAAAGGATCCCTCATCTCGATCTAGGTGGCGGAAACGGGGCTCCCCTGGATGTGTGCGGGACCCTCGTGCTTCCTCTCGAGTGGAGACGGGTATGTCGGGGAACTTCTTGAGTTGCAGCAAGGGTGTGAAGGACCCTTTGGAAGTTCCAGTGGTTAGATGTGATTAGCCTCGAGAAGCCTCAGCGGAAATGGGCCTCATCTCGCCTGGAGGGCAAAACCTCCTGGATTTCTCGAGTTGCGGCAGGTGCTCTCGACTTATGACGGGGACCTCAGGGACCCGCTCTGGTGGCCTCAGGAAAGGCCAGTCCCCATGCGAGTTCCTCGGGGGCCTCTCGGGATTCCTCTCCCGTCGATGCCGGGGCCTAAGACCTTGTGTGGAGTCGGGGCCGGAACCTGAGGATTCCTCTCCAGTGCTGACATGGATCTTGGGGTACTTCTGGAGTCTCCCCAGGGGAGTCAGTCCTCGTCTCGAATGCGGGCATGCACTTGCGCTTTCCTCCAGAGCGGTAGCAGCAGTGTCACGCAGTCCGCCGCGTGGATCAAAGGATCTATGGTTTTCCCTCGAGTCTTTCCCACGAGGCTTTCCCACGAGGCTTTCGCACAGGGCTGTACCACGTGCACACGTGGTGGGAGTCGATCCTCGGCTTGAACATCAAGGCAGTGCAGGGAAAACAGGTGCCTCTGGAATGGACTGACACCTTTGGGGGTCTCTTGGAATGGTGGCACGACCCTGGAGTTCCTCTCGTCTTTCCTGTGGAGAGTGCCTCCTTTTGAGATGCGACGGGAACGCCGGGAATTCTTTCCCTACGAAACAGGGAAAGGATCCCTCACCTCGAGCTAGGAGGCGGAAACGGGGTTCCCCTGGATGTGTGCGGGACCCCATGTGCTTCCTCTCAAGTGGAGACGAGTATGTCGGGGAACTTCTTGAGTTGCAGCAAGGGTTTGAAGGACCCTTTGGAAGTTCCAGTGGTTAGATGTGATTAGCCTCGAGAAGCCTCAGCGGAAATGGGCCTCATCTCGCCTGGAGGGCAAAACCTCCTGGATTTTCTCGAGTTGCGGCAGGTGCTCTCGACTTACGACGGGGACCTCAGGGACCCGCTCTGGTGGCCTCAGGAAAGGCCAGTCCCCATGCGAGTTCCTCGAGGGCCTCTTGGGATTCCTCTCCTGTCGATGCCGGGGCCTAAGACCTTGTGTGGAGTCGGGGCCGGAACCTGAGGATTCCTCTCCAGTGCTGACATGGATCTTGGGGTACTTCTGGAGTCTCCCCAGGGGAGTCAGTCCTCGTCTCGAATGAGGGCATGCACTTGCGCTTTCCTCCAGAGCGGTGGCAGCAGTGTCACGCAGTCCGCCGCGTGGATCAAAGGATCTATGGTTTTCCCTCGAGTCTTTCCCACTAGGCTTTCCCACGAGGCTTTCCCACAGGGCTGTCCCACGTGCACACGTGGTGGGAGTCGATCCTCGGCTTGAACATCAAGGCAGTGCAGGGAAAACAGGTTCCTCTGTAATGGAATGACACATCTGGGGGATTCGTGGAATGGTGGCACGACCCTGGAGTTCCTCTCGCCTTTCCTGTGGAGAGCGCCTCCTCTTGAGATGCGACGGGAACGCCGGGAATTCTTTCCCTACGAAACAGTGAAAGGATCCCTCATCTCGAGCTAGGAGGCGGAAACGGGGCTCCCCTGGATGTGTACGGGACCCCATGTGCTTCCTCTCAAGTGGAGACGGGTATGTCGGGGAACTTCTTGAGTTGCAGCAAGGGTGTGAAGGACCCTTTGGAAGTTCCAGTGGTTAGATGTGATTAGCCTCGAGAAGCCTCATGGGAAATGGGCCTCATCTCGCCTGGAGGGCAAAACCTCCGGGATTTTCTCGAGTTGCGGCAGGTGCTCTCGACTTACGACGGGGACCTCAGGGACCCGCTCTGGTGTCCTCAGGAAAGGCCAGTCCCCATGCGAGTTCCTCGAGGGCCGCTTGGGATTCCTCTCCTGTCGATGCCGGGGCCTAAGACCTTGTGTGGAGTCGGGGCAGGAACCTGAGGATTCCTCTCCAGTGCTGACATGGATCTTGGGGTAATTCTGGAGTCTCCCCAGGGGAGTCAGTCCTCGTCTCGAATGCGGGCATGCACTTGCGCTTTCCTCCAGAGCGGTGGTAGCAGTGTCACGCAGTCCGCCGCGTGGATCAAAGGATCTATGGTTTTCCCTCGAGTCTTTCCCACGAGGCTTTCCCACGAGGCTTTCCCACAGGGCTGTCCCACGTGCACACGTGGTGGGAGTCGATCCTCGGCTTGAATATCAAGGCAGTGCAGGGAAAACAGGTTCCTCTGGAATGGACTGACACATCTGGGGGTCTCTTGGAATGGTGGCACGACCCTGGAGTTCCTCTCCCCTTTCCTGTGGAGAGCGCCTCCTCTTGAGATGCGAAGGGAACGCCGTGAATTCTTTCCCTATGAAACAGGGAAATGATCCCTCATCTCAAGCTAGGAGGCGGAAACGGGGCTCCCGTGGATGTGTGCGGGACCCTCGTGCTTCCTCTCGAGTGGAGACGGGTATGTCGGGGAACTTCTTGAGTTGCAGCAAGGGTGTGAAGGACCTTTTGGAAGTTCCAGTGGTTAGATGTGATTAGCCTCGAGAAGCCTCAGCGGAAATGGGCCTCATCTCGCCTGGAGGGCAAAACCTCCTGGATTTTCTCGAGTTGCGGCTGGTGCTCTTGATTTACGACGGGGACCTCAGGGACCCGCTCTGGTGGCGTCAGGAAAGGCCAGTCCCCATGCGAGTTCCTCGGGGGCGTCTCGGGATTCCTCTCCCGTCGATGCCGGGGCCTAAGACCTTGTGTGGAGTCGGGGCCGGAACCTGAGGATTCCTCTCCAGTGCTGACATGGATCTTGGGGTACTTCTGGAGTCTCCCCATGGGAGTCAGTCCTCGTCTCGAATGCGGGCATGCACTTGAGCTTTCCTCCAGAGCAGTAGCAGCAGTGTCACGCAGTCCGCCGCGTGGATCAAAGGATCTATGGTTTTCCCTCGAGTCTTTCCCACGAGGCTTTCCCACGAGGCTTCCCACAGGGCTGTCCCACGTGCACACGTGGTGGGAGTCGATCCTCGGCTTGAACGTCAAGGCAGTGCGGGGAAAACAGGTTCCTCTGGAATGGACTGACACATCTGGGGGACTCTTGGAATGGTGGCACGACCCTGGAGTTCCTCTCGCCTTTCCTGTGGAGAGCGCCTCCTCTTGAGATGCGACGGGAACGCCGGGAATTCTTTCCCTACGAAACAGGGAAAGGATCCCTCATCTCGAGCTAGGAGGCGGAAACGGGGCTCCCCTGGATGTGTGCGGGACCCCAAGTGCTTCCTCTCGAGTGGAGACGGGTATGTCGCGGAACTGCTTGAGTTGCAGCAAGGGTGTGAAGGACCCTTTGGAAGTTCCAGTGGTTAGATGTGATTAGCCTCGAGAAGCCTCAGCGGAAATGGGCCTCATCTCGCCTGGAGGGCAAAATCTCCTGGATTTTCTCGAGTTGCGGCAGGTGCTCTCGACTTACGACTGGGACCTCAGGGACAAGCTCTGGTGGCCTCAGGAAAGGCCAGTCCCCATGCGAGTTCCTCGGGGGCCTCTCGGGATTCCTCTCCCGTCGATGCCGGGGCCTAAGACCTTGTGTGGAGTCGGGGGCGGAACCTGAGGATTCCTCTCCAGTGCTGACATGGATCTTGGGGTACTTCTGGAGTCTCCCCAGGGGAGTCAGTCCTCGTCTCGCATGCGGGCATGCACTTGCGCTTTCCTCCAGAGCGGTAGCAGCAGTGTCACGCAGTCCGCCGCGTGGATCAAAGAATCTATGGTTTTCCCTCGAGTCTTTCCCACGAGGCTTTCCCACGAGGCTTTCCCACAGGGCTGTCCCACGTGCACACGTGGTGAGAGTCGATCCTCGGCTTGAACGTCAAGGCAGTGCAGGGAAAACAGGTTCCTCTGGAATGGACTGACACATCTGGGGTCTCTTGGAATGGTGGCACGACCCTGGAGTTCCTCTCGCCTTTCCTGTGGAGAGCGCCTCCTCTTGAGATGCGACGGGAACGCCGGGAATTCTTTCCCTACGAAACAGGGATAGGATCCCTCATCTCAAGCTGGGAGGCGGAAACGGGGCTCCCCTGGATGTGTGCGGGACCCTAGTGCTTCCTCTCGAGTGGAGACGGGTATGTCGTGGAACTGCTTGAGTTGCAGCAAGGGTGTGAAGGACCCTTTGGAAGTTTCAGTGGTGAGATGTGATTAGCCTCGAGAAGACTCAGCTGAATGGGCCTCATCTCTCCTGGAGGGCAAAACCTCCTGGATTTTCTCGAGTTGTGGCAGGTGCTCTCGACTTACGACGGGGACCTCAGGTACCCGCTCTGGTGGCCTCAGGAAAGGCCAGTCCCCATGCGAGTTCCTCGGGGGCATCTCGGGATTCCTCTCCCGTCGATGCCGGGGCCTAAGACCTTGTGTGGAGTCTGGGCCCGAAGCTGAGGATTCCTCTCCAGTGCAGACATGGATCATGGGCGACTTCTGGAGTCTCCCCAGGGGAGTCAGTCATCGGCTCGAATGCGGGCATGTACTTGCGCTTTCCTCCAGAGTGGTAGCAGCAGTGTCACGCAGTCCGCCGCGTGGATCAAAGGATCTATGGTTTTCCCTCGAGTCTTTCCCACGAGGCTTTCCCACGAGGCTTTCCCACAGGGCTGTCCTACGTGCACACGTGGTGGGAGTCGATCATCGGCTTGAACGTCAAGGCAGTGCAGGGAAAACAGGTTCCTCTGGAATGGACTGACACATCTGGGGTCTCTTGGAATGGTGGTACGACCCTGGAGTTCCTCTCGCCTTTCCTGTGGAGAGCGCCTCCTCTTGAGATGCGACGGGAACGCCGGGAATTCTTTCCCTACGAAACAGGGAAAGGATCCCTCATCTCGAGCTAGGAGGCGGAAACGGGGCTCCCCTGGATGTGTGCGGGACCCTCGTGCTTCCTCTCGAGTGGACACGGGTATGTCGGGGAACTTCTTGAGTTGCAGCAAGGGTGTGAAGGACCCTTTGAAAGTTCCAGTGGTTAGATGTGATTAGCCTCGAGAAGCCTCAGCGGAAATGAACCTCATCTCGCCTGGAGGGCAAAACCTCCTGGATTTTCTCGAGTTGTGGCAGGTGCTCTCGACTTACGTCGGGGACCTCAGGGACCCGCTCTGGTGGCCTCAGGAAAGGCCAGTCCCCATGCGAGTTCCTCGGGGGCCTCTCGGGATTCCTCTCCCGTCGATGCCGGGGCCTAAGACCTTGTGTGGAGTCGGGGCCGTAACCTGAGGATTCCTCTCCAGTGCTGACATGGATCTTGGGGTACTTCTGGAGTCTCCCCAGGGGAGTCAGTCCTCGTCTCGAGTGCGGGCATGCACTTGCGCTTCCCTCCAGTGCGGTAGGAGCAGGGTCACGCAGTCTGCAGCGTGGATCAAAGGATCTATAGTTTTCCCTCGAGTCTTTCCCACGAGGCTTTCCCACGAGGCGTTCCCCAGGGCTGTCCCACGTGCACACGTGGTGGGAGTCGATCCTCGGCTTGAACGTCAAGGCAGTGCAAGAAAAACAGGTTCCTCTGGAATGGACTGACACATCTGGGGGACTCTTGGAATGGTGGCACGACCCTGGAATTCCTCTCGCCTTTCCTGTGGAAAGCGCCTCCTCTTGAGATGCGACGGGAACGCCGGGAATTCTTTCTCTACGAAACAGGGAAAGGATCCCTCATCTCGAGCTAGGAGGCGGAAACGGGGCTCCCCTGGATGTGTGCGGGACCCTCGTTCTTTCTCTCGAGTGGAGACGGCTATGTCGGGGAACTTCTTGAGTTGCAGCAAGGGTGTGAAGGACCCTTGGGAAGTTCCTGTGGTTAGATGTGATTAGCCTCGAGAAGCCTCAGCGGAAATGGGCCTCATCTCGCCTGGAGGGCAAAACCTCCTGGATTTTCCCGAGTTGCGGCAGGTGCTCTCGACTTACGACGGGGACCTCAGGGACCCGCTCTGGTGGCCTCAGGAAAGGCCAGTCCCCATGCGAGTTCCTCGGGGGAGTCTCGGGATTCCTCTCCCGTCGATGTCGGGGCCTAAGACCTTGTGTGGAGTCGGGGCCAGAACCTGAGGATTCCTCTCCAGTGCTGACATGGATCTTGGGCTTCTTCTGGAGTCTCCCCAGGGGAGTCAGTCCTCGTCTCGAATGCGGGAATGCACTTGCGCTTTCCTCCAGAGCGGTAGCCGCAGTGTCACACAGTCCGCCGCCTGGATCAAAGGATCTATGATTTTCCCTCGAGTGTTTCCCACGAGGCTTTCCCACGAGGCTTTCCCACAGGGCTGTCCCACGTGCACACGTGGTGGGAGTCGATCCTCGGCTTGAACGTCAAGGCAGTGCAGGGAAAACAGGTTCCTCTGGAATGGACTGACACATCTGTGGGTCTCTTGGAATGGTGACACGACCCTGGAGTTCCTCTCGCCTTTCCTGTGGAGAGTGCCTCCTCTTGAGATGCAACGGGAACGCCGGGAATTCTTTCCCTACGAAACAGGGAAAGGATCCCTCATCTCGAGGTAGGAGGCGGAAACGGGGCTCCCCTGGATGTGTGCGGGACCCCACGTACTTCCTCTCGAGTGGAGACGGGTATGTCGGGGAACTTCTTGAGTTGCAGCAAGGGTGTGAAGGACCCTTTGGAAGTTCCAGTGGTTAGATGTGATTAGCCTCGAGAGCCTCAGCGGAAATGGGCCTCATCTCGCCTGGAGGGCAAAACCTCCTGGATTTTCTCGACTTGCGGCAGGTGCTCTAGACTTACGACGGGGACCTCAGGGACCCGCTCTGGTGGCCTCAGGAAAGGCAAGTCCCCATGCGAGTTCCTCGGGGACCTCTTGGGATTCCTCTCCCGTCGATGCCGGGGCCTAAGACCTTGTGTGGAGTCGGGGCCGGAACCTGAGGATTCCTCTCCAGTGCTGACATGGATCTTGGGGTACTTCTGGAGTCTCCCCAGGGGAGTCAGTCCTCGTCTCGAATGCGGGCATGCACTTGC
The DNA here is from genome assembly GCF_042477335.2 of Ovis canadensis. Classification (NCBI taxonomy): domain Eukaryota; kingdom Metazoa; phylum Chordata; class Mammalia; order Artiodactyla; family Bovidae; genus Ovis; species Ovis canadensis. The sequence continues at coordinate 15,217,827 of NC_091266.1, forward strand.
GCTTTCCTCCAGAGCGGTAGCAGCAGTGTCACGCAGTCCGCCGCGTGGATCAAAGGATCTATGGTTTTCCCTCGAGTCTTTCCCACGAGGCTTTCCCACAGGGCTGTCCCACGTGCACACGTGGTGGGAGTCGATCCTCGGCTTGAACGTCAAGGCAGTACAGGGAAAACAGGTTCCTCTGGAATGGACTGACACATCTGGGGTCTCTTGGAATGGTGACACGACCCTGGAGTTCCTCTCGCCTATCCTGTGGAGAGCGCCTCCTCTTGAGATGCGACGGGAACGCCGGGAATTCTTTCCCTACGAAACAGGGAAAGGATCCCTCATCTCGAGCTAGGAGGCGGAAACGGGGCTCCCCTGGATGTGTGCGGGACCCCACGTACTTCCTCTCGAGTGGAGACGGGTATGTCGGGGAACTTCTTGAGTTGCAGCAAGGGTGTGAAGGACCCTTGGGAAGTTCCTGTGGTTAGATGTGATTAGCCTCGAGAAGCCTCAGCGGAAATGGGCCTCATCTCGCCTGGAGGGCAAAACCTCCTGGATTTTCCCGAGTTGCGGCAGGTGCTCTCGACTTACGACGGGGACCTCAGGGACCCGCTCTGGTGGCCTCAGGAAAGGCCAGTCCCCATGCGAGTTCCTCGGGGGAGTCTCGGGATTCCTCTCCCGTCGATGTCGGGGCCTAAGACCTTGTGTGGAGTCGGGGCCAGAACCTGAGGATTCCTCTCCAGTGCTGACATGGATCTTGGGCTTCTTCTGGAGTCTCCCCAGGGGAGTCAGTCCTCGTCTCGAATGCGGGAATGCACTTGCGCTTTCCTCCAGAGCGGTAGCCGCAGTGTCACACATTCCGCCGCCTGGATCAAAGGATCTATGGTTTTCCCTCGAGTGTTTCCCACGAGGCTTTCCCACGAGGCTTTCCCACAGGGCTGTCCCACGTGCACACGTGGTGGGAGTCGATCCTCGGCTTGAACGTCAAGGCAGTGCAGGGAAAACAGGTTCCTCTGGAATGGACTGACACATCTGTGGGTCTCTTGGAATGGTGACACGACCCTGGAGTTCCTCTCGCCTTTCCTGTGGAGAGTGCCTCCTCTTGAGATGCGACGGGAACGCCGGGAATTCTTTCCCTACGAAACAGGGAAAGGATCCCTCATCTCGAGCTAGGAGGCGGAAACGGGGCTCCCCTGGATGTGTGCGGGACCCCACGTACTTCCTCTCGAGTGGAGACGGGTATGTCGGGGAACTTCTTGAGTTGCAGCAAGGGTGTGAAGGACCCTTTGGAAGTTCCAGTGGTTAGATGTGATTAGCCTCGAGAGCCTCAGCGGAAATGGGCCTCATCTCGCCTGGAGGGCAAAACCTCCTGGATTTTCTCGACTTGCGGCAGGTGCTCTAGACTTACGACGGGGACCTCAGGGACCCGCTCTGGTGGCCTCAGGAAAGGCAAGTCCCCATGCGAGTTCCTCGGGGACCTCTTGGGATTCCTCTCCCGTCGATGCCGGGGCCTAAGACCTTGTGTGGAGTCGGGGCCGGAACCTGAGGATTCCTCTCCAGTGTTGACATCGATCTTGGGGTACTTCTGGAGTCTCCCCAGGGGAGTCAGTCCTCGTCTCGAATGCGGCATGCACTTGCGCTTTCCTCCAGAGCGGTAGCAGCAGTGTCAGGCAGTCCGCCTCTTAGATCAAAGGATCTATGGTTTTCCCTCGAGTCTTTCCCACGAGGCTTTCCCACGAGGCTTTCCCACAGGGCTGTCCCAGGTGCATACGTGGTGGGAGTCGATCCTCGGCTTGAACGTCAAGGCAGTGCAGGGAAAACAGGTTCCTCTGGAATGGACTGACATATCCGGGGGACTCTTGGAATGGTGGCACGACCCTGGAGTTCCTCTCGCCTTTCCTGTGGAGAGCGCCTCCTCTTGAGATGCGACGGGAACGCTGGGAATTCTTTCCCTATGAAACAGGGAACGGATCCCTCATCTCGAGCTAAGAGGCGGAAACGGGGCTCCCCTGGATGTGTGCGGGACCCTCGTGCTTCCTCTCGAGTGGAGACGGGTATGTCGGGGAACTTCTTGAGTTGCAGCAAGAGTGTGAAGGACCCTTAGGAAGTTCCAGTGGTTAGACGTGTTTAGCCTCGAGAAGACTCAGCGGAAATGGGCCTCATCTCGCCTGGAGGGTAAAACCTCCTGGATTTTCTCGAGTTGGGGCAGGTGCTCTCGACTTATGACGGGGACCTCAGGGACCCGCTCTGGTGGCCTCAGGAAAGGCCAGTCCCCATGCGAGTTCCTCGGGGGCCTCTCGGGATTCCTCTCCCGTCGATGCCGGGGCCTAAGACCTTGTGTGGTGTCGGAGCCGGAACCTGAGGATACCTCTCCAGTGCTGACATGGATCTTGGGGTACTTCTGGAGTCTCCCCAGGGGAGTCAGTCCTCGTCTCGAATGCGGGCATGCACTTGCGCTTTCCTCCAGAGCGGTAGCAGCAGTGTCACGCAGTCAGCCGCGTGGATCAAAGGATCTATGGATTTCCCTCGAGTCTTTCCCACGAGGCTTTCCCACGAGCCTTTCCACAGGGCTGTCCCACGTGCACACGTGGTGGGAGTCGATCCTCGGCTTGAACGTCAAGGCAGTGCAGGGAAAACAGGTTCCTCTGGAATGGACTGACACATCTGGGGGACTCTTTGAATGGTGGCACGACCCAGGAATTCCTCTCGCCTTTCCTGTGGAGAGCGCCTCCTCTTGAGATGCGACGGGAACACCGGGAATTCTTTCCCTACGAAAGAGAGAAGGATCCCTCATCTCGAGCTAGGAGGCGGAAACGGGGCTCCCCTGGATGTGTGAGGGACCCTCGTGCTTCCTCTCGAGTGGAGACGGGTATGTCGGGGAACTTCGTGAGTTGCAGCAAGGGTGTGAAGGACCCTTTGGAAGTTCCAGTGGTTAGATGTGATTAGCCTCGAGAAGCCTCAGCGGAAATGGGCCTCATCTCGCCTGGAGGGCAAAACCTCCTGGATTTTCTCGAGTTGCGGCAGGTGCTCTCGACTTACGACGGGGACTTCAGGGACCCGCTCTGGTGGCCTCAGGAAAGGCAAGTCCCCATGCGAGTTCCTCGGGGACCTCTTGGGATTCCTCTCCCGTCGATGCCGGGGCCTAAGACCTTGTGTGGAGTCGGGGCCGGAACCTGAGGATTCCTCTCCAGTGCTGACATGGATCTTGGGGTACTTCTGGAGTCTCCCCAGGGGAGTCAGTCCTCGTCTCGAATGCGGGCATGCACTTGCGCTTTCCCCCAGAGCGGTAGCAGCAGTTTCACGCAGTCCGCCGCGTGGATCAAAGGATCTATGGTTTTCCCTCGAGTCTTTCCCACGAGGCTTTCCCACGAGGCTTTCCCCAGGGCTGTCCCACGTGCCCACGTGGTGGGAGTCGATCCTCGGCTTGAACGTCAAGGCAGCGCAGGGAAAACAGGTTCCTCAGGAATGGACTGACACATCTGGGGGACTCTTGGAATGGTGGCAAGACCCTGGAGTTCCTCTCGCCTTTCCTGTGGAGAGTGCCTCCTCTTGAGATGCGACGGGAACGCCGGGAATTCTTTCCCTACGAAACAGGGAAAGGATCCCTCATCTCGAGCTAGGAGGCGGAAACGGGGCTCCCCTGGATGTGTGCGGGACCCTCGTGCTTCCTCTCGAGTGGAGACGGGTATGTCGGGGAACCTCTTGAGTTGCAGCAAGGGTGTGAAGGACCTTTTGGAAGTTCCAGTGTTTAGATGTGATTATCCACGAGAAGCCTCAGCGGAAATGGGCCTCATCTCGCCTGGAGGGCAAACCTCCTGGATTTTCTCGAGTTGCGGCAGGTGCTCTCGACTTACGACGGGGACCTCAGGGACCCGCTCTGGTGGCCTCAGGAAAGGCAAGTCCCCATGCGAGTTCCTCGGGGACCTCTTGGGATTCCTCTCCCGTCGATGCCGGGGCCTAAGACCTTGTGTGGAGTCGGGGCCGGAACCTGAGGATTCCTCTCCAGTGCTGACATGGATCTTGGGGTACTTCTGGAGTCTCCCCAGGGGAGTCAGTCTTCGTCTCGAATGCGGGCATGCACTTGCGCTTTCCCCCAGAGCGGTAGCAGCAGTTTCACGCAGTACGCCGCGTGGATCAAAGGATCTATGGTTTTCCCTCGAGTCTTTCCCACGAGGCTTTCCCACGAGGCTTTCCCCAGGGCTGTCCCACGTGCACACGTGGTGGGAGTCGATCCTCGGCTTGAACGTCAAGGCAGCGCAGGGAAAACAGGTTCCTCTGGAATGGACTGACACATCTGGGGGACTCTGGGAATGGTGGCACGACCCTGGAGTTCCTCTCGCCTTTCCTGTGGAGAGCGCCTCCTCTTGAGATGCGACGGGAACGCCGGGAATTCTTTCCCTACGAAACAGGGAAAGGATCCCTCATCTCGAGCTAGGAGGCGGTAACGGGGCTCCCCTGGATGTGTGCGGGACCCCACGTGCTTCCTCTCGAGTGGAGACGGGTATGTCGGGGAACTTCTTTAGTTGCAGCAAGGGTGTGAAGGACCCTTTGGAAGTTCCAGTGGTTAGATGTGATTAGCCTCGAGAAGCCTCAGCGGAAATGGGCCTCATCTCGCCTGGAGGGCAAAACCTCCTGGATTTTCTCGAGTTGCGGCAGGTGCTCTCGACTTACGACGGGGACCTCAGGGACCCGCTCTGGAGGCCTCAGGAAAGGCCAGTCCCCATACGAGTTCCTCGGGGGCCTCTCGGGATTCCTCTCCCGTCGATGCCGGGGCCTAAGACCTTGTGTGGAGTCGCGGCCAGAACCTGAGGATTCCTCTCCAGTGCTGACATGGATCTTGGGGTACTTCTGGAGTCTCCCCAGGGGAGTCAGTCCTCGTCTCGAATGCGGGCATGCACTTGCGCTTTGCTCCATAGCGGTAGCAGCAGTGTCACGCAGTCCGCCGCGTGGATCAAAGGATCTATGGTTTTCCCTCGAGTCTTTCCCACGAGGCTGTCCCACGCGGTTTACCCAAGGGCTGTCCCACGTACACACGTGGTGGGAATCGATCCTCGGCTTGAACGTCAAGGCAGTTTAGGGAAAACAGGTTCCTCTGGAATGGACTGACACATCTGGGGGACTCTTGGAATGGTGGCACGACCCTGGAGTTCCTCTCGCCTTTCCTGTGGAGAGCGCCTCCTCTTGAGATGCGATGGGAACCCCGGGAATTCTTTCCCTACGAAACAGGGATAGGATCCTTCACCTCGAACTAGGAGGCGGATACGGGGCTCTCCTGGATGTGTGCGGCACCCCACGTGCTTCCTTTCGAGTGGAGACGGGTATGTCGCGGAACTGCTTGCAGCTAGGGTGTGAAGGACCCTTTGGAAGTTCCAGTGGTTAGATGTGATTAGCCTCGAGAAGCCTCAGCGGAAATGGGCCTCATCTCGCCTGGAGGGCAAAACCTCCTGGATTTTCTCGAGTTGCGGCAGGTGCTCTCGACTTACCAAGGGGACCAGAGGGACCCGCTCTGGAGGCCTCAGGAAAGGCCAGTCCCCATGCGAGTTCCTCGGGGGCCTCTCGGGATTCCTCTCCCGTCGATGCCGGGGCCTAAGACCTTGTGTGGAGTCGGGGCCGGAACCTGAGGATTCCTCTCCATTGCTGACTTGGATCTTGGGGTACTTCTGGAGTCTCCCCAGGGGAGTCAGTCCTCGTCTCGAATGCGGGCATGCACTTGCGCTTTCCTCCAGAGCGGTAGCAGCAGTGTCACGCAGTCCGCCGCGTGCATCAAAGGATCTATGGTTTTCCCTCGAGTCTTTCCCACGAGGCTTTCCCACGAGGCTTTCCCACAGGGCTGTCCCACGTGCACACGTGGTGGGAGTCGATCCTCGGCTTGAACGTCAAGGCAGTGCAGGGAAAACAGGTTCCTCTGGAATGGACTGACACATCTGGGGGACTCTTGGAATGGTGGAACGACCCTGGAGTTCCTCTCGCCTTTCCTGTGGAGAGCGCCTCCTCTTGAGATGCGACGAGAACGCCGGGAATCTTTCCCTAGGAATCAGGGAAAGGATTTCTCATCCGGAGCTAGGAGGCGGAAACGGGGCTCCCCTGGATGTGTGCGGGACTCCACGTGTTTCCTCTCGAGTGGAGACGGGTAGGTCGGGGAACTTCTTGAATTGCAGCAAGGGTGTGAAGGACCCTTTGGAAGTTCCAGTGGTTAGACGTGATTGGCCTCGAGAAGCCTCAGCGGAAATGGGCCTCATCTCGCCTGGAGGGCAAAACCTCCTGGATTTTCTCGAGTTGCGGCAGATGCTCTCGACTTACGACGGGGACCTCAGGGACCCGCTCTGGTGGCCTCAGGAAAGGCCAGTCCCCATGCCAGTTCCACGGGGGCCTCTCCGGATTCCTCTCCCATCGATGCCGGGGCCTAAGACCTTGTGTGGAGTGAGGGCCGGAACCTGAGGATTCCTCTCCAGTGCTGACATGGATCTTGGGGTACTTCTGGAGTCTCCCCAGGGGAGTCAGTCCTCGTCTCGAATGCGGGCATGCATTTGCGATTTCCCCCAGAGCGGTAGCAGCAGTTTCACGCAGTCCGCCGCGTGCATCAAAGGATCTATGGTTTTCCCTCGAGTCTTTCCCACGAGGCTTTCCCACGAGGCTTTCCCCAGGGCTGTCCCACGTGCACACGTGGTGGGAGTCGATCCTCGGCTTGAACGTCAAGGCAGTGCAGGGAAAACAGGTTCCTCTGGAATGGACAGACACATCTGGGGGACTCTTGGAATGGTGGCACGACCCTGGAGTTCCTCTCGCCTTTCCTGTGGAGAGCGCCTCCTCTTGAGATGCGACGGGAACGCCGGGAATTCTTTCCCTACGAAACAGGGAAAGGATCCCTCATCTCGAGCTAGGAGGCGGTAACGGGGCTCCCCTGGATGTGTGCGGGACCCCACGTGCTTCCACTCGAGTGGAGACGGGTATGTCGGGGAACTTCTTTAGTTGCAGCAAGGGTGTGAAGGACCCTTTGGAAGTTCCAGTGGTTAGATGTGATTAGCCTAGAGGAGCCTCAGCGGAAATGGGCCTCATCTCGCCTGGAGGGCAAAACCTCCTGGATTTTCTCGAGTTGCGGCAGGTGCTCTCGACTTACGACGGGGACCTCAGGGACCCGCTCTGGAGGCCTCAGGAAAGGCCAGTCCCCATACGAGTTCCTCGGGGGCCTCTCGGGATTCCTCTCCCGTCGATTCCGGGGCCTAAGACCTTGTGTGGAGTCGGGGCCGGAACCTGAGGATTCCTCTCCAGTGCTGACATGGATCTTGGGGTACTTCTGGATTCTCCCCAGGGGAGTCAGTCTTCGTCTCGAATGCGGGCATGCACTTGCGCTTTGCTCCAGAGCGGTAGCAGCAGTGTCACGCAGTCCGCCGCGTGGATCAAAGGATCTATGGTTTTCCCTCGAGTCTTTCCCACGAGGCTGTCCCACGCGGTTTTCCCAAGGGCTGTCCCACGTACACACGTGGTGGGAGTCGATCCTCGGCTTGAACGTCAAGGCAGTTTAGGGAAAACAGGTTCCTCTGGAATGGACTGACACATCTGGGGTACTCTTGGAATGGTGGCACGACCCTGGAGTTCCTCTCGCCTTTCCTGTGGAGAGCACCTCCTCTTGAGATGCGATGGGAACCCGGGGAATTCTTTCCCTACGAAACAGGGATAGGATCCTTCACCTCGAACTAGGAGGCGGATACGGGGCTCCCCTGGATGTGTGCGGCACCCCACGTGCTTCCTTTCGAGTGGAGATGGGTATGTCGCGGAACTGCTTGCAGCTAGGGTGTGAAGGACCCTTTGGAAGTTCCAGTGGTTAGATGTGATTAGCCTCGAGAAGCCTCAGCGGAAATGGGCCTCATCTCGCCTGGAGGGCAAAACCTCCTGGATTTTCTCGAGTTGCGGCAGGTGCTCTCGACTTACCAAGGGGACCAGAGGGACCCGCTCTGGAGGCCTCAGGAAAGGCCAGTCCCCATGCGAGTTCCTCGGGGGCCTCTCGGGATTCCTCTCCCGTCGATGCCGGGGCCTAAGACCTTGTGTGGAGTCGGGGCCGGAACCTGAGGATTCCTCTTCAGTGCTGACATGGATCTTGGGGTACTTCTGGAGACTCCCCAGGGGAGTCAGTCCTCGTCTCGAATGCGTGCATGCACTTGCGCTTTCCTCCAGAGCGGTAGCAGCAGTGTCACGCAGTCCGCCGCGTGCATCAAAGGATCTATGGTTTTCCCTCGAGTCTTTCCCACGAGGCTTTCCCACGAGGCTTTCCCACAGGGCTGTCCCACGTGCACACGTGGTGGGAGTCGATCCTCGGCTTGAACGTCAAGGCAGTGCAGGGAAAACAGGTTCCTCTGGAATGGACTGACACATCTGGGGGACTCTTGGAATGGTGGCACGACCCTGGAGTTTCTCTCGCCTTTCCTGTGGAGAGCGCCTCCTCTTGAGATGCGACGGGAACGCCGGGAATCTTTCCCTAGGAATCAGGGAAAGGATCCGTCATCCGGAGCTAGGAGGCGGAAACGGGGCTCACCTGGATGTGTGCGGGACTCCACGTGTTTCCTCTCGAGTGGAGACGGGTAGGTCGGGGAACTTCTTGAATTGCAGCAAGGGTGTGAAGGACCCTTTGGATGTTCCAGTGGTTAGACGTGATTGGCCTCGAGAAGCCTCAGCGGAAATGGGCCTCATCTCGCCTGGAGGGCAAAACCTCCTGGATTTTCTCGAGTTGCGGCAGGTGCTCTCGACTTACGACGGGGACCTCAGGGACCCGCTCTGGTGGCCTCAGGAAAGGCCAGTCCCCATGCCAGTTCCTCGGGGGCCTCTCCGGATTCCTCTCCCATCGATGCCGGGGCCTAAGACCTTGTGTGGAGTGAGGGACGGAACCTGAGGATTCCTCTCCAGTGCTGACATGGATCTTGGGGTACTTCTGGAGTCTCCCCAGGGGAGTCAGTCCTCGTCTCGAATGCGGGCATGCACTTGCGCTTTCCCCCAGAGCGGTAGCAGCAGTTTCACGCAGTCCGCCGCGTGGATCAAAGGATCTAAGTTTTTCCCTCGAGTCTTTCCCACGAGGCTTTCCCACGAGGCTTTCCCCAGGGCTGTCCCACGTGCACACGTGGTGGGAGTCGATCCTCGGCTTGAACGTCAAGGCAGCGCAGGGAAAACAGGTTCCTCTGGAATGGACTGACACATCTGGGGGACTCTTGGAATGGTGGCACGACCCTGGAGTTCCTCTCGCCTTTCCTGTGGAGAGCGCCTCCTCTTGAGATGCGACGGGAACGCCGGGAATTCTTTCCCTACGAAACAGGGAAAGGATCCCTCATCTCGAGCTAGGAGGCGGTAACGGGGCTCCCCTGGATGTGTGCGGGACCCCACGTGCTTCCTCTCGAGTGGAGACGGGTATGTCGGGGAACTTCTTTAGTTGCAGCAAGGGTGTGAAGGACCCTTTGGAAGTTCCAGTGGTTAGATGTGATTAGCCTCGAGAAGCCTCAGCGGAAATGGGCCTCATCTCGCCTGGAGGGCAAAACCTCCTGGATTTTCTCGAGTTGCGGCAGGTGCTCTCGACTTACGACGGGGACCTCAGGGACCCGCTCTGGAGGCCTCAGAAAGGCCAGTCCCCATACGAGTTCCTCGGGGGCCTCTCGGGATTCCTCTCCGGTCGATTCCGGGGCCTAAGACCTTGTGTGGAGTCGGGGCCGGAACCTGAGGATTCCTATCCAGTGCTGACATGGATCTTGGGGTACTTCTGGAGTCTCCCCAGGGGAGTCAGTCCTCGTCTCGAATGCGGGCATGCACTTGCGCTTTGCTCCAGAGCGGTAGCAGCAGTGTCACTCAGTCCGCCGCGTGAATCAAAGGATCTATGGTTTTCCCTCGAGTCTTTCCCACGAGGCTGTCCCACGCGGTTTTCCCAAGGGCTGTCCCACGTACGCACGTGTTGGGAGTCGATCCTCGGCTTGAACATCAAGGCAGTTTAGGGAAAACAGGTTCCTCTGGAATGGACTGACACATCTGGGGGACTCTTGGAATGGTGGCACGACCCTGGAGTTCCTCTCGCCTTTCCTGTGGAGAGCGCCTCCTCTTGAGATGCGATGGGAACCCCGGGAATTCTTTCCCTACGAAACAGGGATAGGATCCTTCACCTCGAACTAGGAGGCGGATACGGGGCTCCCCTGGATGTGTGCGGCACCCCACGTGCTTCCTTTCGAGTGGAGACGGGTATGTCGCGGAACTGCTTGCAGCTAGGGTGTGAAGGACCCTTTGGAAGTTCCAGTGGTTAGATGTGATTAGCCTCGAGAAGCCTCAGCGGAAATGGGCCTCATCTCGCCTGGAGGGCAAAACCTCCTGGATTTTCTCGAGTTGCGGCAGGTGCTCTCGACTTACCAAGGGGACCAGATGGACCGGCTCTGGAGGCCTCAGGAAAGGCCAGTCCCCATGCGAGTTCCTCGGGGGCCTCTCGGGATTCCTCTCCCGTCGATGCCGGGGCCTAAGACCTTGTGTGGAGTCGGGGCCGGAACCTGAGGATTCCTCTCCAGTGCTGACATGGATCTTGGGGTACTTCTGGAGTCTCCCCAGGGGAGTCAGTCCTCGTCTCGAATGCGGGCATGCACTTGCGCTTTCCTCCAGAGCGGTGGCAGCAGTGTCACGCAGTCCGCCGCGTGCATCAAAGGATCTATGGTTTTCCCTCGAGTCTTTCCCACGAGGCTTTCCCACGAGGCTTTCCCACAGGGCTGTCCCACGTGCACACGTGGTGGGAGTCGATCCTCGGCTTGAACGTCAAGGCAGTGCAGGGAAAACAGGTTCCTCTGGAATGGACTGACACATCTGGGGGACTCTTGGAATGGTGGCACGACCCTGGAGTTCCTCTCGCCTTTCCTGTGGAGAGCGCCTCCTCTTGAGATGCGACGGGAACGCCGGGAATCTTTCCCTAGGTATCAGGGAAAGGATCCGTCATCCGGAGCTAGGAGGCGGAAACGGGGCTCCCCTGGATGTGTGCGGGACTCCACGTGTTTCCTCTCGAGTGGAGACGGGTAGGTCGGGGAACTTCTTGAATTGCAGCAAGGGTGTGAAGGACCCTTTGGAAGTTCCAGTGGTTAGACGTGATTGGCCTCGAGAAGCCTCAGCGGAAATGGGCCTCATCTCGCCTGGAGGGCAAAACCTCCTGGATTTTCTCGAGTTGCGGCAGGTGCTCTCGACTTACGACGGGGACCTCAGGGACCCGCTCTGGTGGCCTCAGGAAAGGCCAGTCCCCATGCGAGTTCCTCGGGGGCCTCTCCGGATTCCTCTCCCATCGATGCCGGGGCCTAAGACCTTGTGTGGAGTGAGGGCCGAAACCTGAGTATTCCTCTCCAGTGCTGACATGGATCTTGGGGTACTTCTGGAGTCTCCCCAGTGGAGTCAGTCCTCGTCTCGAATGCGGGCATGCACTTGCGCTTTCCTCCAGAGAGGTAGCAGCAGTGTCACGCAGACCGCCGCGTGGATCAAAGGATCTATGGTTTTCCCTCGAGTCTTTCCCACGAGGCTATCCCACGAGGCTTTCCCACAGGGCTGTCCCAGGTGCATACGTGGTGGGAGTCGATCCTCGGCTTGAACGTCAAGGCAGTGCAGGGAAAACAGGTTCCTCTGGAATGGACTGACATATCCGGGGGACTCTTGGAATGGTGGCCCGACCCTGGAGTTCCTCTCGCCTTTCCTGTGGAGAGCGCCTCCTCTTGAGATGCGACGGGAACGCCGGGAATTCTTTCCCTATGAAACAGGGAACGGATCCCTCATCTCGAGCAAAGAGGCGGAAACGGGGCTCCCCTGGATGTGTGCGGGACCCTTGTGCTTCCTCTCGAGTGGAGACGGGTATGTCGGGGAACTTCTTGAGTTGCAGCAAGGGTGTGAAGGACCCTTAGGAAGTTCCAGTGGTTAGACGTGTTTAGCCTCGAGAAGACTCAGCGGAAATGGGCCTCATCTCGCCTGGAGGGCAAAACCTCCTGGATTTTCTCGAGTTGGGGCAGGTGCTCTCGACTTATGACGGGGACCTCAGGGACCCGCTCTGGTGGCCTCAGGAAAGGCCAGTCCCCATGCGAGTTCCTCGGTGGCCTCTCGGGATTCCTCTCCCGTCGATGCCGGGGCCTAAGACCTTGTGTGCAGTCGGGGCCGGAACCTGAGGATTCCTCTCCAGTGCTGACATGGATCTTGGGGTACTTCTGGAGTCTCCCCAGGGGAGTCAGTCCTCGTCTCGAATGCGGGCATGCACTTGCGCTTTCCTCCAGAGCGGTAGCAGCAGTGTCACGCAGTCCGCCGCGTGGATCAAAGGATCTATGGATTTCCCTCGAGTCTTTCCCACGAGGCTTTCCCACGAGCCTTTCCACAGGGCTGTCCCACGTGCACACGTGGTGGGAGTCGATCCTCGGCTTGAACGTCAAGGCAGCGCAGGGAAAACAGGTTCCTCTGGAATGGACTGACACATCTGGGGGACTCTTTGAATGGTGGCACGACCCAGGAATTCCTCTCGCCTTTCCTGTGGAGAGCGCCTCCTCTTGAGATGCGACGGGAACACCGGGAATTCTTTCCCTACGAAAGAGAGAAGGATCCCTCATCTCGAGCTAGGAGGCGGAAACGGGGCTCCCCTGGATGTGTGCGGGACCCTCGTGCTTCCTCTCGAGTGGTGACGGGTATGTCGGGGAACTTCGTGAGTTGCAGCAAGGGTGTGAAGGACCCTTTGGAAGTTCCAGTGGTTAGATGTGATTAGCCTCGAGAAGCCTCAGCGGAAATGGGCCTCATCTCGCCTGGAGGGCAAAACCTCCTGGATTTTCTCGAGTTGCGGCAGGTGCTCTCGACTTACGACGGGGACCTCAGGGACCCGCTCTGGTGGCCTCAGGAAAGGCAAGTCCCCATGCGAGTTCCTCGGGGACCTCTTGGGATTCCTCTCCCGTCGATTCCGGGGCCTAAGACCTTGTGTGGAGTCGGGGCCGGAACCTGAGGATTCCTCTCCAGTGCTGACATGGATCTTGGGGTACTTCTGGAGTCTCCCCAGGGGAGTCAGTCCTCGTCTCGAATGCGGGCATGCACTTGCGATTTCCCCCAGAGCGGTAGCCGCAGTTTCACGCAGTCCGCCGCGTGGATCAAAGGATCTATGGTTTTCCCTCGAGTCTTTCCCACGAGGCTTTCCCACGAGGCTTTCCCCAGGGCTGTCCCACGTGCACACGTGGTGGGAGTCGATCCTCGGCTTGAACGTCAAGGCAGCGCAGGGAAAACAGGTTCCTCAGGAATGGACTGACACATCTGGGGGACTCTTGGAATGGTGGCACGACCCTGGAGTTCCTCTCGCCTTTCCTGTGGAGAGTGCCTCCTCTTGAGGTGCGACGGGAACGCCGGGAATTCTTTCCCTAGGAATCAGGGAAAGGATCCCTCATCTCGAGCTAGGAGGCGGAAACGGGGCTCCCCTGGATGTGTGCGGGACCCTCGTGCTTCCTCTCGAGTGGAGACGGGTATGTCGGGGAACCTCTTGAGTTGCAGCAAGGGTGTGAAGGACCTTTTGGAAGTTCCAGTGGTTAGATGTGATTATCCACGAGAAGCCTCAGCGGAAATGGGCCTCATCTCGCCTGGAGGGCAAACCTCCTGGATTTTCTCGAGTTGCGGCAGGTGCTCTCGACTTACGACGGGGACCTCAGGGACCCGCTCTGGTGGCATCAGGAAAGGCCAGTCCCCATGCGAGTTCCTCGGGGGCCTCTCGGGATTCCTCTCCCGTCGATGCCGGGGCCTAAGACCTTGTGTGGAGTCGGGGCCGGAACCTGAGGATTCCTCTCCAGTGCTGACATGGATCTTGGGGTACTTCTGGAGTCTCCCCAGGGGAGTCAGTCCTCGTCTCGAATGCGGCATGCACTTGCGCTTTCCTCCAGAGCGGTAGCAGCAGTGTCAGGCAGTCCGCCTCTTAGATCAAACGATCTATGGTTTTCCCTCGAGGCTTTCCCACGAGGCTTTCCCACAGGGCTGTCCCACGTGCACACGTGGTGGGAGTCGATCCTCGGCTTGAACGTCAAGGCAGTGCAGGGAAAACAGGTTCCTCTGGAATGGACTGACACATCTGGGGGACTCTTGGAATGGTGGCAGGACCCTGGAGTTCCTCTCGCCTTTCCTGTGGAGTGCGCCTCCTCTTGAGATGCGACGGGAACGCCGGGAATTCTTTCCCTACGAAACAGGGAAAGGATCACTCATCTCGAGCTAGGAGGCGGAAACGGGGCTCCCCAGGATGTGTGCGGGACCCCACGGGCTTCCTCTCGAGTGGAGACGAGTATGTCGGGGAACTTCTTGAGTTGCAGCAAGGGTGTGAAGGACCCTTAGGAAGTTCCAGTGGTTAGATGTGATTAGCCTCGAGATGCCTCAGCGGAAATGGGCCTCATCTCGCCTGGAGGGCAAAAACTCCTGGATTTTCTCGAGTTGCGGCAGGTGCTCTCGACTTACAACGGGGACCTCAGGGACCCGCTCTGGTGGACTCAGGAAAGGCCAGTCCCCATGCGAGTTCCTCGGGGGCCGCTCGGGATTCCTCTCCCGTCGATGCCGGGGCCTAAGACCTTGTGTGGAGTCGGGGCCGGAACCTGAGGATTCCACTCCAGTGCTGACATGGATCTTGGGGTACTTCTGGAGTCTCCCCAGGGGAGTCAGTCCTCGTCTCGAATGCGGGCATGCACTTGCGCTTTCCTCCAGAGCGGTAGCAGCAGTGTCACGCAGTCCGCCGCGTGGATCAAAGGATCTATGGTTTTCCCTCGAGTCTTTCCCACGAGGCTTTCCCACGAGGCTTTCCCACAGGGCTGTCCCACGTGCACACGTGGTGGGAGTCGATCCTCGGCTTGAACGTCAAGGCAGTGCAGGGAAAACACGTTCCTCTGGAATGGACTGACCCATCTGGGGGACTCTTGGAATGGTGGCACGACCCTGGAGTTCCTCTCGCCTTTCCTGTGGAGAGCGCCTCCTCTTGAGATGCGACGGGAACGCCGGGAATTCTTTCCCTACGAAACAGGGAAAGGATCCCTCATCTCGAGCTAGGAGGCGGAAACGGGGCTCCCCTGGATGTGTGCGGGACCCCACGTGCTTCCTCTCGAGTGGAGACGGGTATGTCGGGGAACTTCTTGAGTTGCAGCAAGGGTGTGAAGGACCCTTTGGAAGTTCCAGTGGTTAGATGTGATTAGCCTCGAGAAGCCTCAGCGGAAATGGGCCTCATCTCGCCTGGAGGGCAAAACCTCCTGGATTTTCTCGAGTTGCGGCAGGTGCTCTCGACTTACGACGGGGACCTCAGGGACCCGCTCTGGAGGCCTCAGGAAAGGCCAGTCCCCATACGAGTTCCTCGGGGGCCTCTCGGGATTCCTCTCCCGTCGATTCCGGGGCCTAAGACCTTGTGTGGAGTCGGGGCCGGAACCTGAGGATTCCTCTCCAGTGCTGACATGGATCTTGGGGTACTTCTGGAGTCTCCCCAGGGGAGTCAGTCCTCGTCTCGAATGCGGGCATGCACTTGCGCTTTGCTCCAGTGCGGTAGCAGCAGTGTCACGCAGTCCGCCGCGTGGATCAAAGGATCTATGGTTTTCCCTCGAGTCTTTCCCACGAGGCTGTCCCACGCGGTTTTCCCAAGGGCTGTCCCACGTACACACGTGGTGGGAGTCGATCCTCGGCTAGAACGTCAAGGCAGTTTAGGGAAAACAGGTTCCTCTGGAATGGACTGACACATCTGGGGTACTCTTGGAATGGTGGCACGACCCTGGAGTTCCTGTCGCCTTTCCTGTGGAGAGCGCCTCCTCTTGAGATGCGATGGGAACCCCGGGAATTCTTTCCCTACGAAACAGGGATAGGATCCTTCACCTCGAACTAGGAGGCGGATACGGGGCTCCCCTGGATGTGTGCGGCACCCCACGTGCTTCCTTTCGAGTGGAGACGGGTATGTCGCGGAACTGCTTGCAGCTAGGGTGTGAAGGACCCTTTGGAAGTTCCAGTGGTTAGATGTGATTAGCCTCGAGAAGCCTCAGCGGAAATGGGCCTCATCTCGCCTGGAGGGCAAAACCTCCTGGATTTTCTCGAGTTGCGGCAGGTGCTCTCGACTTACCAAGGGGACCAGAGGGACCCGCTCTGGAGGCCTCAGGAAAGGCCAGTCCCCATGCGAGTTCCTCGGGGGCCTCTCGGGATTCCTCTCCCGTCGATGCCGGGGCCTAAGACCTTGTGTGGAGTCGGGGCCGGAACCTGAGGATTCCTCTCCAGTGCTGACATGGATCTTGGGGTACTTCTGGAGTCTCCCCAGGGGAGTCAGTCCTCGTCTCGAATGCGGGCATGCACTTGCGCTTTCCTCCAGAGCGGTAGCAGCAGTGTCACGCAGTCCGCCGCGTGGATCAAAGGATCTATGGTTTTCCCTCGAGTCTTTCCCACGAGGCTTTCCCACGAGGCTTTCCCACAGGGCTGTCCCACGTGCACACGTGGTGGGAGTCGATCCTCGGCTTGAACGTCAAGGCAGTGCAGGGAAAACAGGTTCCTCTGGAATGGACTGACACATCTGGGGGACTCTTGGAATGGTGGCACGACCCTGGAGTTCCTCTCGCCTTTCCTGTGGAGAGCGCCTCCTCTTGAGATGCGACGGGAACGCCGGGAATCTTTCCCTAGGAATCAGGGAAAGGATCCGTCATCCGGAGCTAGGAGGCGGAAACGGGGCTCCCCTGGATGTGTGCGGGACTCCACGTGTTTCCTCTCGAGTGGAGACGGGTAGGTCGGGGAACTTCTTGAATTGCAGCAAGGGTGTGAAGGACCCTTTGGAAGTTCCAGTGGTTAGACGTGATTGGCCTCGAGAAGCCTCAGCGGAAATGGGCCTCATCTCGCCTGGAGGGCAAAACCTCCTGGATTTTCTCGAGTTGCGGCAGGTGCTCTCGACTTACGACGGGGACCTCAGGGACCCGCTCTGGTGGCCTCAGGAAAGGCCAGTCCCCATGCGAGTTCCTCGGGGTCCTCTCGGGATTCCTCTCCCATCGATGCCGGGGCCTAAGACCTTGTGTGGAGTGAGGGCCGAAACCTGAGTATTCCTCTCCAGTGCTGACATGGATCTTGGGGTACTTCTGGAGTCTCCCCAGGGGAGTCAGTCCTCGTCTCGAATGCGGGCATGCACTTGCGCTTTCCTCCAGATCGGTAGCAGCAGTGTCACGCAGACCGCCGCGTGGATCAAAGGATCTATGGTTTTCCCTCGAGTCTTTCCCACGAGGCTTTCCCACGAGGCTTTCCCACAGGGCTGTCCCAGGTGCATACGTGGTGGGAGTCGATCCTCGGCTTGAACGTCAAGGCAGTGTAGGGAAAACAGGTTCCTCTGGAATGGACTGACATATCCGGGGGACTCTTGGAATGGTGGCACGACCCTGGAGTTCCTCTCGCCTTTCCTGTGGAGAGCGCCTCCTCTTGAGATGCGACGGGAACGCCGGGAATTCTTTCCCTATGAAACAGGGAACGGATCCCTCATCTCGAGCTAAGAGGCGGAAACGGGGCTCCCCTGGATGTGTGCGGGACCCTCGTGCTTCCTCTCGAGTGGAGACGGGTATGTCGGGGAACTTCTTGAGTTGCAGCAAGGGTGTGAAGGACCCTTAGGAAGTTCCAGTGGTTAGACGTGTTTAGCCTCGAGAAGCCTCAGCGGAAATGGGCCTCATCTCGCCTGGAGGGCAAAACCTCCTGGATTTTCTCGAGTTGGGGCAGGTGCTCTCGACTTATGACGGGGACTTCAGGGACCCGCTCTGGTGGCCTCAGGAAAGGCCAGTCCCCATGCGAGTTCCTCGGTGGCCTCTCGGGATTCCTCTCCCGTCGATGCCGGGGCCTAAGACCTTGTGTGCAGTCGGGGCCGGAACCTGAGGATTCCTCTCCAGTGCTGACATGGATCTTGGGGTACTTCTGGAGTCTCCCCAGGGGAGTCAGTCCTCGTCTCGAATGCGGGCATGCACTTGCGCTTTCCTCCAGAGCGGTAGCAGCAGTGTCACGCAGTCCGCCGCGTGGATCAAAGGATCTATGGATTTCCCTCGAGTCTTTCCCACGAGGCTTTCCCACGAGCCTTTCCACAGGGCTGTCCCACGTGCACACGTGGTGGGAGTCGATCGTCGGCTTGAACTTCAAGGCAGTGCAGGGAAAACAGGTTCCTCTGGAATGGACTGACACATCTGGGGGACTCTTTGAATGGTGGCACGATCCAGGAATTCCTCTCGCCTTTCCTGTGGAGAGCGCCTCCTCTTGAGATGCGACGGGAACACCGGGAATTCTTTCCCTACGAAAGAGAGAAGGATCCCTCATCTCGAGCTAGGAGGCGGAAACGGGGCTCCCCGGGATGTGTCTGGGACCCTCGTGCTTCCTCTCGAGTGGAGACGGGTATGTCGGGGAACTTCGTGAGTTGCAGCAAGGGTGTGAAGGACCCTTTGGAAGTTCCAGTGGTTAGATGTGATTAGCCTCGAGAAGCCTCAGCGGAAATGGGCCTCATCTCGCCTGGAGGGCAAAACCTCCTGGATTTTCTCGAGTTGCGGCAGGTGCTCTCGACTTACGACGGGGACCTCAGGGACCCGCTCTGGTGGCCTCAGGAAAGGCCAGTCCCCATGCGAGTTCCTCGGGGGCCTCTCGGGATTCCTCTCCCGTCGATGCCGGGGCCTAAGACCTTGTGTGGAGTCGGGGCCGGAACCTGAGGATTCCTCTCCAGTGCTGACATGGATCTTGGGGTACTTCTGGAGTCTCCCCAGGGGAGTCAGTCCTCGTCTCGAATGCGGGCATGCACTTGTGCTTTCCTCCAGAGCGGTAGCAGCAGTGTCACGCAGTCCGCCGCGTGGATCAAAGGATCTATGGTTTTCCCTCGAGTCTTTCCCACGAGGCTTTCCCACGAGGCTTTCCCACAGGGCTGTCCCACGTGCACACGTGGTGGGAGTCGATCCTCGGCTTGAACGTCAAGGCAGTGCAGGGAAAACAGGTTCCTCTGGAATGGACTGACCCATCTGGGGGTCTCTTGGAATGGTGGCACGACCCTGGAGTTCCTCTCACCTTTCCTGTGGAGAGCGCTTCATCTTGAGATGCGATGGGAACGCCGGGAATTCTTTCCCTACGAAACAGGGAAAGGATCCCTCATCTCGAGCTAGGAGGCGGAAACGCGGCTCCCCTGGAGGTGTGCCGGACCCCACGTGCTTCCTCTCGAATGGAGACGGGTATGTCGGGGAACTTCTTGAGTTGCAGCAAAGGTGTGACGGACCCTTTGGAAGTTCCAGTGGTTAGATGTGATTAGCCTCGAGAAGCCTCAGCGGAAATGGGCCTCATCTCGCCTGGAGGGCAAAACCTCCTGGATTTTCTCGAGTTGCGGCAGGTGCTCTCGACTTACGACGGGGACCTCAGGGACCCGCTCTGGTGGCCTCAGGAAAGGCCAGTCCCCATGCGAGTTCCTCGGGGGCCTCTCGGGATTCCTCTCCCGTCGATGCCGTGGCCTAAGACCTTGTGTGGAGTCGGGGCCGGAACCTGAGGATTCCTCTCCAGTGCTGACATGGATCTTGGGGTACTTCTGGAGTCTCCCCAGGGGAGTCAGTCCTCGTCTCGAATGCGGGCATGCACTTGCGCTTTCCTCCAAAGCAGTAGCACCACTGTCACGCAGTCCGCCGCGTGGATCAAAGGATCTATGGTTTTCCCTCGAGTCTTTCCCACGAGGCTTTCCCACAGGGCTGTCCCACGTGCACACGTGGTGGGAGTCGATCCTCGGCTTGAACGTCAAGGCAGTGCAGGGAAAACAGCTTCCTCTGTAATGGACTGACACATCTGGGGGACTCTTGGAATGGTGGCACGACCCTTGAGTTCCTCTCGCCTTTCCTGTGGAGAGCACCTCCTCTTGAGATGCGACGGGAACGCCGGGAATTCTTTCCCTACGAAACAGGGAAAGGATCCCTCATCTCGAGCTAGGAGGCGGAAACGGGGCTCCCCTGGATGTGTGCGGGACCCCACGTGCTTCCTCTCGAGTGGAGACGGGTATGTGGGGAACTTCTTGAGTTGAGGCAAGGGTGTGAAGGACACTTTGGAAGTTCCAGTGGTTAGATGTGATTAGCCTCGAGAAGCCTCAGCGGAAATGGGCCTCATCTCGCCTGGAGGGCAAAACCTCCTGGATTTTCTCGAGTTGCGGCAGGTGCTCTCGACTTACGACGGGAACCTCAGGGACCCACTCTGGTGGCCTCAGGAAAGGCCAGTCCCCATGCGAGTTCCTCGGGGGCCTCTCGGGATTCCTCTCCCGTCAATGCCGGTGCTTAAGACGTTGTGTGGAGTCGGGGCCGGAACCTGAGGATTCCTCTCCAGTGCTGACATGGATCTTGGGGTACTTCTGGAGTCTCCCCAGGGAAGTAAGTCCTCGTCTCGAATGCTGGCATGCACTTGCGCTTTCCTCCAGAGCGGTAGCAGCAGTGTCACGCAATCCGCTGCGTGGATCAAAGGATCTATGGTTCTCCCTCGAGTTTTTCCCACGAGGCTTTCCCACGAGGCTTTCCCACAGGGCTGTCCCACGTGCACACGTGGTGGGAGTCGATCCTCGGCTTGAACGTCAAGGCAGTGCAGGGAAAACAGGTTCCTCTGGAATGGACTGACACATCTGGGGGACTCTTGGAATGGTGGCACGACCCTGCAGTTCCTCTCGCCTTTCCTGTGGAGAGCTCCTCCTCTTGAGATGCGCCGGGAACGCCGGGAATTCTTTCCCTACGAAACAGGGAAAGGATCCCTCATCTCGAGCTAGGAGGCGGAAACGGGGCTCCCCTGGATGTGTGCGGGACCCTCGTTCTTTCTCTCGAGTGGAGACGGCTATGTCGGGGAACTTCTTGAGTTGCAGCAAGGGTGTGAAGGACCCTTGGGAAGTTCCAGTGGTTAGATGTGATTAGCCTCGAGAAGCCTCAGCGGAAATGGGCCTCAAATCGCCTGGAGGGCAAAACCTCCTGGATTTTCCCGTGTTGCGGCAGGTGCTCTCGACTTACGACGGGGACCTCAGGGACCCGCTCTGGTGGCCTCAGGAAAGGCCAGTCCCCATGCGAGTTCCTCGGGGGCCTCTCGGGATTCCTCTCCCGTCGATACCGGGGCCTAAGACCTTGTGTGGAGTCGGGGCCGGAACCTGATGATTCCTCTCCAGTGCTGACATGGATCTTGGGCTTCTTCTGGAGTCTCCCCAGGGGAGTCAGTCCTCGTCTCGAATGCGGGAATGCACTTGCGCTTTCCTCCAGAGCGGTAGCCGCAGTGTCACACAGTCTGCCGCCTGGATCAAAGGATCTATGGTTTTCCCTCGAGTCTTTCCCACGAGGCTTTCCCACGAGGCTTTCCCACAGGGCTCTCCCACGTGCACACGTGGTGGGAGTCGATCCTCGGCTTGAACGTCAAGGCAGTGCAGGGAAAACAGGTTCCTCTGGAATGGACTGACACATCTGTGGGTCTCTTGGAATGGTGACACGACCCTGGAGTTCCTCTCGCCTTTCCTGTGGAGAGTGCCTCCTCTTGAGATGCGACGGGAACGCCGGGAATTCTTTCCCTACGAAACAGGGAAAGGATCCCTCATCTCGAGCTAGGAGGCGGAAACGGGGCTCCCCTGGATGTGTGCGGGACCCCACGTGCTTCCTCTCGAGTGGAGACGGGTATGTCGGGGAACTTCTTGAGTTGCAGCAAGGGTGTGAAGGACCCTTTGGAAGTTCCAGTGGTTAGATGTGATTAGCCTCGAGAGCCTCAGCGGAAATGGGCCTCATCTCGCCTGGAGGACAAAACCTCCTGGATTTTCTCGAGTTGCGGCAGGTGCTCTCGACTTACGACGGGGACCTCAGGGACCCGCTCTGGTGGCCTCAGGAAAGGCAAGTCCCCATGCGAGTTCCTCGGGGACCTCTTGGGATTCCTCTCCCATCGATGCCGGGGCCTAAGACCTTGTGTGGAGTCGGGGCCGGAACCTGAGGATACCTCTCCAGTGCTGACATGGATCTTGGGGTACTTCTGGAGTCTCCTCAGGGGAGTCAGTCCTCGTCTCGAATGCGGGCATGCACTTGCGCTTTCCTCCAGAGCGGTAGCAGCAGTGTCACGCAGTCCGCCGCGTGGATCAAAGGATCTATGGTTTTCCCTCGAGTCTTTCCCACGAGGCTTTCCCACAGGGCTGTCCCACGTGCTCACGTGGTGGGAGTCGATCCTCGGCTTGAACGTCAAGGCAGTACAGGGAAAACAGGTTCCTCTGGAATGGACTGACACATCTGGGGTCTCTTGGAATGGTGGTACGACCCTGGAGTTCCTCTCGCCTTTCCTGTGGAGAGCGCCTCCTCTTGAGATGCGACGGGAACGCCGGGAATTCTTTCCCTACGAAACAAGGAAAGGATCCCTCATCTCGAGCTAGGAGGCGGAAACGGGGCTCCCCTCGATGTTGCGGGACTCCACGTGCTTCCTCTCGAGTGGAGACGGGTATGTCGGGGAACTTCTTGAGTTGCAGCAAGGGTGTGAAGGACCCTTTGGAAGTTCCAGTGGTTAGATGTGATTAGCCTCGAGAAGCCTCAGCGGAAATGGGCCTCATCTCGCCTGGAGGGCAAAACCTCCTGGATTTTCTCGAGTTGCGGCAGGTGCTCTCGACTTACGACGGGGATCTCAGGGACCCGCTCTGGTGGCCTCAGGAAAGGCCAGTCCCCATGCGAGTTCCTCGGGGGCCTCTCGGGATTCCTCTCCCGTCGATGCCGGGGCCTAGGACATAGTGTGGTGTCGGGGCCGGAACCTGAATATTCCTCTCCAGTGCTGACATGGATCTTGGGGTACTTCTGGAGTCTCCCCAGGGGAGTCAGTCCTCGCCTCGTATGCGGGCATGCAGTTGTGCTTTCCTCCAGAGCGGTAGCAGCAGTGTCACGCAGTCCGCCGCGTGGATCAAAGGATCTATGGTTTTCCCTCGAGTCTTTCCCACGAGGCTTTCCCACGAGGCTTTTCCACAGGGCTGTACCACGTGCACACTTGGTGGGACTCGATCTTCGGCTTGAAAGTCAAGGCAGTGCAGGGAAATCAGGTTCCTCTGGAATGGACTGACACATCTGGGGTCTCTTGGAATGGTGGCACGACCCTGGAGTTCCTCTCGCCTTTCCTGTGGAGAGCGCCTCCTCTTGAGATGCGACGGGAACGCCGGGAATTCTTTCCCTACGAAACAGGGAAAGGATCCCTCATCTCGAGCTAGGAGGCGGAAACGGGGCTCCCCTGGATGTGTGCGGGACCCCACGGGCTTCCTCTCGAGTGGAGACGGGTATGTTGGGGAACTTCTTGAGTTGCAGCAAGGGTGTGAAGGACCCTTTGGAAGTTCGAGTGGTTAGATGTGATTAGCCTCGAGAAGCCTCAGCGGAAATGGGCCTCATCTCGCCTGGAGGGCAAAACCTCCTGGATTTTCTCGAGTTGCGGCAGGTGCTCTCGACTTACCAAGAGGACCAGAGTGACCCGCTCTGGAGGCCTCAGGAAAGGCCAGTCCCCATGAGAGTTCCTCGGGGGCCTCTCGGGATTCCTCTCCCGTCGTTGCCGGGGCCTAAGACCTTGTGTGGAGTCGAGGCCGGAACCTGAGGATTCCTCTCCAGTGCTGACATGGATCTTGGGGTACTTCTGGAGTCTCCCCAGGGGAGTCAGTCCTCGTCTCGAATGCGGGCATGCACTTGCGCTTTCCTCCAGAGCGGTAGCAGCAGTGTCACGCAGTCCGCCGCGTGGATCAAAGGATCCATGGTTTTCCCTCGAGTCTTTCCCATGAGGCTTTCCCACGAGGCTTTCCCACAGGGCTGTCCCACGTGCACACGTGGTGGGAGTCGATCCTCGGCTTGAACGTCAAGGAAGTGCAGGGAAAACAGGTTCCTCTGTAATAGACTGACACATCTGGGGGACTCGTGGAATGGTGGAACGACCGTGGAGTTCCTCTCGCCTTTCCTGTGGAGAGCGCCTCCTCTTGAGATGCGACGGGAACGCCGGGAATTCTTTCCCTACGAAACAGGGAAAGGATCCCTCATCTCGAGCTAGGAGGCGGATACGGGGCTCCCCTGGATGTGTGCGGGACCCTCGTGCTTCCTCTCGAGTGGAGACGGGTATGTCGGGGAACTTCTTGAGTTGCAGCAAAGGTGTGAAGGACCCTTTGGAAGTTCCAGTGGTTAGATGTGATTAGCCTCGAGAAGCCTCAGCGGAAATGGGCCTCATCTCGCCTGGAGGACAAAACCTCGTGGATTTTCTCGAGTTGCGGCAGGTGCTCTCGACTTACGACGGGGACCTCAGGGACCCGCTCTGGAGGCCTCAGGAAAGGCCAGTCCCCATGCGAGATTCCGGGGGCCTCTCGGGATTCCTCTCCCGTCGATGCCGGGGCCTAAGACCTTGTGTGGAGTCGGGGCCGGAACCTGAGGATTCCTCTCCAGTGCTGACATGGATCTTGGGGTACTTCTGGAGTCTCCCCAGGGGAGTCAATCCTCGTCTCGAATGCGGGCATGCACTTGCGCTTTCCTCCAGAGCGGTAGCAGCAGTGTCACGCAGTCCACCGCGTGGATCAAAGGATCTATGGTTTTCCCTCGAGTCTTTCCCACGAGGCTTTCCCACGAGGCTTTCCCACAGGGCTGTCCAACGTGCACACGTGGTGGGAGTCGATCCTGGGCTTGAACATCAAGGCAGTGCAGGGAAAACAGGTTCCTCTGTAATGGACTGACACATCTGGGGGATTCGTGGAATGGTGGCACGACCCTGGAGTTCCTCTCGCCTTTCCTGTGGAGAGCGCCTCCTCTTGAGATGCGAAGGGAACGCCGGGAATTCTTTCCCTACGAAACAGGGAAAGGATCCCTCATCTCAAGCTAGGAGGCGGAAACGGGGCTCCCGTGGATGTGTGCGGGACCCTCGTGCTTCCTCTCGAGTGGAGACGGGTATGTCGGGGAACTTCTTGAGTTGCAGCAAGGGTGTGAAGGACCCTTTGGAAGTTCCAGTGGTTAGATGTGATTAGCCTCGAGAAGCCTCAGCGGAAATGGGCCTCATCTCGCCTGGAGGGCAACACCTCCTGGATTTTCTCGAGTTGCGGCACGTGCTCTCGACTTACGACGGGGACCTCAGGGACCCGCTCTGGTGGCCTCAGGAAAGGCCAGTCCCCATGCGACTTCCTCTGGGGCCTCTTGGGATTCCTCTCCCGTCGATGCCGGGGCCTAAGACCTTGTGTGGAGTCGGTCCCGGAACCTGAGGATTCCTCTCCAGTGCTGACATGGATCTTGGGGTACTTCTGGAGTCTCCCCAGGTGAGTCAGTCCTCGTCTCGAATGCGGGCATGCACTTGCGCTTTCCTCCAGAGCGGTAGCAGCAGTGTCACGCAGTCCGCCGTGTGGATCAAAGGATCTATGGTTTTCCCTCGAGTCTTTCCCACGAGGCTTTACTACGAGGCTTTCCCACAGGGCTGTCCCACGTGCACACGTGGTGGGAGTCTATCTTCGGCTTGAACGTCAAGGCAGTACATGGAAAAAAGGTTCCTCTGGAATGGACTGACACATCTGGGGTCTCTTGGAATGGTGGCACGACCCTGGAGTTCCTCTCGCCTTTCCTGTGGAGAGCGCCTCCTCTTGAGATGCGACGGGAACGCCGGGAATTCTTTCCCTACGAAACAGGGAAAGGATCCCTCATCTCGAGCTAGGAGGCGGAAACGGGGCTCCCCTGGATGTGTGCGGGACCCCACGGGCTTCCTCTCGAGTGGAGACGGGTATGTTGGGGAACTTCTTGAGTTGCAGCAAGGGTGTGAAGGACCCTTTGGAAGTTCGAGTGGTTAGATGTGATTAGCCTCGAGAAGCCTCAGCGGAAATGGGCCTCATCTCGCCTGGAGGGCAAAACCTCCTGGATTTTCTCGAGTTGCGGCAGGTGCTCTCGACTTACCAAGAGGACCAGAGTGACCCGCTCTGGAGGCCTCAGGAAAGGCCAGTCCCCATGAGAGTTCCTCGGGGGCCTCTCGGGATTCCTCTCCCGTCGTTGCCGGGGCCTAAGACCTTGTGTGGAGTCGAGGCCGGAACCTGAGGATTCCTCTCCAGTGCTGACATGGATCTTGGGGTACTTCTGGAGTCTCCCCAGGGGAGTCAGTCCTCGTCTCGAATGCGGGCATGCACTTGCGCTTTCCTCCAGAGCGGTAGCAGCAGTGTCACGCAGTCCGCCGCGTGGATCAAAGGATCCATGGTTTTCCCTCGAGTCTTTCCCACGAGGCTTTCCCACGAGGCTTTCCCACAGGGCTGTCCCACGTGCACACGTGGTGGGAGTCGATCCTCGGCTTGAACGTCAAGGAAGTGCAGGGAAAACAGGTTCCTCTGTAATGGACTGACACATCTGGGGGACTCGTGGAATGGTGGAACGACCGTGGAGTTCCTCTCGCCTTTCCTGTGGAGAGCGCCTCCTCTTGAGATGCGACGGGAACGCCGGGAATTCTTTCCCTACGAAACAGGGAAAGGATCCCTCATCTCGAGCTAGGAGGCGGATACGGGGCTCCCCTGGATGTGTGCGGGACCCTCGTGCTTCCTCTCGAGTGGAGACGGGTATGTCGGGGAACTTATTGAGTTGCAGCAAGGGTGTGAAGGACCCTTTGGAAGTTCCAGTGGTTAGATGTGATTAGCCTCGAGAAGCCTCGGCGGAAATGGGCCTCATCTCGCCTGGAGGACAAAACCTCGTGGATTTTCTCGAGTTGCGGCAGGTGCTCTCGACTTACGACGGGGACCTCAGGGACCCGCTCTGGAGGCCTCAGGAAAGGCCAGTCCCCATGCGAGATTCCGGGGGCCTCTCGGGATTCCTCTCCCGTCGATGCCGGGGCCTAAGACCTTGTGTGGAGTCGGGGCCGGAACCTGAGGATTCCTCTCCAGTGCTGACATGGATCTTGGGGTACTTCTGGAGTCTCCCCAGGGGAGTCAATCCTCGTCTCGAATGCGGGCATGCACTTGCGCTTTCCTCCAGAGCGGTAGCAGCAGTGTCACGCAGTCCACCGCGTGGATCAAAGGATCTATGGTTTTCCCTCGAGTCTTTCCCACGAGGCTTTCCCACGAGGCTTTCCCACAGGGCTGTCCCACGTGCACACGTGGTGAGAGTAGATCCTCGGCTTGAACGTCAAGGCAGTACAGGGAAAACAGGTTCCTCTGGAATGGACTGACACATCTGGGGTCTCTTGGAATGGTGGCACGACCCTGGAGTTCCTCTCGCCTTTCCTGTGGAGAGCGCCTCCTCTTGAGATGCGACGGGAACGCCGGGAATTCTTTCCCTACGAACAGGGATAGGATCCCTCATCTCGAACTAGGAGGCGGAAACGGGGCTCCCCTGGATGTGTGCGGCAACCCACGTGCTTCCTCTCGAGTGGACACGGGTATGTCGGGGAACTTCTTGAGTTGCAGCAAGGGTGTGAAGGACCCTTTGGAAGTTCGAGTGGTTAGATGTGATTAGCCTCGAGAAGCCTCAGCGGAAATGGGCCTCATCTCGCCTGGAGGGCAAAACCTCCTGGATTTTCGCGAGTTACGGCAGGTGATCTCGACTTACGACGGGGACCTCGGGGACCCGCTCTGGTGGCCTCAGGAAAGGCCAGTCCCCATGCGAGTTCCTCGGGGGCCTCTCAGGTTTCCTCTCCCGGCGATGCCGGGGCCTAAGACCTTGTGTGGAGTCGGGGCCGGAACCTGAGGATTCCTCTCCAGTGCTGACATGGATCTTGGGGTACTTTTGGAGTCTCCCCAGGGGAGTCAGTCCTCGTCTCGAATGCGGGCATGCACTTGCGCTTTCCCCCAGAGCGGTAGCAGCAGTTTCACGCATTGCGCCGCGTGGATCAAAGGATCTATGGTTTTCCCTCGAGTCTTTCCCACGAGGCTTTCCCACGAGGCTTTCCCACAGGGCTGTCCCACGTGCACACGTGGTGGGAGTCGATCCTCGGCTTGAACGTCAAGGCAGCGCAGGGAAAACAGGTTCCTCAGGAATGGACTGACACATCTGGGGGACTCTTGGAATGGTGGCACGACCCTGGAGTTCCTCTCGCCTTTCCTGTGGAGAGCGCCTCCTCTTGAGATGCGACGGGAACGCCGGGAATTCTTTCCCTACGAAACAGGGAAAGGATCCCTCATCTCGAGCTAGGGGGCGGAAACGGGGCTCCCCTGGATGTGTGCGGGACCCTCGTGCTTCCTCTCGAGTGGAGACGGGTATGTCGGGGAACCTCTTGAGTTGCAGCAAGGGTGTGAAGGACCTTTTGGAAGTTCCAGTGGTTAGATGTGATTAGCCACGAGAAGCCTCATCGGAAATGGGCCTCATCTCGCCTGGAGGGCAAACCTCCTGGATTTTCTCGAGTTGCGGCAGGTGCTCTCGACTTACGACGGGGACCTCAGGGACCCGCTCTGGTGGCCTCAGGAAAGGCCAGTCCCCATGCGAGTTCCTCGGGGGCCTCTCGGGATTCCTCTCCCGTGGATGCCGGGGCCTAAGACCTTGTGTGGAGTCGGGGCCGGAACCTGAGGATTCCTCTCCAGTGCTGACATGGATCTTGGGGTACTTCTGGAGTTTCCCCAGGGGAGTCAGTCCTCGTCTCGAATGCGGGCATGCACTTGCGCTTTGCTCCAGAGCGGTAGCAGCAGTGTCACGCAGTCCGCCACGTGGATCAAAGGATCTATGGTTTTCCCTCGAGTCTTTCCCACGAGGCTGTCCCACGCGGTTTTCCCAAGGGCTGTCCCACGTACACACGTGGTGGGGGTCGATCCTCGGCTTGAACGTCAAGGCAGTTTAGGGAAAACAGGTTCCTCTGGAATGGACTGACACATCTGGGGTACTATTGGAATGGTGGCACGACCCTGGAGTTCCTCTCGCCTTTCCTGTGGAGAGCGCCTCCTCTTGAGATGCGATGGGAACCCCGGGAATTATTTCCCTACGAAACAGGGATAGGATCCTTCACCTCTAACTAGGAGGCGGATACGGGGCTCCCCTGGATGTGTGCGGGACCCCACGTGCTTCCTTTCGAGTGGAGACGGGTATGTCGCGGAACTGCTTGCAGCTAGGGTGTGAAGGACCCTTTGGAAGTTCCAGTGGTTAGATGTGATTAGCCTCGAGAAGCCTCAGCGGAAATGGGCCTCATCTCGCCTCGAGGGCAAAACCTCCTGGATTTTCTCGAGTTGCGGCAGGTGCTCTCGACTTACCAAGGGGACCAGAGGGACCCGCTCTGGAGGCCTCAGGAAAGGCCAGTCCCCATGCGAGTTCCTCGGGGGCCTCTCGGGATTCCTCTCCCGTCGATGCCGGGGCCTAAGACCTTGTGTGGAGTCGGGGCCGGAACCTGAGGAATCCTCTCCAGTGCTGACATGGATCTTGGGGTACTTCTGGAGTCTCCCCAGCTGAGTCAGTCCTCGTCTCGAATGCGGGCATGCACTTGCGCTTTCCTCCAGAGCGGTAGCAGCAGTGTCACGCAGTCCGCCGTGTGGATCAAAAGATCTATGGTTTTCCCTCGAGTCTTTCCCACGAGGCTTTCCTACGAGGCTTTCCCACAGGGCTGTCCCACGTGCACACGTGGTGGGAGTCTAT
Organism: Ovis canadensis; assembly: GCF_042477335.2. Lineage (NCBI taxonomy): Eukaryota > Metazoa > Chordata > Mammalia > Artiodactyla > Bovidae > Ovis > Ovis canadensis. The sequence goes on from NC_091266.1 coordinate 15,247,295, forward strand.
CTTCCGCTTGAACGTCAAGGCAGTACATGGAAAACAGGTTCCTCTGGAATGGACTGACACATCTGGGGTCTCTTGGAATGGTGGCACGACCCTGGAGTTCCTCTCGCCTTTCCTGTGGAGAGCGCCTCCTCTTGAGATGCGACGGGAACGCCGGGAATTCTTTCCCTACGAAACAGGGAAAGGATCCCTCATCTCGAGCTAGGAGGCGGAAACGGGGCTCCCCTGGATGTGTGCGGGACCCTCGTGCTTCCTCTCGAGTGGAGACGGGTATGTCGGGGAACCTCTTGAGTTGCAGCAAGGGTGTAAAGGACCTTTTTTCGAAGTTCCAGTGGTTAGATGTGATTAGCCACGAGAAGCCTCAGCGGAAATGGGCCTCATCTCGCCTGGAGGGCAAACCTCCTGGATTTTCTCGAGTTGCGGCAGGTGCTCTCGACTTACGACGGGGACCTCAGGGACCCGCTCTGGTGGCCTCAGGAAAGGCAAGTCCCCATGCGAGTTCCTCGGGGACCTCTCGGGATTCCTCTCCCGTCGATGCCGGGGCCTAAGACCTTGTGTGGAGTCGGGGCCGGAACCTGAGGATTCCTCTCCAGTGCTGACTTGGTCTTGGGGTACTTCTGGAGTCTCCCCAGGGGAGTCAGTCTTCGTCTCGAATGCGGGCATGCACTTGCGCTTTCCCCCAGAGCGGTAGCAGCAGTTTCACGCAGTCCGCCGCGTGGATCAAAGGATCTATGGTTTTCCCTCGAGTCTTTCCCACGAGGCTTTCCCACGAGGCTTTCCCCAGGGCTGTCCCACGTGCACACGTGGTGGGAGTCGATCCTCGGCTTGAACGTCAAGGCAGCGCAGGGAAAACAGGTTCCTCTGGAATGGACTGACACATCTGGGGGACTCTTGGAATGGTGGCACGACCCTGGAGTTCCTCTCGCCTTTCCTGTGGAGAGCGCCTCCTCTTGAGATGCGACGGGAACGCCGGGAATTCTTTCCCTACGAAACAGGGAAAGGATCCCTCATCTCGAGCCAGGAGGCGGAAACGGGGCTCCCCTGGATGTGTGCGGGACCCTCGTGCTTCCTCTCGAGTGGAGACGGGTATGTCGGGGAACCTCTTGAGTTGCAGCAAGGGTGTGAAGGACCTTTTGGAAGTTCCAGTGGTTAGATGTGATTATCCACGAGAAGCCTCAGCGGAAATGGGCCTCATCTCGCCTGGAGGGCAAACCTCCTGGATTTTCTCGAGTTGCGGCAGGTCCTCTCGACTTACGACGGGGACCTCAGGGACCCGCTCTGGTGGCCTCAGGAAAGGCAAGTCCCCATGCGAGTTCCTCGGGGACCTCTTGGGATTCCTCTCCCGTCGATGCCGGGGCCTAAGACCTTGTGTGGAGTCGGGGCCGGAACCTGAGGATTCCTCTCCAGTGCTGACATGGATCTTGGGGTACTTCTGGAGTCTCCCCAGGGGCGTCAGTCCTCGTCTCGAATGCGGGCATGCACTTGCGCTTTCCCCCAGAGCGGTAGCAGCAGTTTCACGCAGTCCGCCGCGTGGATCAAAGGATCTATGGTTTTCCCTCGAGTCTTTCCCACGAGGCTTTCCCACGAGGCTTTCCCCAGGGCTGTCCCACGTGCACACGTGGTGGGAGTCGATCCTCGGCTTGAACGTCAAGGCAGCGCAGGGAAAACAGGTTCCTCTGGAATGGACTGACACATCTGGGGGACTCTTGGAATGGTGGCACGACCCTGGAGTTCCTCTCGCCTTTCCTGTGGAGAGCGCCTCCTCTTGAGATGCGACGGGAACGCAGGGAATTCTTTCCCTACGAAACAGGGAAAGGATCCCTCATCTCGAGCTAGGAGGCGGAAACGGGGCTCCCCTGGATGTGTGCGGGACCCTCGTGCTTCCTCTCGAGTGGAGACGGGTATGTCGGGGAACCTCTTGAGTTGCAGCAAGGGTGTGAAGGACCTTTTGGAAGTTCCAGTGGTTAGATGTGATTATCCAGGAGAAGCCTCAGCGGAAATGGGCCTCATCTCGCCTGGAGGGCAAACCTCCTGGATTTTCTCGAGTTGCGGCAGGTCCTCTCGACTTACGACGGGGACCTCAGGGACCCGCTCTGGTGGCCTCAGGAAAGGCAAGTTCCCATGCGAGTTCCTCGGGGACCTCTTGGGATTCCTCTCCCGTCGATGCCGGGGCCTAAGACCTTGTGTGGAGTCGGGGCCGGAACCTGAGGATTCCTCTCCAGTGCTGACATGGATCTTGGGGTACTTCTGGAGTCTCCCCAGGGGAGTCAGTCCTCGCCTCGTATGCGGGCATGCAGTTGTGCTTTCCTCCAGAGCGGTAGCAGCAGTGTCACGCAGTCCGCCGCGTGGATCAAAGGATCTATGGTTTTCCCTCGAGTCTTTCCCACGAGGCTTTCCCACGAGGCTTTTCCACAGGGCTGTACCACGTGCACACTTGGTGGGACTCGATCTTCGGCTTGAAAGTCAAGGCAGTGCAGGGAAATCAGGTTCCTCTGGAATGGACTGACACATCTGGGGTCTCTTGGAATGGTGGCACGACCCTGGAGTTCCTCTCGCCTTTCCTGTGGAGAGCGCCTCCTCTTGAGATGCGACGGGAACGCCGGGAATTCTTTCCCTACGAAACAGGGAAAGGATCCCTCATCTCGAGCTAGGAGGCGGAAACGGGGCTCCCCTGGATGTGTGCGGGACCCCACGGGCTTCCTCTCGAGTGGAGACGGGTATGTTGGGGAACTTCTTGAGTTGCAGCAAGGGTGTGAAGGACCCTTTGGAAGTTCGAGTGGTTAGATGTGATTAGCCTCGAGAAGCCTCAGCGGAAATGGGCCTCATCTCGCCTGGAGGGCAAAACCTCCTGGATTTTCTCGAGTTGCGGCAGGTGCTCTCGACTTACCAAGAGGACCAGAGTGACCCGCTCTGGAGGCCTCAGGAAAGGCCAGTCCCCATGAGAGTTCCTCGGGGGCCTCTCGGGATTCCTCTCCCGTCGTTGCCGGGGCCTAAGACCTTGTGTGGAGTCGAGGCCGGAACCTGAGGATTCCTCTCCAGTGCTGACATGGATCTTGGGGTACTTCTGGAGTCTCCCCAGGGGAGTCAGTCCTCGTCTCGAATGCGGGCATGCACTTGCGCTTTCCTCCAGAGCGGTAGCAGCAGTGTCACGCAGTCCGCCGCGTGGATCAAAGGATCCATGGTTTTCCCTCGAGTCTTTCCCATGAGGCTTTCCCACGAGGCTTTCCCACAGGGCTGTCCCACGTGCACACGTGGTGGGAGTCGATCCTCGGCTTGAACGTCAAGGAAGTGCAGGGAAAACAGGTTCCTCTGTAATAGACTGACACATCTGGGGGACTCGTGGAATGGTGGAACGACCGTGGAGTTCCTCTCGCCTTTCCTGTGGAGAGCGCCTCCTCTTGAGATGCGACGGGAACGCCGGGAATTCTTTCCCTACGAAACAGGGAAAGGATCCCTCATCTCGAGCTAGGAGGCGGATACGGGGCTCCCCTGGATGTGTGCGGGACCCTCGTGCTTCCTCTCGAGTGGAGACGGGTATGTCGGGGAACTTCTTGAGTTGCAGCAAAGGTGTGAAGGACCCTTTGGAAGTTCCAGTGGTTAGATGTGATTAGCCTCGAGAAGCCTCAGCGGAAATGGGCCTCATCTCGCCTGGAGGACAAAACCTCGTGGATTTTCTCGAGTTGCGGCAGGTGCTCTCGACTTACGACGGGGACCTCAGGGACCCGCTCTGGAGGCCTCAGGAAAGGCCAGTCCCCATGCGAGATTCCGGGGGCCTCTCGGGATTCCTCTCCCGTCGATGCCGGGGCCTAAGACCTTGTGTGGAGTCGGGGCCGGAACCTGAGGATTCCTCTCCAGTGCTGACATGGATCTTGGGGTACTTCTGGAGTCTCCCCAGGGGAGTCAATCCTCGTCTCGAATGCGGGCATGCACTTGCGCTTTCCTCCAGAGCGGTAGCAGCAGTGTCACGCAGTCCACCGCGTGGATCAAAGGATCTATGGTTTTCCCTCGAGTCTTTCCCACGAGGCTTTCCCACGAGGCTTTCCCACAGGGCTGTCCAACGTGCACACGTGGTGGGAGTCGATCCTGGGCTTGAACATCAAGGCAGTGCAGGGAAAACAGGTTCCTCTGTAATGGACTGACACATCTGGGGGATTCGTGGAATGGTGGCACGACCCTGGAGTTCCTCTCGCCTTTCCTGTGGAGAGCGCCTCCTCTTGAGATGCGAAGGGAACGCCGGGAATTCTTTCCCTACGAAACAGGGAAAGGATCCCTCATCTCAAGCTAGGAGGCGGAAACGGGGCTCCCGTGGATGTGTGCGGGACCCTCGTGCTTCCTCTCGAGTGGAGACGGGTATGTCGGGGAACTTCTTGAGTTGCAGCAAGGGTGTGAAGGACCCTTTGGAAGTTCCAGTGGTTAGATGTGATTAGCCTCGAGAAGCCTCAGCGGAAATGGGCCTCATATCGCCTGGAGGGCAACACCTCCTGGATTTTCTCGAGTTGCGGCACGTGCTCTCGACTTACGACGGGGACCTCAGGGACCCGCTCTGGTGGCCTCAGGAAAGGCCAGTCCCCATGCGACTTCCTCTGGGGCCTCTTGGGATTCCTCTCCCGTCGATGCCGGGGCCTAAGACCTTGTGTGGAGTCGGTCCCGGAACCTGAGGATTCCTCTCCAGTGCTGACATGGATCTTGGGGTACTTCTGGAGTCTCCCCAGGTGAGTCAGTCCTCGTCTCGAATGCGGGCATGCACTTGCGCTTTCCTCCAGAGCGGTAGCAGCAGTGTCACGCAGTCCGCCGTGTGGATCAAAAGATCTATGGTTTTCCCTCGAGTCTTTCCCACGAGGCTTTCCTACGAGGCTTTCCCACAGGGCTGTCCCACGTGCACACGTGGTGGGAGTCTATCTTCGGCTTGAACGTCAAGGCAGTACATGGAAAAAAGGTTCCTCTGGAATGGACTGACACATCTGGGGTCTCTTGGAATGGTGGCACGACCCTGGAGTTCCTCTCGCCTTTCCTGTGGAGAGCGCCTCCTCTTGAGATGCGACGGGAACGCCGGGAATTCTTTCCCTACGAAACAGGGAAAGGATCCCTCATCTCGAGCTAGGAGGCGGAAACGGGGCTCCCCTGGATGTGTGCGGGACCCCACGGGCTTCCTCTCGAGTGGAGACGGGTATGTTGGGGAACTTCTTGAGTTGCAGCAAGGGTGTGAAGGACCCTTTGGAAGTTCGAGTGGTTAGATGTGATTAGCCTCGAGAAGCCTCAGCGGAAATGGGCCTCATCTCGCCTGGAGGGCAAAACCTCCTGGATTTTCTCGAGTTGCGGCAGGTGCTCTCGACTTACCAAGAGGACCAGAGTGACCCGCTCTGGAGGCCTCAGGAAAGGCCAGTCCCCATGAGAGTTCCTCGGGGGCCTCTCGGGATTCCTCTCCCGTCGTTGCCGGGGCCTAAGACCTTGTGTGGAGTCGAGGCCGGAACCTGAGGATTCCTCTCCAGTGCTGACATGGATCTTGGGGTACTTCTGGAGTCTCCCCAGGGGAGTCAGTCCTCGTCTCGAATGCGGGCATGCACTTGCGCTTTCCTCCAGAGCGGTAGCAGCAGTGTCACGCAGTCCGCCGCGTGGATCAAAGGATCCATGGTTTTCCCTCGAGTCTTTCCCACGAGGCTTTCCCACGAGGCTTTCCCACAGGGCTGTCCCACGTGCACACGTGGTGGGAGTCGATCCTCGGCTTGAACGTCAAGGAAGTGCAGGGAAAACAGGTTCCTCTGTAATGGACTGACACATCTGGGGGACTCGTGGAATGGTGGAACGACCGTGGAGTTCCTCTCGCCTTTCCTGTGGAGAGCGCCTCCTCTTGAGATGCGACGGGAACGCCGGGAATTCTTTCCCTACGAAACAGGGAAAGGATCCCTCATCTCGAGCTAGGAGGCGGATACGGGGCTCCCCTGGATGTGTGCGGGACCCTCGTGCTTCCTCTCGAGTGGAGACGGGTATGTCGGGGAACTTATTGAGTTGCAGCAAGGGTGTGAAGGACCCTTTGGAAGTTCCAGTGGTTAGATGTGATTAGCCTCGAGAAGCCTCGGCGGAAATGGGCCTCATCTCGCCTGGAGGACAAAACCTCGTGGATTTTCTCGAGTTGCGGCAGGTGCTCTCGACTTACGACGGGGACCTCAGGGACCCGCTCTGGAGGCCTCAGGAAAGGCCAGTCCCCATGCGAGATTCCGGGGGCCTCTCGGGATTCCTCTCCCGTCGATGCCGGGGCCTAAGACCTTGTGTGGAGTCGGGGCCGGAACCTGAGGATTCCTCTCCAGTGCTGACATGGATCTTGGGGTACTTCTGGAGTCTCCCCAGGGGAGTCAATCCTCGTCTCGAATGCGGGCATGCACTTGCGCTTTCCTCCAGAGCGGTAGCAGCAGTGTCACGCAGTCCACCGCGTGGATCAAAGGATCTATGGTTTTCCCTCGAGTCTTTCCCACGAGGCTTTCCCACGAGGCTTTCCCACAGGGCTGTCCCACGTGCACACGTGGTGAGAGTAGATCCTCGGCTTGAACGTCAAGGCAGTACAGGGAAAACAGGTTCCTCTGGAATGGACTGACACATCTGGGGTCTCTTGGAATGGTGGCACGACCCTGGAGTTCCTCTCGCCTTTCCTGTGGAGAGCGCCTCCTCTTGAGATGCGACGGGAACGCCGGGAATTCTTTCCCTACGAACAGGGATAGGATCCCTCATCTCGAACTAGGAGGCGGAAACGGGGCTCCCCTGGATGTGTGCGGCAACCCACGTGCTTCCTCTCGAGTGGACACGGGTATGTCGGGGAACTTCTTGAGTTGCAGCAAGGGTGTGAAGGACCCTTTGGAAGTTCGAGTGGTTAGATGTGATTAGCCTCGAGAAGCCTCAGCGGAAATGGGCCTCATCTCGCCTGGAGGGCAAAACCTCCTGGATTTTCGCGAGTTACGGCAGGTGATCTCGACTTACGACGGGGACCTCGGGGACCCGCTCTGGTGGCCTCAGGAAAGGCCAGTCCCCATGCGAGTTCCTCGGGGGCCTCTCAGGTTTCCTCTCCCGGCGATGCCGGGGCCTAAGACCTTGTGTGGAGTCGGGGCCGGAACCTGAGGATTCCTCTCCAGTGCTGACATGGATCTTGGGGTACTTTTGGAGTCTCTCCAGGGGAGTCAGTCCTCGTCTCGAATGCGGGCATGCACTTGCGCTTTCCCCCAGAGCGGTAGCAGCAGTTTCACGCATTGCGCCGCGTGGATCAAAGGATCTATGGTTTTCCCTCGAGTCTTTCCCACGAGGCTTTCCCACGAGGCTTTCCCACAGGGCTGTCCCACGTGCACACGTGGTGGGAGTCGATCCTCGGCTTGAACGTCAAGGCAGCGCAGGGAAAACAGGTTCCTCAGGAATGGACTGACACATCTGGGGGACTCTTGGAATGGTGGCACGACCCTGGAGTTCCTCTCGCCTTTCCTGTGGAGAGCGCCTCCTCTTGAGATGCGACGGGAACGCCGGGAATTCTTTCCCTACGAAACAGGGAAAGGATCCCTCATCTCGAGCTAGGGGGCGGAAACGGGGCTCCCCTGGATGTGTGCGGGACCCTCGTGCTTCCTCTCGAGTGGAGACGGGTATGTCGGGGAACCTCTTGAGTTGCAGCAAGGGTGTGAAGGACCTTTTGGAAGTTCCAGTGGTTAGATGTGATTAGCCACGAGAAGCCTCATCGGAAATGGGCCTCATCTCGCCTGGAGGGCAAACCTCCTGGATTTTCTCGAGTTGCGGCAGGTGCTCTCGACTTACGACGGGGACCTCAGGGACCCGCTCTGGTGGCCTCAGGAAAGGCCAGTCCCCATGCGAGTTCCTCGGGGGCCTCTCGGGATTCCTCTCCCGTGGATGCCGGGGCCTAAGACCTTGTGTGGAGTCGGGGCCGGAACCTGAGGATTCCTCTCCAGTGCTGACATGGATCTTGGGGTACTTCTGGAGTTTCCCCAGGGGAGTCAGTCCTCGTCTCGAATGCGGGCATGCACTTGCGCTTTGCTCCAGAGCGGTAGCAGCAGTGTCACGCAGTCCGCCACGTGGATCAAAGGATCTATGGTTTTCCCTCGAGTCTTTCCCACGAGGCTGTCCCACGCGGTTTTCCCAAGGGCTGTCCCACGTACACACGTGGTGGGGGTCGATCCTCGGCTTGAACGTCAAGGCAGTTTAGGGAAAACAGGTTCCTCTGGAATGGACTGACACATCTGGGGTACTATTGGAATGGTGGCACGACCCTGGAGTTCCTCTCGCCTTTCCTGTGGAGAGCGCCTCCTCTTGAGATGCGATGGGAACCCCGGGAATTATTTCCCTACGAAACAGGGATAGGATCCTTCACCTCGAACTAGGAGGCGGATACGGGGCTCCCCTGGATGTGTGCGGGACCCCACGTGCTTCCTTTCGAGTGGAGACGGGTATGTCGCGGAACTGCTTGCAGCTAGGGTGTGAAGGACCCTTTGGAAGTTCCAGTGGTTAGATGTGATTAGCCTCGAGAAGCCTCAGCGGAAATGGGCCTCATCTCGCCTCGAGGGCAAAACCTCCTGGATTTTCTCGAGTTGCGGCAGGTGCTCTCGACTTACCAAGGGGACCAGAGGGACCCGCTCTGGAGGCCTCAGGAAAGGCCAGTCCCCATGCGAGTTCCTCGGGGGCCTCTCGGGATTCCTCTCCCGTCGATGCCGGGGCCTAAGACCTTGTGTGGAGTCGGGGCCGGAACCTGAGGAATCCTCTCCAGTGCTGACATGGATCTTGGGGTACTTCTGGAGTCTCCCCAGGTGAGTCAGTCCTCGTCTCGAATGCGGGCATGCACTTGCGCTTTCCTCCAGAGCGGTAGCAGCAGTGTCACGCAGTCCGCCGTGTGGATCAAAAGATCTATGGTTTTCCCTCGAGTCTTTCCCACGAGGCTTTCCTACGAGGCTTTCCCACAGGGCTGTCCCACGTGCACACGTGGTGGGAGTCTATCTTCCGCTTGAACGTCAAGGCAGTACATGGAAAACAGGTTCCTCTGGAATGGACTGACACATCTGGGGTCTCTTGGAATGGTGGCACGACCCTGGAGTTCCTCTCGCCTTTCCTGTGGAGAGCGCCTCCTCTTGAGATGCGACGGGAACGCCGGGAATTCTTTCCCTACGAAACAGGGAAAGGATCCCTCATCTCGAGCTAGGAGGCGGAAACGGGGCTCCCCTGGATGTGTGCGGGACCCTCGTGCTTCCTCTCGAGTGGAGACGGGTATGTCGGGGAACCTCTTGAGTTGCAGCAAGGGTGTAAAGGACCTTTTTTCGAAGTTCCAGTGGTTAGATGTGATTAGCCACGAGAAGCCTCAGCGGAAATGGGCCTCATCTCGCCTGGAGGGCAAACCTCCTGGATTTTCTCGAGTTGCGGCAGGTGCTCTCGACTTACGACGGGGACCTCAGGGACCCGCTCTGGTGGCCTCAGGAAAGGCAAGTCCCCATGCGAGTTCCTCGGGGACCTCTCGGGATTCCTCTCCCGTCGATGCCGGGGCCTAAGACCTTGTGTGGAGTCGGGGCCGGAACCTGAGGATTCCTCTCCAGTGCTGACTTGGTCTTGGGGTACTTCTGGAGTCTCCCCAGGGGAGTCAGTCTTCGTCTCGAATGCGGGCATGCACTTGCGCTTTCCCCCAGAGCGGTAGCAGCAGTTTCACGCAGTCCGCCGCGTGGATCAAAGGATCTATGGTTTTCCCTCGAGTCTTTCCCACGAGGCTTTCCCACGAGGCTTTCCCCAGGGCTGTCCCACGTGCACACGTGGTGGGAGTCGATCCTCGGCTTGAACGTCAAGGCAGCGCAGGGAAAACAGGTTCCTCTGGAATGGACTGACACATCTGGGGGACTCTTGGAATGGTGGCACGACCCTGGAGTTCCTCTCGCCTTTCCTGTGGAGAGCGCCTCCTCTTGAGATGCGACGGGAACGCCGGGAATTCTTTCCCTACGAAACAGGGAAAGGATCCCTCATCTCGAGCCAGGAGGCGGAAACGGGGCTCCCCTGGATGTGTGCGGGACCCTCGTGCTTCCTCTCGAGTGGAGACGGGTATGTCGGGGAACCTCTTGAGTTGCAGCAAGGGTGTGAAGGACCTTTTGGAAGTTCCAGTGGTTAGATGTGATTATCCACGAGAAGCCTCAGCGGAAATGGGCCTCATCTCGCCTGGAGGGCAAACCTCCTGGATTTTCTCGAGTTGCGGCAGGTCCTCTCGACTTACGACGGGGACCTCAGGGACCCGCTCTGGTGGCCTCAGGAAAGGCAAGTCCCCATGCGAGTTCCTCGGGGACCTCTTGGGATTCCTCTCCCGTCGATGCCGGGGCCTAAGACCTTGTGTGGAGTCGGGGCCGGAACCTGAGGATTCCTCTCCAGTGCTGACATGGATCTTGGGGTACTTCTGGAGTCTCCCCAGGGGCGTCAGTCCTCGTCTCGAATGCGGGCATGCACTTGCGCTTTCCCCCAGAGCGGTAGCAGCAGTTTCACGCAGTCCGCCGCGTGGATCAAAGGATCTATGGTTTTCCCTCGAGTCTTTCCCACGAGGCTTTCCCACGAGGCTTTCCCCAGGGCTGTCCCACGTGCACACGTGGTGGGAGTCGATCCTCGGCTTGAACGTCAAGGCAGCGCAGGGAAAACAGGTTCCTCTGGAATGGACTGACACATCTGGGGGACTCTTGGAATGGTGGCACGACCCTGGAGTTCCTCTCGCCTTTCCTGTGGAGAGCGCCTCCTCTTGAGATGCGACGGGAACGCAGGGAATTCTTTCCCTACGAAACAGGGAAAGGATCCCTCATCTCGAGCTAGGAGGCGGAAACGGGGCTCCCCTGGATGTGTGCGGGACCCTCGTGCTTCCTCTCGAGTGGAGACGGGTATGTCGGGGAACCTCTTGAGTTGCAGCAAGGGTGTGAAGGACCTTTTGGAAGTTCCAGTGGTTAGATGTGATTATCCAGGAGAAGCCTCAGCGGAAATGGGCCTCATCTCGCCTGGAGGGCAAACCTCCTGGATTTTCTCGAGTTGCGGCAGGTCCTCTCGACTTACGACGGGGACCTCAGGGACCCGCTCTGGTGGCCTCAGGAAAGGCAAGTTCCCATGCGAGTTCCTCGGGGACCTCTTGGGATTCCTCTCCCGTCGATGCCGGGGCCTAAGACCTTGTGTGGAGTCGGGGCCGGAACCTGAGGATTCCTCTCCAGTGCTGACATGGATCTTGGGGTACTTCTGGAGTCTCCCCAGGGGCGTCAGTCCTCGTCTCGAATGCGGGCATGCACTTGCGCTTTCCCCCAGAGCGGTAGCAGCAGTTTCACGCAGTCCGCCGCGTGGATCAAAGGATCTATGGTTTTCCCTCGAGTCTTTCCCACGAGGCTTTCCCACGAGGCTTTCCCCAGGGCTGTCCCACGTGCACACGTGGTGGGAGTCGATCCTCGGCTTGAACGTCAAGGCAGCGCAGGGAAAACAGGTTCCTCTGGAATGGACTGACACATCTGGGGGACTCTTGGAATGGTGGCACGACCCTGGAGTTCCTCTCGCCTTTCTTGTGGAGAGCGCCTCCTCTTGAGATGCGACGGGAACGCCGGGAATTCTTTCCCTACGAAACAGGGAAAGGATCCCTCATCTCGAGCTAGGAGGCGGTAACGGGGCTCCCCTGGATGTGTGCGGGACCCCACGTGCTTCCTCTCGAGTGGAGACGGGTATGTCGGGGAACTTCTTGAGTTGCAGCAAGGGTGTGAAGGACCCTTTGGAAGTTCCAGTGGTTAGATGTGATTAGCCTCGAGAAGCCTCAGCGGAAATGGGCCTCATCTCGCCTGGAGGGCAAAACCTCCTGGATTTTCTCGAGTTGCGGCAGGTGCTCTCGACTTACGACGGGGACCTCAGGGACCCGCTCTGGAGGCCTCAGGAAAGGCCAGTCCCCATACGAGTTCCTCGGGGGCCTCTCGGGATTCCTCTCCCGTCGATTCCGGGGCCTAAGACCTTGTGTGGAGTCGGGGCCGGAACCTGAGGATTCGTCTCCAGTGCTGACATGGATCTTGGGGTACTTCTGGAGTCTCCCCAGGGGAGTCAGTCCTCGTCTCGAATGCGGGCATGCACTTGCGCTTTGCTCCAGAGCGGTAGCCGCAGTTTCACGCAGTCTGCCGCGTGGATCAAAGGATCTATGGTTTTCCCTCGAGTCTTTCCCACGAGGCTGTCCCACGCGGTTTTCCCAAGGGCTGTCCCACGTACACACGTGGTGGGAGTCGATCCTCGGCTTGAACGTCAAGGCAGTTTAGGGAAAACAGGTTCCCCTGGAATGGACTGACACATCTGGGGTACTCTTGGAATGGTGGCACGACCCTGGAGTTCCTCTCGCCTTTCCTGTGGAGAGCGCCTCCTCTTGAGATGCGATGGGAACCCCGGGAATTCTTTCCCTACGAAACAGGGATAGGATCCTTCACCTCGAACTAGGAGGCGGATACGGGGCTCCCCTGGATGTGTGCGGCACCCCACGTGCTTCCTTTCGAGTGGTGACGGGTATGTCGCGGAACTGCTTGCAGCTAGGGTGTGAAGGACCCTTTGGAAGTTCCAGTGGTTAGATGTGATTAGCCTCGAGAAGCCTCAGCGGAAATGGGCCTCATCTCGCCTGGAGGGCAAAACCTCCTGGATTTTCTCGATTTGCAGCAGGTGCTCTCGACTTACGACGGGGACCTCAGGGACCCTTTCTGGTGGCCTCAGGAAAGGCCAGTCCCCATGCGAGTTCCTCAGGGGCCTCTCGGGATTCCTCTCCCGTCGATGCCGGGCCCTAAGACCTTGTGTGGAGTCGGCGCCGGAACCTGAGGATTCCTTTCCAGTGCTGACATGGATCTTGGGGTACTTCTGGAGTCTCCCAAGGGGAGTCAGTCCTCGTCTCGAATGCGGCATGCACTTGCGCTTTCCTTCAGAGCGGTAGCAGCAGTGTCAGGCAGTCCGCCTCTTAGATCAAAGGATCTATGGTTTTCCCTCGAGTCTTTCCCACGATGCTTTCCCACGAGGCTTTCCCACAGGACTGTCCCACGTGCACACGTGGTGGGAGTCGATCCTCGGCTTGAACGTCAAGGCAGTGCAGGGAAAACAGGTTCCTCTGGAATGGACTGACACATCTGGGGGACTCTTGGAATGGTGGCAGGACCTTGGAGTTCCTCTCGCCTTTCCTGTGGAGTGCGCCTCCTCTTGAGATGCGACGGGAACGCCGGGAATTCTTTCCCTACGAAACAGGGAAAGGATCACTCATCTCGAGCTAGGAGGCGGAAACGGGGCCCCCTGGATGTGTGCGGGACCCCACGGGCTTCCTCTCAAGTGGAGACGAGTGTGTCGGGGAACTTCTTGAGTTGCAGCAAGGGTGTGAAGGACCCTTAGGAAGTTCCAGTGGTTAGATGTGATTAGCCTCGAGAAGCCTCAGCAGAAATGGGCCTCATCTCGCCTGGAGGGCAAAAACTCCTGGATTTTCTCGAGTTGCGGCAGGTGCTCTCGACTTACAACGGGGACCTCAGGGACCCGCTCTGGTGGACTCAGGAAAGGCCAGTCCCCATGCGAGTTCCTCGGGGGCCGCTCGGGATTCCTCTCCCGGCGATGCCGGGGCCTAAGACCTTGTGTGGAGTCGGGGCCGGAACCTGAGGATTCCACTCCAGTGCTGACATGGATCTTGGGGTACTTCTGGAGTCTCCCCAGGGGAGTCAGTCCTCGTCTCGAATGCGGGCATGCACTTGCGCTTTCCTCCAGAGCGGTAGCAGCAGTGTCACGCAGTCCGCCGCGTGGATCAAAGGATCTATGGTTTTCCCTCGAGTCTTTCCCACGAGGCTTTCCCACGAGGCTTTGCCACAGGGCTGTCCCACGTGCACACGTGGTGGGAGTCGATCCTCGGCTTGAACGTGAAGGCAGTGCAGGGAAAACACGTTCCTCTGGAATGGACTGACCCATCTGGGGGACTCTTGGAATGGTGGCACGACCCTGGAGTTCCTCTCGCCTTTCCTGTGGAGAGCGCCTCCTCTTGAGATGCGACGGGAACGCCGGGAATTCTTTCCCTACGAAACAGGGAAAGGATCCCTCATCTCGAGCTAGGAGGTGGAAACGGGGCTCCCCTGGATGTGTGCGGGACCCCACGTGCTTCCTCTCGAGTGGAGACGGGTATGTCGGGGAACTTCTTTAGTTGCAGCAAGGGTGTGAAGGACCCTTTGGAAGTTCCAGTGGTTAGATGTGATTAGCCTCGAGAAGCCTCAGCGGAAATGGGCCTCATCTCGCCTGGAGGGCAAAACCTCCTGGATTTTCTCGAGTTGCGGCAGGTGCTCTCGACTTACGACGGGGACCTCAGGGACCCGCTCTGGAGGCCTCAGGAAAGGCCAGTCCCCATACGAGTTCCTCGGGGGCCTCTCGGGATTCCTCTCCCGTTGATTCCGGGGCCTAAGACCTTGTGTGGAGTCGGGCCGGAACCTGAGGATTCCTCTTCAGTGCTGACATGGATCTTGGGGTACTTCTGGAGTCTCCCCAGGGGAGTCAGTCCTCGTCTCGAATGCGGGCATGCACTTGCGCTTTGCTCCAGAGCGGTAGCAGCAGTGTCACGCAGTCCGCCGCGTGGATCAAAGGATCTATGGTTTTCCCTCGAGTCTTTCCCACGAGGCTTTCCCACAGGGCTGTCCCACGTGCACACGTGGAGGGAGTCGATCCTCGGCTTGAACGTCAAGGCAGTGCAGGGAAAACAGCTTCCTCTCTAATGGACTGACACATCTGGGGGTCTCTTGAATTGGTGGCACGACCCTGCAGTTCCTCTCGCCTTTCCTGTGGAGAGCGCCTCCTCTTGAGATGCGACGGGAACGCCGGGAATTCTTTCCCTACGAAACAGGGAAAGGATCCCTCATCTCGAGCTAGGAGGCGGAAACGGGGTTCCCCTCGATGTGTGCGGGACCCTCTGCTTCCTCTCGAGTGGAGACGGGTATGTCGGGGAACTTCTTGTGTTGCAGCAAGGGTGAGAAGGACCCTTTGGATGTTCCAGTGGTTAGATGTGATTAGCCTCGAGAAGCCTCAGCGGAAATGGGCCTCATCTCGCCTGGAGGGCAAAACCTCCTGGATTTTCTCGTGTTGCGTCAGGTGCTCTCGACTTACGACGGGGACCTCAGGGACCCGCTCTGGTGGCCTCAGGAAAGGCCAGTCCCCATGCGAGTTCCTCGGGGGCCTCTCGGGATTCCTCTCCCTTCGATGCCTGGGCCTAAGACCTTGTGTGGAGTCGGGGACGGAACCTGAGGATTCCTATCCAGTGCTGACATGGATCTTGGGGTACTTCTGGAGTCTCCCCAGGGGAGTCAGTCCTCGTCTCGAATGCGGGCATGCACTTGTGCTTTCCTCCAGGGCGGTAGGAGCAGTTTCACGCAGTCCGCCGCGTGGATCAAAGGATCTATGGTTTTCCCTCGAGGCTTTCCCACGAGGCTTTCCCACGAGGCTTTCCCACAGCGCTGTCCCACGTGCACACGTGGTGGGAGTCGATCATCGGCTTGAACGTCAAGGCAGTGCAGGGAAAACAGGTTCCTCTGGAATGGACTGACACATCTGGGGGACTCTTGGAATGGTGGCACGACCCTGGAGTTCCTCTCGCCTTTCCTGTGGAGAGCGCCTCCTCTTGAGATGCGACGGGAACGCCGGGAATTCTTTCCCTACGAAACAGGGAAAGGATCCCTCATCTCGAGCTAGGAGGCGGAAACGGGGCTCCCCTGGATGTGTGCGGGACCCCACGTGCTTTCTCTCGAGTGGAGACGGGTATGTCGGGGAACTTCTTGAGTTGCAGCAAGGGTGTGAAGGACCCTTTGGAAGTTCCAGTGGTTAGACGTGATTAGCCTCGAGAAGCCTCAGCGGAAATGGGCCTCATCTCGCCTGGAGGGCAAAACCTCCTGGATTTTCTCGAGTTGCGGCAGGTGCTCTCGACTTACGACGGGGACCTCAGGGACCCGCTCTGGTGGCCTCAGGAAAGGCCAGTCCCCATGCGAGTTCCTCGGGGGCCTCTCGGGATTCCTCTCCCGTCGATGCCGGGGCCTAAGACATTGTGTGGATTCGGGGCCGGAACCTGAGGATTCCTCTCCAGTGCTGACATGGATCTTGGGGTACTTCTGGAGTCTCCCCAGGGGAGTCAGTCCTCGTCTCGAATGCGGGCATGCACTTGCGCTTTCCTCCAGGGCGGTAGCAGCAGTGTCACGCAGTCCGCCGCCTGGATCAAAGGATCTATGGTTTTCCCTCGAGTCTTTCCCACGAGGCTTTCCCACGAGGCTTTCCCACAGGGTTGTCCCACGTGCACACGTGGTGGGAGTCGATCCTCGGCTTGAACGTCAAGGCAGTGCAGGGAAAACAGGTTCCTCTGGAATGGACTGACACATCTGGGGGACTCTTGGAATGGTGGCACGACCCTGGAGTTCCTCTCGCCTTTCCTGTGGAGAGCGCCTCCTCTTGAGATGGGACGGGAACGCCGGGAATTCTTTCCCTACGAAACAGGGAAAGGATCCCTCATCTCGAGCTAGGAGGCGGAAACGGGGCTCCCCTGGATGTGTGCGGGACCATCGTGCTTCCTCTAGAGTGGAGACGTGTATGTCGGGGAACTTCTTGAGTTGCAGTAAGGGTGAGAAGGACCCTTTGGATATTCCAGTGGTTAGATGTGTTTAGCCTCGAGAAGCCTCAGCGGAAATGGGCCTCATCTCGCCTGGAGGGCAAAACCTCCTGGATTTTCTCGAGTTGCGGCAGGTGCTCTCGACTTACGACGGGGACCTCAGGGACCCGCTCTGGTGGCGTCAGGAAAGGCCAGTCCCCATGCGAGTTCCTCGGGGGCCTCTCGGGATTCCTCTCCCGTCGATGCCGGGGCCTAAGACCTTGCGTGGAGTCGGGGCCGGAACATGAGGATTCCTCTCCAGTGCTGACAAGGATCTTGGGGGTACTTCTGGAGTCTCCCCAGGGGAGTCAGTCCTCGTCTCGAATGCGGGCATGCACTTGCGCTTTCCTCCAGAGCGGTAGCAGCAGTGTCACTCAGTCCGCCGCGTGGATCAATGGATCTATGGTTTTCCCTCGAGTCTTTCCCACGAGGCTTTCCCACGAGGCTTTCCCACAGGGCTGTCCCACGTGCACACGTGGTGGGAGTCGATCCTCGGCTTGAACGTCAAGGCAGTGCAGGGAAAACAGCTTCCTCTGTAATGGACTGACACATCTGGGGTACTCTTGGAATGGTGGCACGACCCTTGAGTTCCTCTCGCCTTTCCTGTGGAGAGCACCTCCTCTTGAGTTGCGACGGGAACGCCGGGAATTCTTTCCCTACGAAACAGGGAAAGGATCCCTCATCTCGAGCTAGGAGGCGGAAACGGGGCTCCCCTGGATGTGTGCGGGACCCCACGTGCTTCCTCTCGAGTGGAGACGGGTATGTGGGGAACTTCTTGAGTTGAGGCAAGGGTGTGAAGGACACTTTGGAAGTTCCAGTGGTTAGATGTGATTAGCCTCGAGAAGCCTCAACGGAAATGGGCCTCATCTCGCCTGGAAGGCAAAACCTCCTGGATTTTCTCGAGTTGCGGCAGGTGCTCTCGACTTACGACGGGAACATTAGGGACCCGCTCTGGTGGCCTCAGGAAAGGCCAGTCCCCATGCGAGTTCCTCGGGGGCCTCTCGGGATTCCTCTCCCGTCAATGCCGGGGCTTAAGACGTTGTGTGGAGTCGGGGCCGGAACCTGAGGATTCCTCTCCAAGCTGACATGAATCTTGGGGTACTTCTGGAGTCTCCCCAGGGAAGTCAGTCCTCGTTTGGAATGCTGGCATGCACTTGCGCTTTCCTCCAGAGCGGTAGCAGCAGTGTCACGCAATCCAACGCGTGGATCAAAGGATCTATGGTTTTCCCTCGAGTCTTTCCCACGAGGCTTTCCCACGAGGCTTTCCCACAGGGCTGTCCCACGTGCACACGTGGTGGGAGTCGATCCTCGGCTTGAACTTCAAGGCAGTGCAGGGAAAACAGGTTCCTCTGGAATGGACTGACACATCTGGGGGACTCTTGGAATGGTGGCACGACCCTGCAGTTCCTCTCGTCTTTCCTGTGGAGAGCGCCTCCTCTTGAGATGCGACGGGAACGCCGGGAATTCTTTCCCTACGAAACAGGGAAAGGATCCCTCATCTCGAGCTAGGAGGCGGAAACGGGGCTCCCCTGGATGTGTGCGGGACCCTCGTGCTTCCTCTAGATTGGAGACGGGTATGTCGGGGAACTTTTTGAGTTGCAGCAAGGGTGAGAAAGACCCTTTGGATGTTCCAGTGGTTAGATGTGTTTAACCTCGAGAAGCCTCAGCGGAAATGGGCCTCATCTCGCCTGGAGGGCAAAACCTCCTGGATTTTCCCGAGTTGCGGCAGGTGCTCTCGACTTACGACGGGGACCTCAGGGACCCGCTCTGGTTGCCTCAGGAAAGGCCAGTCCCCATGCGAGTTCCTCGGGGGCCTCTCGGGATTCCTCTCCCGTCGATGCCGGGGCCTAAGACCTTGCGTGGAGTCGGGGCCGGAACATGAGGATTCCTCTCCAGTGCTGACAAGGATCTTGGGGTACTTCTGGAGTCTCCCCAGGGGAGTCAGTCCTCGTCTCGAATGCGGGCATGCACTTGCGCATTCCTCCAGAGCGGTAGCAGCAGTGTCACTCAGTCCCCCGCGTGGATCAATGGATCTATGGTTTTCCCTCGAGTCTTTCCCACGAGGCTTTCCCACGAGGCTTTCCCACAGGGCTGTCCCACGTGCACACGTGGTGGGAGTCGATCCTCGGCTTGAACGTCAAGGCAGTGCAGGGAAAACAGGTTCCTCTGGAATGGACTGACACATCTGGGGGACTCTTGGAATGGTGGCACGACCCTTGAGTTCCTCTCGCCTTTCCTGTGGAGAGCACCTCCTCTTGAGATGCGTCGGGAACGCCGGGAATTCTTTCCCTACGAAACAGGGAAAGGATCCCTCATCTCGAGCTAGGAGGCGGAAACGGGGCTCCCCTGGAGGTGTGCCGGACCCTCGTGCTTCCTCTCGAGTGGAGACGGGTATGTGGGGAACTTCTTGAGTTGAGGAAAGGGTGTGAAGGACACTTTGGAAGTTCCAGTGGTTAGATGTGATTAGCCTCGAGATGCCTCAGCGGAAATGGGCCTCACCTCGCCTGGAGGGCAAAACCTCCTGGATTTTCTCGAGTTGGGGCAGGTGCTCTCGACTTACGACGGGGACCTCAGGGACCCGCTCTGGTGGCCTCAGGAAAGGCCAGTCCCCATGCGAGTTCCACGGGGGCCTCTCAGGATTCCTCTCCCGTCAATGCCGGGGCTTAAGACGTTGTGTGGAGTCGGGGCCGGAACCTGAGGATTCCTCTCCAGTGCTGACATGGATCTTGGGGTACTTCTGGAGTCTCCCCAGGGGAGTCAGTCCTCGTCTCGAATGCGGGCATGCACTTGCGCTTTCCTCCAGGGCCTTAGGAGCAGTTTCACGCAGTCCGCCGCGTGGATCAAAGGATCTATGGTTTTCCCTCGAGTCTTTCCCACGAGGCTTTCCCACGAGGCTTTCCCACAGGGCTGTCCCACGTGCACACGTGGTGGGAGTCGATCCTCGGCTTGAACGTCAAGGCAGTGCAGGGAAATCAGGTTCCTCTGGAATGGACTGACACATCTGGGGGACTCTTGGAATGGTGGCACGACCCTGGAGTTCCTCTCGCCTTTCCTGTGGAGAGCGCCTCCTCTTGAGATGCGACGGGAACGCCGGGAATTCTTTCCCTACGAAACAGGGAAAGGATCCCTCATCTCGAGCTAGGAGGTGGAAACGGGGCTCCCCTGGATGTCTGCGGGACCCCACGTGCTTCCTCTCGAGTGGAGACGGGTATGTCGGGGAACTTCTTGAGTTGCAGCAAGGGTGTGAAGGACCCTTTGGAAGTTCCAGTGGTTAGACGTGATTAGCCTCGAGAAGCCTCAGCGGAAATGGGCCTCATCTCGCCTGGAGGGCAAAACCTCCTGGATTTTCTCGAGTTGCGGCAGGTGCTCTCGACTTACGACGGGGACCTTAGGGACCCGCTCTGGTGGCCTCAGGAAAGGCCAGTCCACATGCGAGTTCCTCGGGGGCCTCTCGGGATTCCTCTCCCGTTGATGCCGGGGCCTAAGACATTGTGTGGAGTCGGGGCCGGAACCTGAGGATTCCTCTCCAGTGCTGACATGGATCTTGGGGTACTTCTGGAGTCTCCCAAGGGGAGTCAGTCCTCGTCTCGAATGCGGGCATGCACTTGCGCTTTCCTCCAGAGCTGTAGCAGCAGTGTCACGCAGTCCACCGCGTGGATCAAAGATCTATGGTTTTCCCTCGAGTCTTTCCCACGAGGCTTTCCCACGAGGCTTTCCCACAGGGCTGTCCCACGTGCACACGTGGTGGGAGTCGATCCTCGGCTTGAACGTCAAGGCAGTGCAGGGAAAACAGCTTCCTCTCTAATGGACTGACACATCTGGGGGTCTCTTGGAATGGTGGCACGACCCTTGAGTTCCTCTCGCCTTTCCTGTGGAGAGCACCTCCTCTTGAGATGCGACGGGAACGCCGGGAATTCTTTCCCTACGAAACAGGGAAAGGATCCCTCATCTCGACCTAGGAGGCGGAAACGGGGCTCCCCTGGATGTGTGCGGGACCCCACGTGCTTCCTCTCGAGTGGAGACGGGTATGTGGGGAACTTCTTGAGTTGAGGCAAGGGTGTGAAGGACACTTTGGAAGTTCCAGTGTTTAGATGTGATTAGCCTCGAGAAGCCTCATCGGAAATGGGCCTCATCTCGAATGGAGGGCAAAACCTCCTGGATTTTCTCGAGTTGCGGCAGGTGCTCTCGACTTACGACGGGAACCTCAGGGACCCGCTCTGGTGGCCTCAGGAAAGGCCAGTCCCCATGCGAGTTCCTCGGGGGCCTCTCGGGATTCCTCTCCCGTCAATGCCGGGGCTTAAGACGTTGTGTGGAGTCGGGGCCGGAACCTGAGGATTCCTCTTCAGTGCTGACATGGATCTTGGGGTACTTCTGGAGTCTCCCCAGGGAAGTAAGTCCTCGTCTCGAATGCTGGCATGCACTTGCGCTTTCCTCCAGAGCGGTAGCAGCAGTGTCCCGCAATCCGCCGCGTGGATCAAACGATCTATGGTTCTCCCTCGAGTCTTTCCCACGAGGCTTTCCCACGAGGCTTTCCCACAGGGCTGTCCCACGTGCACACGTGGTGGGAGTCGATCCTCGGCTTGAACGTCAAGGCAGTGCAGGGAAAACAGGTTCCTCTGGAATGGACTGACACATCTGGGGTCTCTTGGAATGGTGGCACGACCCTGGAGTTCCTCTCGCCTTTCCTGTGGAGAGCGCCTCCTCTTGAGATGCGACGGGAACGCCGGGAATTCTTTCCCTACGAAACAGGGAAAGGATCCCTCATCTCGAGCTAGGAGGCGGAAACGGGGTTCCCCTGGATGTGTGCGGGACCCTCGTGCTTCCTCTCGAGTGGAGACGGGTATGTCGGGGAACTTCTTGAGTTGCAGCAAGGGTGAGAAGGACCCTTTGGATGTTCCAGTGGTTAGATGTGATTAGCCTCGAGAAGCCTCAGCGGAAATGGGCCTCATCTCGCCTGGAGGGCAAAACCTCCTGGATTTTCTCGTGTTGCGGCAGGTGCTCTCGACTTACGACGGGGACCTCAGGGACCCGCTCTGGTGGCCTCAGGAAAGGCCAGTCCCCATGCGAGTTCCTCGGGGGCCTCTCGGGATTCCTCTCCCTTCGATGCCGGGGCCTAAGACCTTGTGTGGAGTCGGGGCCGGAACCTGAGGATTCCTATCCAGTGCTGACATGGATCTTGGGGTACTTCTGGAGTCTCCCCAGGGGAGTCAGTCCTCGTCTCGAATGCGGGCATGCACTTGCGCTTTCCTCCAGGGCGGTAGGAGCAGTGTCACGCAGTCCGCCGCGTGGATCAAAGGATCTATGGTTTTCCCTCGAGGCTTTCCCACGAGGCTTTCCCACGAGGCTTTCCCACAGCGCTGTCCCACGTGCACACGTGGTGGGAGTGGATCATCGGCTTGAACGTCAAGGCAGTGCAGGGAAAACAGGTTCCTCTGGAATGGACTGACACATCTGGGGGACTCTTGGAATGGTGGCACGACCCTGGAGTTCCTCTCGCCTTTCCTGTGGAGAGCGCCTCCTCTTGAGATGCGACGGGAACGCCGGGAATTCTTTCCCTACGAAACAGGGAAAGGATCCCTCATCTTGAGCTAGGAGGCGGAAACGGGGCTCCCCTGGATGTGTGCGGGACCCCACGTGCTTTCTCTCGAGTGGAGACGGGTATGTCGGGGAACTTCTTGAGTTGCAGCAAGGGTGTGAAGGACCCTTTGGAAGTTCCAGTGGTTAGACGTGATTAGCCTCGAGAAGCCTCAGCGGAAATGGGCCTCATCTCGCCTGGAGGGCAAAACCTCCTGGATTTTCTCGAGTTGCGGCAGGTGCTCTCGACTTACGACGGGGACCTCAGGGACCCGCTCTGGTGGCGTCAGGAAAGGCCAGTCCCCATGCGAGTTCCTCGGGGGCCTCTCGGGATTCCTCTCCCGTCGATGCCGGGGCCTAAGACATTGTGTGGAGTCGGGGCCGGAACCTGAGGATTCCTCTCCAGTGCTGACATGGATCTTGGGGTACTTCTGGAGTCTCCCCAGGGGAGTCAGTCCTCGTCTCGAATGCGGGCATGCACTTGCGCTTTCCTAAAGAGCGGTAGCAGCAGTGTCACGCAGTCCGCCGCGTGGATCAAAGGATCTATGGTTTTCCCTCGAGTCTTTCCCACGAGGCTTTCCCACGAGGCTTTCCCACAGGGTTGTCCCACGTGCACACGTGGTGGGAGTCGATCCTCGGCTTGAACGTCAAGGCAGTGCAGGGAAAACAGGTTCCTCAGGAATGGACTGACACATCTGGGGGACTCTTGGAATGGTGGCACGACCCTGGAGTTCCTCTCGCCTTTCCTGTGGAGAGCGCCTCCTCTTGAGATGCGACGGGAGCGCCGGGAATTCTTTCCCTACGAAACAGGGAAAGGATCCCTCATCTCGAGCTAGGAGGCGGAAACGGGGCTCCCCTGGAGGTGTGCCGGACCCTCGTGCTTCCTCTCGAGTGGAGACGGGTATGTGGGGAACTTCTTGAGTTGAGGAAAGGGTGTGAAGGACACTTTGGAAGTTCCAGTGGTTAGATGTGATTAGCCTCGAGATGCCTCAGCGGAAATGGGCCTCATCTCGCCTGGAGGGCAAAACCTCCTGGATTTTCTCGTGTTGGGGCAGGTGCTCTCGACTTACGACGGGGACCTCAGGGACCCGCTCTGGTGGCCTCAGGAAAGGCCAGTCCCCATGCGAGTTCCTTGGGGGCCTCTCGGGATTCCTCTCCCGTCGATGCCGGGGCCTAAGACCTTGTGTGGAGTCGGGGCCGGAACCTGAGGATTCCTCTCCAGTGCTGACATGGATCTTGGGGTACTTCTGGAGTCTCCCCAGGGGAGTCAGTCCTCGTCTCGAATGCGGGCATGCACTTGCGCTTTCCTCCAGGGCCTTAGGAGCAGTTTCACGCAGTCCGCCGCGTGGATCAAAGGATCTATGGTTTTCCCTCGAGTCTTTCCCACGAGGCTTTCCCACGAGGCTTTCCCACAGGGCTGTCCCACGTGCACACGTGGTGGGAGTCGATCCTCGGCTTGAACGTCAAGGCAGTGCAGGGAAATCAGGTTCCTCTGGAATGGACTGACACATCTGGGGGACTCTTGGAATGGTGGCACGACCCTGGAGTTCCTCTCGCCTTTCCTGTGGAGAGCGCCTCCTCTTGAGATGCGACGGGAACGCCGGGAATTCTTTCCCTACGAAACAGGGAAAGGATCCCTCATCTCGAGCTAGGAGGTGGAAACGGGGCTCCCCTGGATGTCTGCGGGACCCCACGTACTTCCTCTCGAGTGGAGACGGGTATGTCGGGGAACTTCTTGAGTTGCAGCAAGGGTGTGAAGGACCCTTTGGAAGTTCCAGTGGTTAGACGTGATTAGCCTCGAGAAGCCTCAGCGGAAATGGGCCTCATCTCGCCTGGAGGGAAACACCTCCTGGATTTTCTCGAGTTGTGGCAGGTGCTCTCGACTTACGACGGGGACCTTAGGGACCCGCTCTGGTGGCGTCAGGAAAGGCCAGTCCACATGCGAGTTCCTCGGGGGCCTCTCGGGATTCCTCTCCCGTTGATGCCGGGGCCTAAGACATTGTGTGGAGTCGGGGCCGGAACCTGAGGATTCCTCTCCAGTGCTGACATGGATCTTGGGGTACTTCTGGAGTCTCCCAAGGGGAGTCAGTCCTCGTCTCGAATGCGGGCATGCACTTGCGCTTTCCTCCAGAGCGGTAGCAGCAGTGTCACGCAGTCCGCCGCGTGGATCAACGATCTATGGTTTTACCTCGAGTCTTTCCCACGAGGCTTTCCCACGAGGCTTTCCCACAGGGCTGTCCCACGTGCACACGTGGTGGGAGTCGATCATCGGCTTGAACGTCAAGGCAGTGCAGGGAAATCAGGTTCCTCTGGAATGGACTGACACATCTGGGGGACTCTTGGAATGGTGGCACGACCCTGGAGTTCCTCTCGCCTTTCCTGTGGAGAGCGCCTCCTCTTGAGATGCGACGGGAACGCCGGGAATTCTTTCCCTACGAAACAGGGAAAGGATCCCTCATCTCGAGCTAGGAGGCTGAAACGGGGCTCCCCTGGAGGTGTGCCGGAGCCCACGTGCTTCCTCTCGAGTGGAGACGGGTATGTCGGGGAACTTCTTGAGTTGCAGCAAAGGTGTGACGGACCCTTTGGAAGTTCCAGTGGTTAGATGTGATAAGCCTCGAGAAGCCTCAGCGGAAATGGGCCTCATCTCGCCTGGAGGGCAAAACCTCCTGGATTTTCTCGAGTTGCGGCAGGTGCTCTCGACTTACGACGGGAACCTCAGGGACCCGCTCTGGTGGCCTCAGGAAAGGCCAGTCCCCATGCGAGTTCCTCGGGGGCCTCTCGGGATTCCTCTCCCGTCAATGCCGGGGCTTAAGACGTTGTGTGGAGTCGGGGCCGGAACCTGAGGATTCCTCTCCAGTGCTGACATGGATCTTGGGGTACTTCTGGAGTCTCCCCAGGGAAGTAAGTCCTCGTCTCGAATGCTGGCATGCACTTGCGCTTTCCTCCAGAGCGGTAGCAGCAGTGTCCCGCAATCCGCCGCGTGGATCAAACGATCTATGGTTCTCCCTCGAGTCTTTCCCACGAGGCTTTCCCACGAGGCTTTCCCACAGGGCTGTCCCACGTGCACACGTGGTGGGAGTCGATCCTCGGCTTGAACGTCAAGGCAGTGCAGGGAAAACAGGTTCCTCTGGAATGGACTGACACATCTGGGGGACTCTTGGAATGGTGGCACGACCCTGCAGTTCCTCTCGCCTTTCCTGTGGAGAGCGCCTCCTCTTGAGATGCGACGGGAACGCCGGGAATTCTTTCCCTACGAAACAGGGAAAGGATCCCTCATCTCGAGCTAGGAGGCGGAAACGGGGTTCCCCTGGATGTGTGCGGGACCCTCGTGCTTCCTCTCGAGTGGAGACGGGTATGTCGGGGAACTTCTTGAGTTGCAGCAAGGGTGAGAAGGACCCTTTGGATGTTTCAGTGGTTAGATGTGATTAGCCTCGAGAAGCCTCAGCGGAAATGGGCCTCATCTCGCCTGGAGGGCAAAACCTCCTGGATTTTCTCGTGTTGCGTCAGGTGCTCTCGACTTACGACGGGGACCTCAGGGACCCGCTCTGGTGGCCTCAGGAAAGGCCAGTCCCCATGCGAGTTCCTCGGGGGCCTCTCGGGATTCCTCTCCCTTCGATGCCGGGGCCTAAGACCTTGTGTGGAGTCGGGGCCGGAACCTGAGGATTCCAATCCAGTGCTGACATGGATCTTGGGGTACTTCTGGAGTCTCCCCAGGGGAGTCAGTCCTCGTCTCGAATGCGGGCATGCACTTGCGCTTTCCTCCAGGGCGGTAGGAGCAGTTTCACGAAGTCCGCCGCGTGGATCAAAGGATCTATGGTTTTCCCTCGAGGCTTTCCCACGAGGCTTTCCCACGAGGCTTTCCCACAGCGCTGTCCCACGTGCACACGTGGTGGGAGTGGATCATCGGCTTGAACGTCAAGGCAGTGCAGGGAAAACAGGTTCCTCTGGAATGGACTGACACATCTGGGGGACTCTTGGAATGGTGGCACGACCCTGGAGTTCCTCTCGCCTTTCCTGTGGAGAGCGCCTCCTCTTGAGATGCGACGGGAACGCCGGGAATTCTTTCCCTACGAAACAGGGAAAGGATCCCTCATCTTGAGCTAGGAGGCGGAAACGGGGCTCCCCTGGATGTGTGCGGGACCCCACGTGCTTTCTCTCGAGTGGAGACAGGTATGTCGGGGAACTTCTTGAGTTGCAGCAAGGGTGTGAAGGACCCTTTGGAAGTTCCAGTGGTTAGACGTGATTAGCCTCGAGAAGCCTCAGCGGAAATGGGCCTCATCTCGCCTGGAGGGCAAAACCTCCTGGATTTTCTCGAGTTGCGGCAGGTGCTCTCGACTTACGACGGGGACCTCAGGGACCCGCTCTGGTGGCGTCAGGAAAGGCCAGTCCCCATGCGAGTTCCTCGGGGGCCTCTCGGGATTCCTCTCCCGTCGATGCCGGGGCCTAAGACATTGTGTGGAGTCGGGGCCGGAACCTGAGGATTCCTCTCCAGTGCTGACATGGATCTTGGGGTACTTCTGGAGTCTCCCAAGGGGAGTCAGTCCTCGTCTCGAATGCGGGCATGCACTTGCGCTTTCCTCCAGAGAGGTAGCAGCAGTGTCACGCAGTCCGCCCCGTGGATCAATGGATCTATGGTTTTCCCTCGAGTCTTTCCCACGAGGCTTTCCCACGAGGCTTTCCCACAGGGCTGTCCCACGTGCACACGTGGTGGGAGTCGATCCTCGGCTTGAACATCAAGGCAGTGCAGGGAAAACAGCTTCCTCTGTAATGGACTGACACATCTGGGGGTCTCTTGGAATGGTGGCACGACCCTTGAGTTCCTCTCGCCTTTCCTGTGGAGAGCACCTCCTCTTGAGTTGCGACGGGAACGCCGGGAATTCTTTCCCTACGAAACAGGGAAAGGATCCCTCATCTCGAGCTAGGAGGCGGAAACGGGGCTCCCCTGGATGTGTGCGGGACCCCACGTGCTTCCTCTCGAGTGGAGACGGGTATGTGGGGAACTTCTTGAGTTGAGGAAAGGGTGTGAAGGACACTTTGGAAGTTCCAGTGGTTAGATGTGATTAGCCTCGAGATGCCTCAGCGGAAATGGGCCTCATCTCGCCTGGAGGGCAAAACCTCCTGGATTTTCTCGAGTTGGGGCAGGTGCTCTCGACTTACGACGGGGACCTCAGGGACCCGCTCTGGTGGCCTCAGGAAAGGCCAGTCCCCATGCGAGTTCCACGGGGGCCTCTCAGGATTCCTCTCCCGTCAATGCCGGGGCTTAAGACGTTGTGTGGAGTCGGGGCCGGAACCTGAGGATTCCTCTCCAGTGCTGACATGGATCTTGGGGTACTTCTGGAGTCTCCCCAGGGGAGTCAGTCCTCGTCTCGAATGCGGGCATGCACTTGCCCTTTCCTCCAGGGCCTTAGGAGCAGTTTCACGCAGTCCGCCGCGTGGATCAAAGGATCTATGGTTTTCCCTCGAGTCTTTCCCACGAGGCTTTCCCACGAGGCTTTCCCACAGGGCTGTCCCACGTGCACACGTGGTGGGAGTCGATCCTCGGCTTGAACGTCAAGGCAGTGCAGGGAAATCAGGTTCCTCTGGAATGGACTGACACATCTGGGGGACTCTTGGAATGGTGGCACGACCCTGGAGTTCCTCTCGCCTTTCCTGTGGAGAGCGCCTCCTCTTGAGATGCGACGGGAACGCCGGGAATTCTTTCCCTACGAAACAGGGAAAGGATCCCTCATCTCGAGCTAGGAGGTGGAAACGGGGCTCCCCTGGATGTCTGCGGGACCCCACGTGCTTCCTCTCGAGTGGAGACGGGTATGTCGGGGAACTTCTTGAGTTGCAGCAAGGGTGTGAAGGACCCTTTGGAAGTTCCAGTGGTTAGACGTGATTAGCTTCGAGAAGCCTCAGCGGAAATGGGCCTCATCTCGCCTGGAGGTCAAAACCTCCTGGATTTTCTCGAGTTGCGGCAGGTGCTCTCGACTTACGACGGGGACCTCAGGGACCCGCTCTGGTGGCGTCAGGAAAGGCCAGTCCCCATGCGAGTTCCTCGGGGGCCTCTCGGGATTCCTCTCCCGTCGATGCCGGGGCCTAAGACCTTGTGTGGTGTCGGGGCCGGAACCTGAGGATTCCTCTCCAGTGCTGACATGGATCTTGGGGTACTTCTGGAGTCTCCCCAGGGGAGTCAGTCCTCGTCTCGAATGCGGGCATGCACTTGCGCTTTCCTCCAGAGCGGTAGCAGCAGTGTCACACAGTCCGCCACGTGGATCAAAGGATCTATGGTTTTCCCTCGAGTCTTTCCCACGAGGCTTTCCCACGAGGCTTTCCCACAGGGCTGTCCCACGTGCACACGTGGTGGGAGTCGATCATCGGCTTGAACGTCAAGGCAGTGCAGGGAAAACAGCTTCCTCTGTAATGGACTAACACATCTGGGGGACTCTTGGACTGGTGGCACGACCCTGGATTTCCTCTCGCCTTTCCTGTGGAGAGCGCCTCCTCTTGAGATGCGACGGGAACGCCGGGAATTCTTTCCCTACGAAACAGGGAAAGGATCCCTCATCTCGGGCTAGGAGGCGGAAACGGGGCTCCCCTGGATGTGTGCGGGCCCCACGTGCTTCCTCTCGAGTGCAGACGGGTATATCGGGGAACTTCTTGTGTTGCAGCAAGGGTGTGAAGGACCCTTTGGAAGTTCCAGTGGTTAGATGTGATTAGCCTCGAGAAGCCTCAGCGGAAATGTGCCTCATCTCGCCTGGAGGGCAAAACCTCCTGGATTTTCTCGAGTTGCGGCAGGTGCTCTCGACTTACGACGGGGACTTCAGGGACCCGCTCTGGTGGCCTCAGGAAAGGCCAGTCCCCATGCGAGTTCCTCGGGGGCCTCTCGGGATTCCTCTCCCGTCGATGCCGGGGCCTAAGACCTTGTGTGGAGTCGGGGCCGGATCCTGAGGATTCCTCTCCAGTGCTGACATGGATCTTGGGGTACTTCTGGAGTCTCCCCAGGGGAGTCAGTCCTCGTCTCGAATGCGGGCATGCACTTGCGCTTTCCTCCAGAGCGGTAACAGCAGTGTCACGCAGTCCGCCGCGTGTTTCAATGGATCTATGGTTTTCCCTAGAGTCTTTCCCACGAGGCTTTCCCACGAGGCTTTCCCACGAGGCTTTCCCACAGGGCTGTCCCACGTGCACACGTGGTGGGAGTCGATCCTCAGCTTGAACGTCAAGGCAGTGCAGGGAAAACAGGTTCCTCTGGAATGGACTGACACATCTGGGGGACTCTTGGAATGGTGGCACGACCCTGGAGTTCCTCTCGCCATTCCTGTGGAGAGGGCCTCTTCTTGAGATGCGACGGGAACGCCGGGAATTCTTTCCCTACGAAACAGGGAAAGGATCCCTCATCTCGAGCTAGGAGGCGGAAACGGGGCTCCCCTGGATGTGTGCGGGACCCTCGTGCTTCCTCTCGAGTGGAGACGGGTATGTCGGGGAACTTCTTGAGTTGCAGCAAGGGTGAGAAGGACCCTTTGGATGTTCCAGTGGTTAGATGTGATTAGCCTCGAGAAGCCTCAGCGGAAATGGGCCTCATCTCGCCTGGAGGGCAAAACCTCCTGGATTTTCTCGAGTTGCGGCAGGTGCTCTCGACTTACGACGGGGACCTCAGGGACCCGCTCTGGTGGCCTCAGGAAAGGCCAGTCCCCATGCGAGTTCCTCGGGGGCCTCTCGGGATTCCTCTCCCGTCGATGCCGGGGCCTAAGACCTTGTGTGGAGTCGGGGCCGGAACCTGAGGATTCCTCTCCAGTGCTGACATGGATCTTGGGGTACTTCTGGAGTCTCCCCAGGGGAGTCAGTCCTCGTCTCGAATGCGGGCATGCACTTGCGCTTTCCTCCAGAGCGGTAGCAGCAGTGTCACGCAGTCCGCCGCGTGGATCAAAGGATCTATGCTTTTCCCTCGAGTCTTTCCCACGAGGCTTTCCCACGAGGCTTTCCCACAGGGCTGTCCCACGTGCACACGTGGTGGGAGTCGATCCTCGGCTTGAATGTCAAGGCAGTGCAGGGAAAACAGGTTCCTCTGGAATGGACTGACCCATCTGGGGGACTCTTGGAATGGTGGCACGACCCTGGTGTTCCTCTCGCCATTCCTGTGGAGAGCGCCTCCTCTTGAGATGCGACGGGAACGCCGGGAATTCTTTCCCTACGAAACAGGGAAAGGATCCCTCATCTCGAGCTAGGAGGCGGAAACGGGGCTCCCCTGGATGTGTGCGGGACCCCACGTGCTTCCTCTCGAGTGGAGACGGTTATATCGTGGAACTTCTTGAGTTGCAGCAAGGGTGTGAAGGACCCTTTGGAAGTTCCAGTGGTTAGATGTGATTAGCCTCGAGAAGCCTCAGCGGAAATGGGCCTCATCTCGCCTGGAGGGCAAAACCTCCTGGATTTTCTCGAGTTGCGGCAGGTGCTCTCAACTTACGACGGGGACCTCAGGGACCCGCTCTGGTGGCCTCAGGAAAGGCCAGTCCCCATGTGAGTTCCTCGGGGGCCTCTCGGGATTCCTCTCCCGTCGATGCCGGGGCCTAAATCCTTGTGTGGAGTCGGGGCCGGAATCTGAGGATTCCTCTCCAGTGCTGACATGGATCTTGGGGTACTTCTGGAGTCTCCCCAGGGGAGTCAGTCCTCGTCTCGAATGCGGGCATGCACTTGCGCTTTCCTCCAGAGAAGTAGCAGCAGTGTCACGCAGTCCGCCGCGTGGATCAAAGGATCTATGGTTTTCCCTCGAGTCTTTCCCACGAGGCTTTCCCACGAGGCTTTCCCACAGGGCTGTCCCACGTGCACACGTGGTGGGAGTCGATCCTCGGCTTGAACGTCAAGGCAGTGCGGGGAAAACAGGTTCCTCTGGAATGGACTGACACATCTGGGGGACTCTTGGAATGGTGGCACGACCCTGGAGTTCCTCTCGCCTTTCCTGTGGAGAGCGCCTCCTCTTGAGATGCGAAGGGAACGCCGGGAATTCTTTCCCTACGAAACAGGGAAAGGATCCCTCATCTCGAGCTAGGAGGCGGAAACAGGGCTCCCCTGGATGTGTGCGGGACCCCACGTGCTTCCTCTCGAGTGGAGACGGGTATGTCGCGGAACTGCTTGAGTTGCAGCAAGGGTGTGAAGGACCCTTTGGAAGTTCCAGTGGTTAGATGTGATTAGCCTCGAGAAGCCTCAGCGGAAATGGGCCTCATCTCGCCTGGAGGGCAAAACCTCCTGGATTTTCTCGAGTTGTGGCAGGTGCTCTCGACTTACGACGGGGACCTCAGGGACCCGCTCTGGTGGCCTCAGGAAAGGCCAGTCCCCATGCGAGTTCCTCGGGGGCCTCTCGGGATTCCTGTCCCGTGGATGCCGGGGCCTAAGACCTTGTGTGGAGTCGGGGCCGGAACCTGAGGATTCCTCTCCAGTGCTGACATGGATCTTGGGGTACTTCTGGAGTCTCCCCAGGGGAGTCAGTCCTCGTCTCGAATGCGGGCATGCACTTGCGCTTTCCTCCAGAGCGGTAGCAGCAGTGTCACGCAGTCCGCCGCGTGGATCAAAGGATCTATGGTTTTCCCTCGAGTCTTTCCCACGAGGCTTTCCCACAAGGCTTTCCCACAGGGCTGTCCCACGTGCACACGTGGTGGGAGTCGATCCTCGGCTTGAACGTCAAGGAAGTGCAGGGAAAACAGGTTCCTCTGTAATGGACTGACACATCTGGGGGATTCGTGGAATGGTGGCACGAGCCTGGAGTTCCTCTCACCTTTCCTGTGGAGAGCGCCTCCTCTTGAGATGCGAAGGGAACGCCGGGAATTCTTTCCCTACGAAACAGGGAAAGGATCCCTCATCTCGAGCTAGGAGGCGGAAACGGGGCTCCCCTGGATGTGTGCGGGACCCTCGTGCTTCCTCTCGAGTGGAGACGGGTATGTCGGGGAACTTCTTGAGTTGCAGCAAGGGTGTGAAGGACCCTTTGAAAGTTCTAGTGGTTAGATGTGATTAGCCTCGAGAAACCTCAGCGGAATTGGGCCTCATCTCGGATGGGGGGCAAAACCTCCTGAATTTTCTCGCGTTGCGGCAGGTGCTCTCAACTTACGACGGGGACCTCAGGGACCCGCTCTGGTGGCCTCAGGAAAGGCGAGTCCCCATGCGAGTTCCTCGGGGTCCTCTCGGGATTCCTCTCCCGTGGATGCCGGGGCCTAAGACCTTGTGTGAAGTCGGGGCCGGAACCTGAGTATTCCTCTCCAGTGCTGACATGGATCTTGGGGTACTTCTGGAGTCTCCCCAGGGGAGTCAGTCCCTCTCGAATGCGGGCATGCACTTGCGCTTTCCTCCAGAGCGGTAGCAGCAGTGTCACGTAGTCCGCCGCGTGGATCAAAGGATCTATGCTTTTCCCTCGAGTCTTTCCCACGAGGCTTTCCCACGAGGCTTTCCCACAGGGCTGTCCCACGTGCACACGTGGTGGGAGTCGATCCTCGGCTTGAACGTCAAGGCAGTGCAGGGAAAACAGGTTCCTCTGGAATGGACTGACCCATCTGAGGGACTCTTGGAATGGTGGCACGACCCTGGTGTTCCTCTCGCCTTCCTGTGGAGAGCGCCTCCTCTTGAGATGCGACGGGAACGCCGGGAATTCTTTCCCTACGTAACAGGGAAAGGATCCCTCATCTCGAGCTAGGAGGCGGAAACGGGGCTCCCCTGGATGTGTGCGGGACCCCACGTGCTTCCTCTCGAGTGGAGACGGTTATGTCGTGGAACTTCTTGAGTTGCAGCAAGGGTGTGAAGGACCCTTTGGAAGTTCCAGTGGTTAGATGTGATTGGCCTCCAGAAGCCTCAGCGGAAAAGGGCCTCATCTCGCCTGGAGGGCAAAACCTCCTGGATTTTCTCGAGTTGCGGCAGGTGCTCTCGACTTACGACGGGGACCTCAGGGACCCGCTCTGGTGGCCTCAGGAAAGGCCAGTCCCCATGTGAGTTCCTCGGGGGCCTCTCGGGATTCCTCTCCCTTCGATGCCGGGGCCTAAGACCTTGTGTGGAGTCGGGGCCGGAACCTGAGGATTCCTCTCCAGTGCTGACATGGATCTTGGGGTACTTCTGGAGTCTCCCCAGGGGAGTCAGTCCTAGTCTCGAATGCGGGCATGCACTTGCGCTTTCCTCCAGAACAGTAGCAGCATTGTCACGCAGTCCGCCGAGTGGATCAAAGGATCTATGGTTTTCGCTCGAGGCTGTCCCACGAGGCTTTCCCACGAGGCTTTCCCACAGGGCTGTCCCACGTGCACACGTGGTGGGAGTCGATCCTCGGCTTGAACGTCAAGGCAGTGCAGGGAAAACAGGTTCCTCTGGAATGGACTGACACATCTGGGGGTCTCTTGGAATGGTGCCACGACCTGGAGTTCCTCTCGCCTTTCCTGTGGAGAGCGTCTCCTCTTGAGATGCGACGGGAACGCCGGGAATTCTTTCCCTACGAAACATGGAAAGGATCCCTCATCTCGAGCTAGGAGGCGGAAACGGGGCTCCCCTGGATATGTGCGGGACCCCACGTGCTTCCTCTCGAGTGGAGACGGGTATGTCGCGGAACTGCTTGAGTTGCAGCAAGGGTGTGAAGGACCCTTTGGAAGTTCCAGTGGTTAGATGTGATTAGCCTCGAGAAGCCTCAGCGGAAATGGGCCTCATCTCGCCTGGAGGGCAAAACCTCCTGGATTTTCTCGAGTTGCGGCAGGTGCTCTCGACTTACGACGGGGACCTCAGGGACCCGCTCTGGAGGCCTCAGGAAAGGCCAGTACCCATGTGAGTTCCTCGGGGGCCTCTCGGGATTCCTCTCCCGTCGATGCCGGGGCCTAAGACCTTGTGTGGAGTCGGGGCCGGAACCTGAGGATTCCTCTCCAGTGCTGACATGGATCTTGGGGTACTTCTGGAGTCTCCCCAGGGGAGTCAGTCCTCGTCTCGAATGCGGGCATGCACTTGCGTTTTCCTCCAGAGCGGTAGCAGCAGTGTCACGCAGTCCGCCGCGTGGATCAAAGGATCTATGGTTTTCCCTCGAGTCTTTCCCACGAGGCTTTCCCATGAGGCTTTCCCACAGGGCTGTCCCACGTGCACACGTGGTGGGAGTCGATCCTCGGCTTGAACGTCAAGGCAGTGCAGGGAAAACAGGTTCCTCTGGAATGGACTGACCCATCTGAGGGACTCTTGGAATGGTGGCACGACCCTGGTGTTCCTCTCGCCTTCCTGTGGAGAGCGCCTCCTCTTGAGATGCGACGGGAACGCCGGGAATTCTTTCCCTACGTAACAGGGAAAGGATCCCTCATCTCGAGCTAGGAGGCGGAAACGGGGCTCCCCTGGATGTGTGCGGGACCCCACGTGCTTCCTCTCGAGTGGAGACGGTTATGTCGTGGAACTTCTTGAGTTGCAGCAAGGGTGTGAAGGACCCTTTGGAAGTTCCAGTGGTTAGATGTGATTGGCCTCCAGAAGCCTCAGCGGAAAAGGGCCTCATCTCGCCTGGAGGGCAAAACCTCCTGGATTTTCTCGAGTTGCGGCAGGTGCTCTCGACTTACGACGGGGACCTCAGGGACCCGCTCTGGTGGCCTCAGGAAAGGCCAGTCCCCATGTGAGTTCCTCGGGGGCCTCTCGGGATTCCTCTCCCTTCGATGCCGGGGCCTAAGACCTTGTGTGGAGTCGGGGCCGGAACCTGAGGATTCCTCTCCAGTGCTGACATGGATCTTGGGGTACTTCTGGAGTCTCCCCAGGGGAGTCAGTCCTAGTCTCGAATGCGGGCATGCACTTGCGCTTTCCTCCAGAACAGTAGCAGCATTGTCACGCAGTCCGCCGAGTGGATCAAAGGATCTATGGTTTTCGCTCGAGGCTGTCCCACGAGGCTTTCCCACGAGGCTTTCCCACAGGGCTGTCCCACGTGCACACGTGGTGGGAGTCGATCCTCGGCTTGAACGTCAAGGCAGTGCAGGGAAAACAGGTTCCTCTGGAATGGACTGACACATCTGGGGGTCTCTTGGAATGGTGCCACGACCTGGAGTTCCTCTCGCCTTTCCTGTGGAGAGCGTCTCCTCTTGAGATGCGACGGGAACGCCGGGAATTCTTTCCCTACGAAACATGGAAAGGATCCCTCATCTCGAGCTAGGAGGCGGAAACGGGGCTCCCCTGGATATGTGCGGGACCCCACGTGCTTCCTCTCGAGTGGAGACGGGTATGTCGCGGAACTGCTTGAGTTGCAGCAAGGGTGTGAAGGACCCTTTGGAAGTTCCAGTGGTTAGATGTGATTAGCCTCGAGAAGCCTCAGCGGAAATGGGCCTCATCTCGCCTGGAGGGCAAAACCTCCTGGATTTTCTCGAGTTGCGGCAGGTGCTCTCGACTTACGACGGGGACCTCAGGGACCCGCTCTGGAGGCCTCAGGAAAGGCCAGTCCCCATGTGAGTTCCTCGGGGGCCTCTCGGGATTCCTCTCCCGTCGATGCCGGGGCCTAAGACCTTGAGTGGAGTCGGGGCCGGAACCTGAGGATTCCTCTCCAGTGCTGACATGGATCTTGGGGTACTTCTGGAGTCTCCCCAGGGGAGTCAGTCCTCGTCTCGAATGCGGGCATGCACTTGCGTTTTCCTCCAGAGCGGTAGCAGCAGTGTCACGCAGTCCGCCGCGTGGATCAAAGGATCTATGGTTTTCCCTCGAGTCTTTCCCACGAGGCTTTCCCACGAGGCTTTCCCACAGGGCTGTCCCACGTGCAAACGTGGTGGGAGTCGATCCTCGGCTTGAACGTCAAGGCAGTGCAGGGAAAACAGTTTCCTCTGGAATGGACTGACACATCTGGGGGTCTCTTGGAATGGTGGCACGACCCTGGAGTTCCTCTCCCCTTTCCTGTGGAGAGCGCCTCCTCTTGAGATGCGACGGAACGCCGGGAATTCTTTCCCTACGAAACAGGGAAAGGATCCCTCATCTCGAGCTAGGAGGCGGAAACGGGGCTCCCCTGGATGTGTGCGGGACCCCACGTGCTTCCTCTCGAGTGGAGACGGGTATGTCGAGGAACTTCTTGAGTTGCAGCAAGGGTGAAAAGGACCCTTAGGAAGTTCCTGTGGTTAGACGTGATTGGCCTCCAGAAGCCTCAGCGAAAATGGGCCTCATCTCGCCTGGAGGGCAAAACCTCCTGGATTTTCTCGAGTTGCGGCAGGTGCTCTCGACTTACGACGGGGACCTCAGGGACCCGCTCTGGTGGCCTCAGGAAAGACCAGTCCCATGCGAGTTCCTCCGGGGCCTCTCGGGATTCCTCTCCCGTCGATGCCGGGGCCTAAGACCTTCTGTGGAGTCGGGGCCGGAACCTGAGGATTCCTCACCAGTGCTGACATGGATCTTGGGGTAATTCTGGAGTCTCCCCAGGGGAGTCAGTCCTCGTCTCGAATGCGGGCATGCACTTGTGCTTTCCTCCAGAGCGGTAGCAGCAGTGTCACGCAGTCCGCCGCGTGGATCAAAAGATCTATGGTTTTCCCTCGAGTCTTTCCCACGAGGCTTTCCCACGAGGCTTTCCCACAGGGCTGTAACACGTGCACACGTGGTGGGAGTCGATCCTCGGCTTGAACGTCAAGGCAGTGAGGGAAAACAGGTTCCTCTGTACTGGACTGACACATCTGGGGGTCTCTTGGAATGGTGACACGACCCTGGAGTTCCTCTCGCCTTTCCTGTGGAGAGTGCCTCCTCTTGAGATGCGATGGGAACGCCGGGTATTCTTTCCCTACCAAACAGGGAAAGGATCCCTCATCTCGAGCTAGGAGGCGGAAACGGGGCTCCCCTGGATATGTGCGGGACCCCACGTGCTTCCTCTCGAGTGGAGACGGGTATGTCGCGGAACTGCTTGAGTTGCAGCAAGGGTGTGAAGGACCCTTTGGAAGTTCCAGTGGTTAGATGTGATTAGCCTCGAGAAGCCTCAGCGGAAATGGGCCTCATCTCGCCTGGAGGGCAAAACCTCCTGGATTTTCTCGAGTTGCGGCAGGTGCTCTCGACTTACGACGGGGACCTCAGGGACCCGCTCTGGAGGCCTCAGGAAAGGCCAGTCCCCATGCGAGTTCCTCGGGGGCCTCTCGGGATTCCTCTCCCGTCGATGCCGGGGCCTAAGACCTTGTGTGGAGTCGGGGCCGGAACCTGAGGATTCCTCTCCAGTGCTGACATGGATCTTGGGGTACTTCTGGAGTCTCCCCAGGGGAGTCAGTCCTCGTCTCGAATGCGGGCATGCACTTGCGTTTTCCTCCAGAGCGGTAGCAGCAGTGTCACGCAGTCCGCCGCGTGGATCAAAGGATCTATGGTTTTCCCTCGAGTCTTTCCCACGAGGCTTTCCCACGAGGCTTTCCCACAGGGCTGTCCCACGTGCAAACGTGGTGGGAGTCGATCCTCGGCTTGAACGTCAAGGCAGTGCAGGGAAAACAGTTTCCTCTGGAATGGACTGACACATCTGGGGGTCTCTTGGAATGGTGGCACGACCCTGGAGTTCCTCTCCCCTTTCCTGTGGAGAGCGCCTCCTCTTGAGATGCGACGGAACGCCGGGAATTCTTTCCCTACGAAACAGGGAAAGGATCCCTCATCTCGAGCTAGGAGGCGGAAACGGGGCTCCCCTGGATGTGTGCGGGACCCCACGTGCTTCCTCTCGAGTGGAGACGGGTATGTCGAGGAACTTCTTGAGTTGCAGCAAGGGTGAAAAGGACCCTTAGGAAGTTCCTGTGGTTAGACGTGATTGGCCTCCAGAAGCCTCAGCGAAAATGGGCCTCATCTCGCCTGGAGGGCAAAACCTCCTGGATTTTCTCGAGTTGCGGCAGGTGCTCTCGACTTACGACGGGGACCTCAGGGACCCGCTCTGGTGGCCTCAGGAAAGACCAGTCCCATGCGAGTTCCTCCGGGGCCTCTCGGGATTCCTCTCCCGTCGATGCCGGGGCCTAAGACCTTGTGTGGAGTCGGGGCCGGAACCTGAGGATTCCTCACCAGTGCTGACATGGATCTTGGGGTAATTCTGGAGTCTCCCCAGGGGAGTCAGTCCTCGTCTCGAATGCGGGCATGCACTTGTGCTTTCCTCCAGAGCGGTAGCAGCAGTGTCACGCAGTCCGCCGCGTGGATCAAAAGATCTATGGTTTTCCCTCGAGTCTTTCCCACGAGGCTTTCCCACGAGGCTTTCCCACAGGGCTGTAACACGTGCACACGTGGTGGGAGTCGATCCTCGGCTTGAACGTCAAGGCAGTGAGGGAAAACAGGTTCCTCTGTACTGGACTGACACATCTGGGGGTCTCTTGGAATGGTGACACGACCCTGGAGTTCCTCTCGCCTTTCCTGTGGAGAGTGCCTCCTCTTGAGATGCGATGGGAACGCCGGGTATTCTTTCCCTACCAAACAGGGAAAGGATCCCTCATCTCGAGCTAGGAGGCGGAAACGGGGCTCCCCTGGATGTGTGCGGGACCCCATGTGCTTCCTCTCGAGTGGAGACGGGTATGTCGCGGAACTGCTTGAGTTGCAGCAAGGGTGTGAAGGACCCTTTGGAAGTTCCAGTGGTTAGATGTGATTAGCCTCGAGAAGCCTCAGCGGAAATGGGCCTCATCTCGCCTGGAGGGCAAAACCTCCTGGATTTTCTCGAGTTGTGGCAGGTGCTCTCGACTTACGACGGGGACCTCAGGGACCCGCTCTGGTGGCCTCAGGAAAGGCCAGTCCCCATGCGAGTTCCTCGG
The DNA here is from genome assembly GCF_042477335.2 of Ovis canadensis. Classification (NCBI taxonomy): domain Eukaryota; kingdom Metazoa; phylum Chordata; class Mammalia; order Artiodactyla; family Bovidae; genus Ovis; species Ovis canadensis. The sequence continues at coordinate 15,286,172 of NC_091266.1, forward strand.
GGGCCTCTCGGGATTCCTGTCCCGTGGATGCCGGGGCCTAAGACCTTGTGTGGAGTCGGGGCCGGAACCTGAGGATTCCTCTCCAGTGCTGACATGGATCTTGGGGTACTTCTGGAGTCTCCCCAGGGGAGTCAGTCCTCGTCTCGAATGCGGGCATGCACTTGCGCTTTCCTCCAGAGCGGTAGCAGCAGTGTCACGCAGTCCGCCGCGTGGATCAAAGGATCTATGGTTTTCCCTCGAGTCTTTCCCACGAGGCTTTCCCACGAGGCTTTCCCACAGGGCTGTCCCACGTGCACACGTGGTGGGAGTCGATCCTCGGCTTGAACGTCAAGGAAGTGCAGGGAAAACAGGTTCCTCTGTAATGGACTGACACATCTGGGGGATTCGTGGAATGGTGGCACGACCCTGGAGTTCCTCTCGCCTTTCCTGTGGAGAGCGCCTCCTCTTGAGATGCGAAGGGAACGCCGGGAATTCTTTCCCTACGAAACAGGGAAAGGATCCCTCATCTCGAGCTAGGAGGCGGAAACGGGGCTCCCCTGGATGTGTGCGGGACCCTCGTGCTTCCTCTCGAGTGGAGACGGGTATGTCGGGGAACTTCTTGAGTTGCAGCAAGGGTGTGAAGGACCCTTTGAAAGTTCTAGTGGTTAGATGTGATTAGCCTCGAGAAACCTCAGCGGAATTGGGCCTCATCTCGGATGGGGGGCAAAACCTCCTGAATTTTCTCGCGTTGCGGCAGGTGCTCTCAACTTACGACGGGGACCTCAGGGACCCGCTCTGGTGGCCTCAGGAAAGGCGAGTCCCCATGCGAGTTCCTCGGGGTCCTCTCGGGATTCCTCTCCCGTGGATGCCGGGGCCTAAGACCTTGTGTGAAGTCGGGGCCGGAACCTGAGTATTCCTCTCCAGTGCTGACATGGATCTTGGGGTACTTCTGGAGTCTCCCCAGGGGAGTCAGTCCCTCTCGAATGCGGGCATGCACTTGCGCTTTCCTCCAGAGCGGTAGCAGCAGTGTCACGCAGTCCGCCGCGTGGATCAAAGGATCTATGCTTTTCCCTCGAGTCTTTCCCACGAGGCTTTCCCACGAGGCTTTCCCACAGGGCTGTCCCACGTGCACACGTGGTGGGAGTCGATCCTCGGCTTGAACGTCAAGGCAGTGCAGGGAAAACAGGTTCCTCTGGAATGGACTGACCCATCTGAGGGACTCTTGGAATGGTGGCACGACCCTGGTGTTCCTCTCGCCTTCCTGTGGAGAGCGCCTCCTCTTGAGATGCGACGGGAACGCCGGGAATTCTTTCCCTACGTAACAGGGAAAGGATCCCTCATCTCGAGCTAGGAGGCGGAAACGGGGCTCCCCTGGATCTGTGCGGGACCCCACTTGCTTCCTCTCGAGTGGAGACGGTTATGTCGTGGAACTTCTTGAGTTGCAGCAAGGGTGTGAAGGACCCTTTGGAAGTTCCAGTGGTTAGATGTGATTGGCCTCCAGAAGCCTCAGCGGAAAAGGGCCTCATCTCGCCTGGAGGGCAAAACCTCCTGGATTTTCTCGAGTTGCGGCAGGTGCTCTCGACTTACGACGGGGACCTCAGGGACCCGCTCTGGTGGCCTCAGGAAAGGCCAGTCCCCATGTGAGTTCCTCGGGGGCCTCTCGGGATTCCTCTCCCTTCGATGCCGGGGCCTAAGACCTTGTGTGGAGTCGGGGCCGGAACCTGAGGATTCCTCTCCAGTGCTGACATGGATCTTGGGGTACTTCTGGAGTCTCCCCAGGGGAGTCAGTCCTAGTCTCGAATGCGGGCATGCACTTGCGCTTTCCTCCAGAACAGTAGCAGCATTGTCACGCAGTCCGCCGCGTGGATCAAAGGATCTATGGTTTTCGCTCGAGGCTGTCCCACGAGGCTTTCCCACGAGGCTTTCCCACAGGGCTGTCCCACGTGCACACGTGGTGGGAGTCGATCCTCGGCTTGAACGTCAAGGCAGTGCAGGGAAAACAGGTTCCTCTGGAATGGACTGACACATCTGGGGGTCTCTTGGAATGGTGCCACGACCTGGAGTTCCTCTCGCCTTTCCTGTGGAGAGCGTCTCCTCTTGAGATGCGACGGGAACGCCGGGAATTCTTTCCCTACGAAACATGGAAAGGATCCCTCATCTCGAGCTAGGAGGCGGAAACGGGGCTCCCCTGGATATGTGCGGGACCCCACGTGCTTCCTCTCGAGTGGAGACGGGTATGTCGCGGAACTGCTTGAGTTGCAGCAAGGGTGTGAAGGACCCTTTGGAAGTTCCAGTGGTTAGACGTGATTAGCCTTGAGAAGCCTCAGCGGAAATGGGCCTCATCTCGCCTGGAGGGCAAAACCTCCTGGATTTTCTCGAGTTGCGGCAGGTGCTCTCGACTTACGACGGGGACCTCAGGGACCTGCTCTGGAGGCCTCAGGAAAGGCCAGTCCCCATGCGAGTTCCTCGGGGGCCTCTCGGGATTCCTCTCCCGTCGATGCCGGGGCCTAAGACCTTGTGTGGAGTCGGGGCCGGAACCTGAGGATTCCTCTCCAGTGCTGACATGGATCTTGGGGTACTTCTGGAGTCTCCCCAGGGGAGTCAGTCCTCGTCTCGAATGCGGGCATGCACTTGTGTTTTCCTCCAGAGCGGTAGCAGCAGTGTCACGCAGTCCGCCGCGTGGATCAAAGGATCTATGGTTTTCCCTCGAGTCTTTCCCACGAGGCTTTCCCACGAGGCTTTCCCACAGGGCTGTCCCACGTGCAAACGTGGTGGGAGTCGATCCTCGGCTTGAACGTCAAGGCAGTGCAGGGAAAACAGTTTCCTCTGGAATGGACTGACACATCTGGGGGACTCTTGGAATGGTGGCACGACCCTGGAGTTCCTCTCCCCTTTCCTGTGGAGAGCGCCTCCTCTTGAGATGCGACGGAACGCCGGGAATTCTTTCCCTACGAAACAGGGAAAGGATCCCTCATCTCGAGCTAGGAGGCGGAAACGGGGCTCCCCTGGATGTGTGCGGGACCCCACGTGCTTCCTCTCGAGTGGAGACGGGTATGTCGAGGAACTTCTTGAGTTGCAGCAAGGGTGAAAAGGACCCTTAGGAAGTTCCTGTGGTTAGACGTGATTGGCCTCCAGAAGCCTCAGCGAAAATGGGCCTCATCTCGCCTGGAGGGCAAAACCTCCTGGATTTTCTCGAGTTGCGGCAGGTGCTCTCGACTTACGACGGGGACCTCAGGGACCCGCTCTGGTGGCCTCAGGAAAGACCAGTCCCATGCGAGTTCCTCCGGGGCCTCTCGGGATTCCTCTCCCGTCGATGCCGGGGCCTAAGAGTTTGTGTGGAGTCGGGGCCGGAACCTGAGGATTCCTCACCAGTGCTGACATGGATCTTGGGGTAATTCTGGAGTCTCCCCAGGGGAGTCAGTCCTCGTCTCGAATGCGGGCATGCACTTGTGCTTTCCTCCAGAGCGGTAGCAGCAGTGTCACGCAGTCTGCCGCGTGGATCAAAAGATCTATGGTTTTCCCTCGAGTCTTTCCCACGAGGCTTTCCCACGAGGCTTTCCCACAGGGCTGTAACACGTGCACACGTGGTGGGAGTCGATCCTCGGCTTGAACGTCAAGGCAGTGAGGGAAAACCGGTTCCTCTGTACTGGACTGACACATCTGGGGGTCTCTTGGAATGGTGACACGACCCTGGAGTTCCTCTCGCCTTTCCTGTGGAGAGTGCCTCCTCTTGAGATGCGATGGGAACGCCGGGTATTCTTTCCCTACCAAACAGGGAAAGGATCCCTCATCTCGAGCTAGGAGGCGGAAACGGGGCTCCCCTGGATGTGTGCGGGACCCCATGTGCTTCCTCTCGAGTGGAGACGGGTATGTCGCGGAACTGCTTGAGTTGCAGCAAGGGTGTGAAGGACCCTTTGGAAGTTCCAGTGGTTAGATGTGATTAGCCTCGAGAAGCCTCAGCGGAAATGGGCCTCATCTCGCCTGGAGGGCAAAATCTCCTGGATTTTCTCGAGTTGCGGCAGGTGCTCTCGACTTACGACGGGGACCTCAGTGACCCGCTCTGGTGGCCTCAGGAAAGGCCAGTCCCCATGCGAGTTCCTCGGGGGCCTGTCGGGATTCCTCTCCCGTCGATGCCGGGGCCTAAGACCTTGTGTGGAGTCGGGGTCGGTACCTAGGATTCCTCTCCAGTGCTGACATGGATCTTGGGGTACTTCTGGAGTCTCCCCAGGGGAGTCAGTCCTCGTCTCGAATGCGGGCATGCACTTGCGCTTTCCTCCAGAGCGGTAGCAGCAGTGTCACGCAGTCCGCCGCGTAGAGCAAATGATCTATGGTTTTCCCTCGAGTCTTTCCCACGAGGCTTTCCCTCGAGGCTTTCCCACAGGGCTGTCTCTCGTGCACACGTGTTGGGAGTCGATCCTCGGCTTGAACGTCAAAGCAGTGCAGGGAAAACTGGTTCCTCTCGAATGGACTGACACATCTCGGGGACTCTTGGAATGGTGGTACGACCCTGGAGATCCTCTCGCCTTTCCTGTGGAGAGGCCTCCTCTTGAGATGAGACTGGAACGCCGGGAATTCTTTCCCTACGAAACAGCGAAAGGATCCCTCATCTCGAGCTAGGAGGCGGAAACGGGGCTCCCCTGGATGTGTGCGGGACCCCACGTGCTTCCTCTCGAGTGGAGACGGGTATGTCTGGGAACTTCTTGAGTTGCAGCAAGGGTGTGAAGGACCCTTTGGAAGTTCCAGTGGTTAGACGTGATTAGCCTCGAGAAGCCTCAGCGGAAATGTGCCTCATTTCGCCTGGAGGGAAAAACCTCGTGGAATTTCTCGAGTTGCGGCAGGTGCTCTCGACTTACGACGCGGACCTCAGGGACCCCCTCTGGTGGCCTCAGGAAAGGCCAGTCCCCATGCGAGTTCCTCGGGGGCCTCTCGGGATTCCTCTCCCGTCGATGCCGGGGCATAAGACCTTGTGTGGAGTCGGGGCCGGATCCTGAGGATTCCTCTCCAGTGCTGACATGGATCTTGGGGTACTTCTGGAGTCTCCCCACGGGAGTCAGTCCTCGTCTCGAATGCGGGCATGCACTTGCGCTTTCCTCCAGAGCGGTAGCAGCAGTGTCACGCAGTCCGCCGCGTGGATCAAAGGATCTATGGTTTTCCCTCGAGTCTTTCCCACGAGGCTTTCCCACGAGGCTTTCCCACAGGGCTGTCCCACGTACACACGTGGTGGGAGTCGATCCTCGGCTTGAACGTCAAGGCAGTGCAGGGAAAACAGGTTCCTCTGGAATGGACTGACACAACTGGGGGTGTCTTGGAATGGTGCCACGACCCTGGAGTTCCTCTCGCCTTTCCTGTGGAGAGCGCCTCCTCTTGAGATGCGACGGGAACGCCGGGAATTCTTTCCCTACGAAACAGGGAAAGGATCCCTCATCTCGAACTAGGAGGCGGAAACGGGGCTCCACTGGATGTGTGCGGGACCCCACGTGCTTCCTCTCGAGTGGAGACGGGTATGTCGGGGAACATCTTGAGTTGCAGCAAGGGTGTGAAGGACCCTTTGGAAGTTCCAGTGGTTAGACGTGATTAGCCTCGAGAAGCCTCAGCAGAAATGTGCCTCATTTCGCCTGGAGGGCAAAACCTCCTGGATTTTCTCGAGTTGCGGCAGGTGCTCTCGACTTATGACGGGGACCTCAGGGACCCGCTCTGGTGGCCTCAGGAAAGGCCAGTCCCCATGCGAGTTCCTCGGGGGCCTCTCGGGATTCCTCTCCCGTGGATGCCGGGGCCTAAGACCTTGTGTGGAGTCGGGGCCGGAACCTGAGGATTGCTCTCCAGTGCTGACATGGATCTTGGGGTACTTCTGGAGTCTCCCCAGGGGAGTCAGTCCTCGTCTCGAATGCGGGCATGCACTTGCGCTTTCCTCCAGAGCGGTAGCAGCAGTGTCATGCAGTCCGCCGCGTGGATCAAAGGATCTATGGTTTTCCCTCGAGTCTTTCCCACGAGGCTTTCCCACGAGGCTTTCCCACAGGGCTGTCCCACGTGCACACGTGGTGGGAGTCGATCCTCGGCTTGAACGTCAAGGCAGTGCAGGGAAAACAGGTTCCTCTGGAATGGACTGACACATCTGGGGGACTCTTGGAATGGTGGTACGACCCTGGAGTTCCTCTCGCCTTTCCTGTGGAGAGCGCCTCCTCTTGAGATGCGACGGGAACGCCGGAATTCTTTCCCTACGAAACAGGGAAAGGATCCCTCATCTCGAGCTAGGAGGCGGAAACGGGGATCCCCTGGATGTGTGCGGGACCCTCGTGCTTCCTCTCGAGTGGAGACGGGTATGTCGGGGAACTTCTTGAGTTGCAGCAAGGGTGAGAAGGACCCTTTGGATGTTCCAGTGTTTAGATGTGATTAGCCTCGAGAAGCCTCAGCGGAAATGGGCCTCATCTCGCCTGGAGGGCAAAACCTCCTGGATTTTCTCGAGTTGCGGCAGGTGCTCTCGACTAACGACGGGGACCTCAGGGACCCGCTCTGGTGGCCTCAGAAAAGGCCAGTCCCCATGCGAGTTCCTCGGGGGCCTCTCGGGATTCCTCTCCCGTTGATGCCGGGGCCTAAGACCTTGTGTGGAGTCGGGGCCGGAACCTGAGGATTGCTCTCCAGTGTTGACATGGATCTTGGGGTACTTCTGGAGTCTCCCCAGGGGAGTCAGTCCTCGTCTCGAATGCGGGCATGCACTTGCGCTTTCCTCCAGAGCGGTAGCAGCAGTGTCACGCAGTCCGCCGCGTGGATCAAAGGATCTATGGTTTTCCCTCGAGTCTTTCCCACGGGGCTTTCCCACGAGGCTTTCCCACAGGGTTGTCCCAAGTGCACACGTGGTGGGAGTCGATCCTCGGCTTGAAGGTCAAGGCAGTGCAGGGAAAACACGTTCCTCTGGAATGGACTGACCCATCTGGGGGACTCTTGGAATGGTGGCACGACCCTGGAGTTCCTCTCGCCTTTCCTGTGGAGAGCGCCTCCTCTTGAGATGCGAAGGGAACGCCGGGAATTCTTTCCCTACGAAACAGGGAAAGGATCCCTCATCTCCAACTAGGAGGCGGAAACGGGGCTCCACTGGATGTGTGCGGGACCCCACGTGCTTCCTCTCGAGTAGAGACGGGTATGTCGGGGAACATCTTGAGTTGCAGCAAGGGTGTGAAGGACCCTTTGGAAGTTCCAGTGGTTAGACGTGATTAGCCTCGAGAAGCCTCAGCGGAAATGGGCCTCATCTCGCCTGGAGGGCAAAACCTCCTGGATTTTCTCGAGTTGCGGCAGGTGCTCTCGACTTATGACGGGGACCTCAGGGACCCGCTCTGGAGGCCTCAGGAAAGGCCAGTCCCCATGCGAGTTCCTCGGGGGCCTCTCGGGATTCCTCTCCCGTCGATGCCGGGGCCTAAGACCTTGTGTGGAGTCGGGGCCGGAACCTGAGGATTCCTCTCCAGTGCTGACAAGGATCTAGGGGTACTTCTGGAGTCTCCCCAGGGGAGTCAGTCCTCGTCTCGAATGCGGGCATGCACTTGCGCTTTCCTCCAGGGCGGTAGCAGCAGTGTCACGCAGTCCGCCGCCTGGATCAAAGGATCTATGGTTTTCCCTCTAGTCTTTCCCACGAGGCTTTCCCACGAGGCTTTCCCACAGGGCTGTCCCACGTGCACACGTGGTGGGAGTCGATCCTCGGCTTGAACGTCAAGGCAGTGCAGGGAAAACAGGTTCCTCTGGAATGGACTGACACATCTGGGGGACTCTTGGAATGGTGGCACGACCCTGGAGTTCCTCTCGCCTTTCCTGTGGAGAGCGCCTCCTCTTGAGATGCGACGGGAACGCCGGGAATTCTTTCCCTACGAAACAGGGAAAGGATCCCTCATCTCGAGCTAGGAGGCGGAAACGGGGCTCCCCTGGATGTGTGCGGGACCCCACGTGCTTCCTCTCGAGTGGAGACGGGTATGTCGGGGAACTTCCTGAGTTGCAGCAAGGGTGTGAAGGACACTTTGGAAGTTCCAGTGGTTTGATTTGATTAGCCTCGAGAAGCCTCAGCGGAAATGGGCCTCATCTCGCCTGGAGGGCAAAACCTCCTGGATTTTCTCGAGTTGCGGCAGGTGCTCTCGACTTACGACGGGGACCTCAGGGACCCGCTCTGGTTGCCTCAGGAAAGGCCAGTCCCCATGCGAGTTCCTGGGGGCCTCTCGGGATTCCTCTCCCGTCGATGCCGGGGCCTAAGACCTTGTGTGGAGTCGGGGCCGGAACCTGAGGATTCCTCTCCAGTGCTGACATGGATCTTTGGGTACTTCTGGAGTCTCCCCAGGGGAGTCAGTCCTCGTCTCGAATGTGGGCATGCACTTGCGCTTTCCTCCAGGGCGGTAGCAGCAGTGTCACGCAGTCCGCCGCGTGGATCAAAGGATCTATGGTTTTCCCTCGAGTCTTTCCCACGAGGCTTTCCCACGAGGCTTTCCCACAGGGCTGTCCCACGTGCACACGTGGTGGTTTCGATCCTCGGCTTGAACGTCAAGGCAGTGCAGGGAAAACAGGTTCCTCTGGAATGGACTGACTCATCTGGGGGACTCTTGGAATGGTGGCAAGACCCTGGAGTTCCTCTCGCCTTTCCTGTGGAGAGCGCCTCCTCTTGAAATGCGACGGGAACGCCGGGAATTCTTTCCCTACGAAACAGGGAAAGGATCCCTCATCTCGAGCTAGGAGGCGGAAACGGGGCTCCCCTGGATGTGTGCGGGACCCCACGTGCTTCCTCTCGAGTGGAGACGGGTATGTCGGGGAACTTCTTGAGTTGCAGCAAGGGTGTGAAGGACCCTTTGGAAGTTCCAGTGGTTAGACGTGATTAGCCTCGAGAAGCCTCAGCGGAAATGGACCTCATCTCGCCTGGAGGGCAAAACCTCCCGGATTTTCTCGAGTTGCGGCAGGTGCTCTCGACTTACGACGGGGACCTCAGGGACCCTCTCTGGTGGCCTCAGGAAAGGCCAGTCCCCATGCGAGTTCCTCGGGGGCCTCTCGGGATTCCTCTCCCGTCGATGCCGGGGCCTAAGACCTTGTGTGGAGTCGGGGCCGGAACCTGAGGATTCCTCTCCAGTGCTGACATGGATCTTGGGGTACTTCTGGAGTCTCCCCAGGGGAGTCAGTCCTCGTCTCAAATGCGGGCATGCACTTGCGCTTTCCTCCAGAGCGGTAGCAGCAGTGTCACGCAGTCCGCCGCGTGGATCAAAGGATCTATGGTTTTCCCTCGAGTCTTTCCCACGAGGCTTTCCCACGAGGCTTTCCCACAGGGCTGTCCCACGTGCACACGTGGTGGGAGTCGATCCTCGGCTTGAACGTCAAGGCAGTGCAGGGAAAACAGCTTTCTCTGGAATGGACTGACACATCTGGGGGACTCTTGGAATGGTGGCACGACCCTGGAGTTCCTCTCGCCTTTCCTGTGGAGAGCGCCTCCTCTTGAGATGCGACAGGAACGCCGGGAATTCTTTCCCTACGAAACAGGGAAAGGATCCCTCATCTCGAGCTAGGAGGCGGAAACGGGGCTCCCCTGGATGTGTGCGGGACCCTCGTGCTTCCTCTCTAGTGGAGACGGGTATGTCGGGGAACTTCTTGAGTTGCAGCAAGGGTGAGAAGGACCCTTTGGATGTTCCAGTGGTTAGATGTGATTAGCCTCGAGAAGCATCAGCGGAAATGGGCCTCATCTCGCCTGGAGGGCAAAACCTCCTGGATTTTCTCGAGTTGCGGCAGGTGCTCTCGACTTACGACGGGGACCTCAGGGACCCGCTCTGGTGGCGTCAGGAAAGGCCAGTCCCCATGCGAGTTCGTGGGGGCCTCTCGGGATTCCTCTCCCGTCGATGCCGGGGCCTAAGACCTTGTGTGGAGTCGGGGCCGGAACCTGAGGATTCCTCTCCAGTGCTGACATGGATCTTGGGGTACTTCTGGAGTCTCCCCAGGGGAGTCAGTCCTCGTCTCGAATGCGGGCATGCACTTGCGCTTTCCTCCAGAGCGGTAGCAGCAGTGTCACGCAGTCCGCCTCGTGGATCAAAGGATCTATGGTTTTCCCTCGAGTCTTTCCCACGAGTCTTTCCCACGAGGCTTTCCCACAGGGCTGTCCCACGTGCACACGTGGTGGGAGTCAATCCTCGGCTTGAACGTCAAGGCAGTGCAGGGAAAACAGGTTCCTCTGGAATGGACTGACTCATCTGGGGGACTCTTGGAATGGTGGCAAGACCCTGGAGTTCCTCTCGCCTTTCCTGTGGAGAGCGCCTCCTCTTGACATGCGACGGGAACGCCGGGAATTCTTTCCCTACGAAACAGTGAAAGGATCCCTCATCTCGAGCTAGGAGGCGGAAACGGGGCTCCCCTGGATGTGTGCGGGACCCCACTTGCTTCCTCTCGAGTGGAGACGGGTATGTCGGGGAACTTCTTGAGTTGCAGCAAGGGTGTGAAGGACCCTTTGGAAGTTCCAGTGGTTAGACGTGTTTAGCCTCGAGAAGCCTCAGCGGAAATGGTCCTCATCTCGCCTGGAGGGCAAAACCTCGTGGATTTTCACGAGTTGCGGCAGGTAGTCTCGACTTACGACGGGGACCTCAGGGACCCGCTCTGGTGCCCTCAGGAAAGGCCAGTCCCCATGCGAGTTCCTCGGGGGCCTCTTGGGATTCCTCTCCCGTCAATGCCGGGGCCTAAGACCTTGTGTGGAGTCGGGGCCGGAACCTGAGGATTCCTCTCCAGTGCTGACATGGATCTTGGGGTACTTCTGGAGTCTCCCCAGGGGAGTCAGTCCTCGTCTCGAATGCGGGCATGCACTTGCGCTTTCCTCCAGGGCGGTAGCAGCAGTGTCACGCAGTCCGCCGCGTGGATCAAAGGATCTATGGTTTTCCCTCGAGTCTTTCCCACGAGTCTTTCCCACGAGGCTTTCCCACAGGGCTGTCCCACGTGCACACGTGGTGGGAGTCGATCCTCGGCTTGAACGTCAAGGCAGTGCAGGGAAAACAGGTTCCTCTGGAATGGACTGACTCATCTGGGGGACTCTTGGAATGGTGGCATGACCCTGGAGTTCCTCTCGCCTTTCCTGTGGAGAGCGCCTCCTCTTGAAATGCGACGGGAACGCTGGGAATTCTTTCCCTACGAAACAGGGAAAGGATCCCTCATCTCGAGCTAGGAGGCGGAAACGGGGCTCCCCTGGATGTGTGCGGGACCCCACGTGCTTCCTCTCGAGTGGAGACGGGTATGTCGGGGAACTTCTTGAGTTGCAGCAAGGGTGTGAAGGACCCTTTGAAAGTTCTAGTGGTTAGATGTGATTAGCCTCGAGAAACCTCAGCGGAATTGGGCCTCATCTCGGATGGGGGGCAAAACCTCCTGAATTTTCTCGCGTTGCGGCAGGTGCTCTCAACTTACGACGGGGACCTCAGGGACCCGCTCTGGTGGCCTCAGGAAAGGCGAGTCCCCATGCGAGTTCCTCGGGGTCCTCTCGGGATTCCTCTCCCGTGGATGCCGGGGCCTAAGACCTTGTGTGAAGTCGGGGCCGGAACCTGAGTATTCCTCTCCAGTGCTGACATGGATCTTGGGGTACTTCTGGAGTCTCCCCAGGGGAGTCAGTCCCTCTCGAATGCGGGCATGCACTTGCGCTTTCCTCCAGAGCGGTAGCAGCAGTGTCACGCAGTCCGCCGCGTGGATCAAAGGATCTATGCTTTTCCCTCGAGTCTTTCCCACGAGGCTTTCCCACGAGGCTTTCCCACAGGGCTGTCCCACGTGCACACGTGGTGGGAGTCGATCCTCGGCTTGAACGTCAAGGCAGTGCAGGGAAAACAGGTTCCTCTGGAATGGACTGACCCATCTGAGGGACTCTTGGAATGGTGGCACGACCCTGGTGTTCCTCTCGCCTTCCTGTGGAGAGCGCCTCCTCTTGAGATGCGACGGGAACGCCGGGAATTCTTTCCCTACGTAACAGGGAAAGGATCCCTCATCTCGAGCTAGGAGGCGGAAACGGGGCTCCCCTGGATGTGTGCGGGACCCCACGTGCTTCCTCTCGAGTGGAGACGGTTATGTCGTGGAACTTCTTGAGTTGCAGCAAGGGTGTGAAGGACCCTTTGGAAGTTCCAGTGGTTAGATGTGATTGGCCTCCAGAAGCCTCAGCGGAAAAGGGCCTCATCTCGCCTGGAGGGCAAAACCTCCTGGATTTTCTCGAGTTGCGGCAGGTGCTCTCGACTTACGACGGGGACCTCAGGGACCCGCTCTGGTGGCCTCAGGAAAGGCCAGTCCCCATGTGAGTTCCTCGGGGGCCTCTCGGGATTCCTCTCCCTTCGATGCAGGGGCCTAAGACCTTGTGTGGAGTCGGGGCCGGAACCTGAGGATTCCTCTCCAGTGCTGACATGGATCTTGGGGTACTTCTGGAGTCTCCCCAGGGGAGTCAGTCCTAGTCTCGAATGCGGGCATGCACTTGCGCTTTCCTCCAGAACAGTAGCAGCATTGTCACGCAGTCCGCCGCGTGGATCAAAGGATCTATGGTTTTCGCTCGAGGCTGTCCCACGAGGCTTTCCCACGAGGCTTTCCCACAGGGCTGTCCCACGTGCACACGTGGTGGGAGTCGATCCTCGGCTTGAACGTCAAGGCAGTGCAGGGAAAACAGGTTCCTCTGGAATGGACTGACACATCTGGGGGTCTCTTGGAATGGTGCCACGACCTGGAGTTCCTCTCGCCTTTCCTGTGGAGAGCGTCTCCTCTTGAGATGCGACGGGAACGCCGGGAATTCTTTCCCTACGAAACATGGAAAGGATCCCTCATCTCGAGCTAGGAGGCGGAAACGGGGCTCCCCTGGATATGTGCGGGACCCCACGTGCTTCCTCTCGAGTGGAGACGGGTATGTCGCGGAACTGCTTGAGTTGCAGCAAGGGTGTGAAGGACCCTTTGGAAGTTCCAGTGGTTAGATGTGATTAGCCTCGAGAAGCCTCAGCGGAAATGGGCCTCATCTCGCCTGGAGGGCAAAACCTCCTGGATTTTCTCGAGTTGCGGCAGGTGCTCTCGACTTACGACGGGGACCTCAGGGACCCGCTCTGGAGGCCTCAGGAAAGGCCAGTCCCCATGCGAGTTCCTCGGGGGCCTCTCGGGATTCCTCTCCCGTCGATGCCGGGGCCTAAGACCTTGTGTGGAGTCGGGGCCGGAACCTGAGGATTCCTCTCCAGTGCTGACATGGATCTTGGGGTACTTCTGGAGTCTCCCCAGGGGAGTCAGTCCTCGTCTCGAATGCGGGCATGCACTTGCGTTTTCCTCCAGAGCGGTAGCAGCAGTGTCACGCAGTCCGCCGCGTGGATCAAAGGATCTATGGTTTTCCCTCGAGTCTTTCCCACGAGGCTTTCCCACGAGGCTTTCCCACAGGGCTGTCCCACGTGCAAACGTGGTGGGAGTCGATCCTCGGCTTGAACGTCAAGGCAGTGCAGGGAAAACAGTTTCCTCTGGAATGGACTGACACATCTGGGGGTCTCTTGGAATGGTGGCACGACCCTGGAGTTCCTCTCCCCTTTCCTGTGGAGAGCGCCTCCTCTTGAGATGCGACGGAACGCCGGGAATTCTTTCCCTACGAAACAGGGAAAGGATCCCTCATCTCGAGCTAGGAGGCGGAAACGGGGCTCCCCTGGATGTGTGCGGGACCCCACGTGCTTCCTCTCGAGTGGAGACGGGTATGTCGAGGAACTTCTTGAGTTGCAGCAAGGGTGAAAAGGACCCTTAGGAAGTTCCTGTGGTTAGACGTGATTGGCCTCCAGAAGCCTCAGCGAAAATGGGCCTCATCTCGCCTGGAGGGCAAAACCTCCTGGATTTTCTCGAGTTGCGGCAGGTGCTCTCGACTTACGACGGGGACCTCAGGGACCCGCTCTGGTGGCCTCAGGAAAGACCAGTCCCATGCGAGTTCCTCCGGGGCCTCTCGGGATTCCTCTCCCGTCGATGCCGGGGCCTAAGACCTTGTGTGGAGTCGGGGCCGGAACCTGAGGATTCCTCACCAGTGCTGACATGGATCTTGGGGTAATTCTGGAGTCTCCCCAGGGGAGTCAGTCCTCGTCTCGAATGCGGGCATGCACTTGTGCTTTCCTCCAGAGCGGTAGCAGCAGTGTCACGCAGTCCGCCGCGTGGATCAAAAGATCTATGGTTTTCCCTCGAGTCTTTCCCACGAGGCTTTCCCACGAGGCTTTCCCACAGGGCTGTAACACGTGCACACGTGGTGGGAGTCGATCCTCGGCTTGAACGTCAAGGCAGTGAGGGAAAACAGGTTCCTCTGTACTGGACTGACACATCTGGGGGTCTCTTGGAATGGTGACACGACCCTGGAGTTCCTCTCGCCTTTCCTGTGGAGAGTGCCTCCTCTTGAGATGCGATGGGAACGCCGGGTATTCTTTCCCTACCAAACAGGGAAAGGATCCCTCATCTCGAGCTAGGAGGCGGAAACGGGGCTCCCCTGGATGTGTGCGGGACCCCATGTGCTTCCTCTCGAGTGGAGACGGGTATGTCGCGGAACTGCTGGAGTTGCAGCAAGGGTGTGAAGGACCCTTTGGAAGTTCCAGTGGTTAGATGTGATTAGCCTCGAGAAGCCTCAGCGGAAATGGGCCTCATCTCGCCTGGAGGGCAAAACCTCCTGGATTTTCTCGAGTTGTGGCAGGTGCTCTCGACTTACGACGGGGACCTCAGGGACCCGCTCTGGTGGCCTCAGGAAAGGCCAGTCCCCATGCGAGTTCCTCGGGGGCCTCTCGGGATTCCTGTCCCGTGGATTCCGGGGCCTAAGACCTTGTGTGGAGTCGGGGCCGGAACCTGAGGATTCCTCTCCAGTGCTGACATGGATCTTGGGGTACTTCTGGAGTCTCCCCAGGGGAGTCAGTCCTCGTCTCGAATGCGGGCATGCACTTGCGCTTTCCTCCAGAGCGGTAGCAGCAGTGTCACGCAGTCCGCCGCGTGGATCAAAGGATCTATGGTTTTCCCTCGAGTCTTTCCCACGAGGCTTTCCCACAAGGCTTTCCCACAGGGCTGTCCCACGTGCACACGTGGTGGGAGTCGATCCTCGGCTTGAACGTCAAGGAAGTGCAGGGAAAACAGGTTCCTCTGTAATGGACTGACACATCTGGGGGATTCGTGGAATGGTGGCACGACCCTGGAGTTCCTCTCGCCTTTCCTGTGGAGAGCGCCTCCTCTTGAGATGCGAAGGGAACGCCGGGAATTCTTTCCCTACGAAACAGGGAAAGGATCCCTCATCTCGAGCTAGGAGGCGGAAACGGGGCTCCCCTGGATGTGTGAGGGACCCTCGTGCTTCCTCTCGAGTGGAGACGGGTATGTCGGGGAACTTCTTGAGTTGCAGCAAGGGTGTGAAGGACCCTTTGAAAGTTCTAGTGGTTAGATGTGATTAGCCTCGAGAAACCTCAGCGGAATTGGGCCTCATCTCGGATGGGGGGCAAAACCTCCTGAATTTTCTCGCGTTGCGGCAGGTGCTCTCAACTTACGACGGGGACCTCAGGGACCCGCTCTGGTGGCCTCAGGAAAGGCGAGTCCCCATGCGAGTTCCTCGGGGTCCTCTCGGGATTCCTCTCCCGTGGATGCCGGGGCCAAAGACCTTGTGTGAAGTCGGGGCCGGAACCTGAGTATTCCTCTCCAGTGCTGACATGGATCTTGGGGTACTTCTGGAGTCTCCCCAGGGGAGTCAGTCCCTCTCGAATGCGGGCATGCACTTGCGCTTTCCTCCAGAGCGGTAGCAGCAGTGTCACGCAGTCCGCCGCGTGGATCAAAGGATCTATGCTTTTCCCTCGAGTCTTTCCCACGAGGCTTTCCCACGAGGCTTTCCCACAGGGCTGTCCCACGTGCACACGTGGTGGGAGTCGATCCTCGGCTTGAACGTCAAGGCAGTGCAGGGAAAACAGGTTCCTCTGGAATGGACTGACCCATCTGAGGGACTCTTGGAATGGTGGCACGACCCTGGTGTTCCTCTCGCCTTCCTGTGGAGAGCGCCTCCTCTTGAGATGCGACGGGAACGCCGGGAATTCTTTCCCTACGTAACAGGGAAAGGATCCCTCATCTCGAGCTAGGAGGCGGAAACGGGGCTCCCCTGGATCTGTGCGGGACCCCACGTGCTTCCTCTCGAGTGGAGACGGTTATGTCGTGGAACTTCTTGAGTTGCAGCAAGGGTGTGAAGGACCCTTTGGAAGTTCCAGTGGTTAGATGTGATTGGCCTCCAGAAGCCTCAGCGGAAAAGGGCCTCATCTCGCCTGGAGGGCAAAACCTCCTGGATTTTCTCGAGTTGCGGCAGGTGCTCTCGACTTACGACGGGGACCTCAGGGACCCGCTCTGGTGGCCTCAGGAAAGGCCAGTCCCCATGTGAGTTCCTCGGGGGCCTCTCGGGATTCCTCTCCCTTCGATGCCGGGGCCTAAGACCTTGTGTGGAGTCGGGGCCGGAACCTGAGGATTCCTCTCCAGTGCTGACATGGATCTTGGGGTACTTCTGGAGTCTCCCCAGGGGAGTCAGTCCTAGTCTCGAATGCGGGCATGCACTTGCGCTTTCCTCCAGAACAGTAGCAGCATTGTCACGCAGTCCGCCGCGTGGATCAAAGGATCTATGGTTTTCGCTCGAGGCTGTCCCACGAGGCTTTCCCACGAGGCTTTCCCACAGGGCTGTCCCACGTGCACACGTGGTGGGAGTCGATCCTCGGCTTGAACGTCAAGGCAGTGCAGGGAAAACAGGTTCCTCTGGAATGGACTGACACATCTGGGGGTCTCTTGGAATGGTGCCACGACCTGGAGTTCCTCTCGCCTTTCCTGTGGAGAGCGTCTCCTCTTGAGATGCGACGGGAACGCCGGGAATTCTTTCCCTACGAAACATGGAAAGGATCCCTCATCTCGAGCTAGGAGGCGGAAACGGGGCTCCCCTGGATATGTGCGGGACCCCACGTGCTTCCTCTCGAGTGGAGACGGGTATGTCGCGGAACTGCTTGAGTTGCAGCAAGGGTGTGAAGGACCCTTTGGAAGTTCCAGTGGTTAGACGTGATTAGCCTCGAGAAGCCTCAGCGGAAATGGGCCTCATCTCGCCTGGAGGGCAAAACCTCCTGGATTTTCTCGAGTTGCGGCAGGTGCTCTCGACTTACGACGGGGACCTCAGGGACCTGCTCTGGAGGCCTCAGGAAAGGCCAGTCCCCATGCGAGTTCCTCGGGGGCCTCTCGGGATTCCTCTCCCGTCGATGCCGGGGCCTAAGACCTTGTGTGGAGTCGGGGCCGGAACCTGAGGATTCCTCTCCAGTGCTGACATGGATCTTGGGGTACTTCTGGAGTCTCCCCAGGGGAGTCAGTCCTCGTCTCGAATGCGGGCATGCACTTGCGTTTTCCTCCAGAGCGGTAGCAGCAGTGTCACGCAGTCCGCCGCGTGGATCAAAGGATCTATGGTTTTCCCTCGAGTCTTTCCCACGAGGCTTTCCCACGAGGCTTTCCCACAGGGCTGTCCCACGTGCAAACGTGGTGGGAGTCGATCCTCGGCTTGAACGTCAAGGCAGTGCAGGGAAAACAGTTTCCTCTGGAATGGACTGACACATCTGGGGGACTCTTGGAATGGTGGCACGACCCTGGAGTTCCTCTCCCCTTTCCTGTGGAGAGCGCCTCCTCTTGAGATGCGACGGAACGCCGGGAATTCTTTCCCTACGAAACAGGGAAAGGATCCCTCATCTCGAGCTAGGAGGCGGAAACGGGGCTCCCCTGGATGTGTGCGGGACCCCACGTGCTTCCTCTCGAGTGGAGACGGGTATGTCGAGGAACTTCTTGAGTTGCAGCAAGGGTGAAAAGGACCCTTAGGAAGTTCCTGTGGTTAGACGTGATTGGCCTCCAGAAGCCTCAGCGAAAATGGGCCTCATCTCGCCTGGAGGGCAAAACCTCCTGGATTTTCTCGAGTTGCGGCAGGTGCTCTCGACTTACGACGGGGACCTCAGGGACCCGCTCTGGTGGCCTCAGGAAAGACCAGTCCCATGCGAGTTCCTCCGGGGCCTCTCGGGATTCCTCTCCCGTCGATGCCGGGGCCTAAGACCTTGTGTGGAGTCGGGGCCGGAACCTGAGGATTCCTCACCAGTGCTGACATGGATCTTGGGGTAATTCTGGAGTCTCCCCAGGGGAGTCAGTCCTCGTCTCGAATGCGGGCATGCACTTGTGCTTTCCTCCAGAGCGGTAGCAGCAGTGTCACGCAGTCTGCCGCGTGGATCAAAAGATCTATGGTTTTCCCTCGAGTCTTTCCCACGAGGCTTTCCCACGAGGCTTTCCCACAGGGCTGTAACACGTGCACACGTGGTGGGAGTCGATCCTCGGCTTGAACGTCAAGGCAGTGAGGGAAAACCGGTTCCTCTGTACTGGACTGACACATCTGGGGGTCTCTTGGAATGGTGACACGACCCTGGAGTTCCTCTCGCCTTTCCTGTGGAGAGTGCCTCCTCTTGAGATGCGATGGGAACGCCGGGTATTCTTTCCCTACCAAACAGGGAAAGGATCCCTCATCTCGAGCTAGGAGGCGGAAACGGGGCTCCCCTGGATGTGTGCGGGACCCCATGTGCTTCCTCTCGAGTGGAGACGGGTATGTCGTGGAACTGCTTGAGTTGCAGCAAGGGTGTGAAGGACCCTTTGGAAGTTCCAGTGGTTAGATGTGATTAGCCTCGAGAAGCCTCAGCGGAAATGGGCCTCATCTCGCCTGGAGGGCAAAATCTCCTGGATTTTCTCGAGTTGCGGCAGGTGCTCTCGACTTACGACGGGGACCTCAGTGACCCGCTCTGGTGGCCTCAGGAAAGGCCAGTCCCCATGCGAGTTCCTCGGGGGCCTGTCGGGATTCCTCTCCCGTCGATGCCGGGGCCTAAGACCTTGTGTGGAGTCGGGGTCGGTACCTAGGATTCCTCTCCAGTGCTGACATGGATCTTGGGGTACTTCTGGAGTCTCCCCAGGGGAGTCAGTCCTCGTCTCGAATGCGGGCATGTACTTGCGCTTTCCTCCAGAGCGGTAGCAGCAGTGTCACGCAGTCCGCCGCGTAGAGCAAATGATCTATGGTTTTCCCTCGAGTCTTTCCCACGAGGCTTTCCCTCGAGGCTTTCCCACAGGGCTGTCTCTCGTGCACACGTGTTGGGAGTCGATCCTCGGCTTGAACGTCAAAGCAGTGCAGGGAAAACTGGTTCCTCTCGAATGGACTGACACATCTCGGGGACTCTTGGAATGGTGGTACGACCCTGGAGATCCTCTCGCCTTTCCTGTGGAGAGGCCTCCTCTTGAGATGAGACTGGAACGCCGGGAATTCTTTCCCTACGAAACAGCGAAAGGATCCCTCATCTCGAGCTAGGAGGCGGAAACGGGGCTCCCCTGGATGTGTGCGGGACCCCACGTGCTTCCTCTCGAGTGGAGACGGGTATGTCGGGGAACTTCTTGAGTTGCAGCAAGGGTGTGAAGGACCCTTTGGAAGTTCCAGTGGTTAGACGTGATTAGCCTCGAGAAGCCTCAGCGGAAATGTGCCTCATTTCGCCTGGAGGGAAAAACCTCGTGGAATTTCTCGAGTTGCGGCAGGTGCTCTCGACTTACGACGCGGACCTCAGGGACCCCCTCTGGTGGCCTCAGGAAAGGCCAGTCCCCATGCGAGTTCCTCGGGGGCCTCTCGGGATTCCTCTCCCGTCGATGCCGGGGCATAAGACCTTGTGTGGAGTCGGGGCCGGATCCTGAGGATTCCTCTCCAGTGCTGACATGGATCTTGGGGTACTTCTGGAGTCTCCCCACGGGAGTCAGTCCTCGTCTCGAATGCGGGCATGCACTTGCGCTTTCCTTCAGAGCGGTAGCAGCAGTGTCACGCAGTCCGCCGCGTGGATCAAAGGATCTATGGTTTTCCCTCGAGTCTTTCCCACGAGGCTTTCCCACGAGGCTTTCCCACAGGGCTGTCCCACGTACACACGTGGTGGGAGTCGATCCTCGGCTTGAACGTCAAGGCAGTGCAGGGAAAACAGGTTCCTCTGGAATGGACTGACACAACTGGGGGTGTCTTGGAATGGTGCCACGACCCTGGAGTTCCTCTCGCCTTTCCTGTGGAGAGCGCCTCCTCTTGAGATGCGACGGGAACGCCGGGAATTCTTTCCCTACGAAACAGGGAAAGGATCCCTCATCTCGAACTAGGAGGCGGAAACGGGGCTCCACTGGATGTGTGCGGGACCCCACGTGCTTCCTCTCGAGTGGAGACGGGTATGTCGGGGAACATCTTGAGTTGCAGCAAGGGTGTGAAGGACCCTTTGGAAGTTCCAGTGGTTAGACGTGATTAGCCTCGAGAAGCCTCAGCAGAAATGTGCCTCATTTCGCCTGGAGGGCAAAACCTCCTGGATTTTCTCGAGTTGCGGCAGGTGCTCTCGACTTATGACGGGGACCTCAGGGACCCGCTCTGGTGGCCTCAGGAAAGGCCAGTCCCCATGCGAGTTCCTCGGGGGCCTCTCGGGATTCCTCTCCCGTGGATGCCGGGGCCTAAGACCTTGTGTGGAGTCGGGGCCGGAACCTGAGGATTGCTCTCCAGTGCTGACATGGATCTTGGGGTACTTCTGGAGTCTCCCCAGGGGAGTCAGTCCTCGTCTCGAATGCGGGCATGCACTTGCGCTTTCCTCCAGAGCGGTAGCAGCAGTGTCATGCAGTCCGCCGCGTGGATCAAAGGATCTATGGTTTTCCCTCGAGTCTTTCCCACGAGGCTTTCCCACGAGGCTTTCCCACAGGGCTGTCCCACGTGCACACGTGGTGGGAGTCGATCCTCGGCTTGAACGTCAAGGCAGTGCAGGGAAAACAGGTTCCTCTGGAATGGACTGACACATCTGGGGGACTCTTGGAATGGTGGTACGACCCTGGAGTTCCTCTCGCCTTTCCTGTGGAGAGCGCCTCCTCTTGAGATGCGACGGGAACGCCGGAATTCTTTCCCTACGAAACAGGGAAAGGATCCCTCATCTCGAGCTAGGAGGCGGAAACGGGGATCCCCTGGATGTGTGCGGGACCCTCGTGCTTCCTCTCGAGTGGAGACGGGTATGTCGGGGAACTTCTTGAGTTGCAGCAAGGGTGAGAAGGACCCTTTGGATGTTCCAGTGTTTAGATGTGATTAGCCTCGAGAAGCCTCATCGGAAATGGGCCTCATCTCGCCTGGAGGGCAAAACCTCCTGGATTTTCTCGAGTTGCGGCAGGTGCTCTCGACTAACGACGGGGACCTCAGGGACCCGCTCTGGTGGCCTCAGAAAAGGCCAGTCCCCATGCGAGTTCCTCGGGGGCCTCTCGGGATTCCTGTCCCGTCGATGCCGGGGCCTAAGACCTTGTGTGGAGTCGGGGCCGGAACCTGAGGATTGCTCTCCAGTGTTGACATGGATCTTGGGGTACTTCTGGAGTCTCCCCAGGGGAGTCAGTCCTCGTCTCGAATGCGGGCATGCACTTGCGCTTTCCTCCAGAGCGGTAGCAGCAGTGTCACGCAGTCCGCCGCGTGGATCAAAGGATCTATGGTTTTCCCTCGAGTCTTTCCCACGGGGCTTTCCCACGAGGCTTTCCCACAGGGTTGTCCCAAGTGCACACGTGGTGGGAGTCGATCCTCGGCTTGAAGGTCAAGGCAGTGCAGGGAAAACACGTTCCTCTGGAATGGACTGACCCATCTGGGGGACTCTTGGAATGGTGGCACGACCCTGGAGTTCCTCTCGCCTTTCCTGTGGAGAGCGCCTCCTCTTGAGATGCGAAGGGAACGCCGGGAATTCTTTCCCTACGAAACAGGGAAAGGATCCCTCATCTCCAACTAGGAGGCGGAAACGCGGCTCCACTGGATGTGTGCGGGACCCCACGTGCTTCCTCTCGAGTAGAGACGGGTATGTCGGGGAACATCTTGAGTTGCAGCAAGGGTGTGAAGGACCCTTTGGAAGTTCCAGTGGTTAGACGTGATTAGCCTCGAGAAGCCTCAGCGGAAATGGGCCTCATCTCGCCTGGAGGGCAAAACCTCCTGGATTTTCTCGAGTTGCGGCAGGTGCTCTCGACTTATGACGGGGACCTCAGGGTCCCGCTCTGGAGGCCTCAGGAAAGGCCAGTCCCCATGCGAGTTCCTCGGGGGCCTCTCGGGATTCCTCTCCCGTCGATGCCGGGGCCTAAGACCTTGTGTGGAGTCGGGGCCGGAACCTGAGGATTCCTCTCCAGTGCTGACAAGGATCTAGGGGTACTTCTGGAGTCTCCCCAGGGGAGTCAGTCCTCGTCTCGAATGCGGGCATGCACTTGCGCTTTCCTCCAGGGCGGTAGCAGCAGTGTCACGCAGTCCGCCGCCTGGATCAAAGGATCTATGGTTTTCCCTCGAGTCTTTCCCACGAGGCTTTCCCACGAGGCTTTCCCACAGGGCTGTCCCACGTGCACACGTGGTGGGAGTCGATCCTCGGCTTGAACGTCAAGGCAGTGCAGGGAAAACAGGTTCCTCTGGAATGGACTGACACATCTGGGGGACTCTTGGAATGGTGGCACTACCCTGGAGTTCCTCTCGCCTTTCCTGTGGAGAGCGCCTCCTCTTGAGATGCGACGGGAACGCCGGGAATTCTTTCCCTACGAAACAGGGAAAGGATCCCTCATCTCGAGCTAGGAGGCGGAAACGGGGCTCCCCTGGATGTGTGCGGGACCCCACGTGCTTCCTCTCGAGTGGGGACGGGTATGTCGGGGAACTTCCTGAGTTGCAGCAAGGGTGTGAAGGACACTTTGGAAGTTCCAGTGGTTAGATTTGATTAGCCTCGAGAAGCCTCAGCGGAAATGGGCCTCATCTCGCCTGGAGGGCAAAACCTCCTGGATTTTCTCGAGTTGCGGCAGGTGCTCTCGACTTACGACGGGGACCTCAGGGACCCGCTCTGGTTGCCTCAGGAAAGGCCAGTCCCCATGCGAGTTCCTGGGGGCCTCTCGGGATTCCTCTCCCGTCGATGCCGGGGCCTAAGACCTTGTGTGGAGTCGGGGCCGGAACCTGAGGATTCCTCTCCAGTGCTGACATGGATCTTTGGGTACTTCTGGAGTCTCCCCAGGGGAGTCAGTCCTCGTCTCGAATGTGGGCATGCACTTGCGCTTTCCTCCAGGGCGGTAGCAGCAGTGTCACGCAGTCCGCCGCGTGGATCAAAGGATCTATGGTTTTCCCTCGAGTCTTTCCCACGAGTCTTTCCCACGAGGCTTTCCCACAGGGCTGTCCCACGTGCACACGTGGTGGTTTCGATCCTCGGCTTGAACGTCAAGGCAGTGCAGGGAAAACAGGTTCCTCTGGAATGGACTGACTCATCTGGGGGACTCTTGGAATGGTGGCAAGACCCTGGAGTTCCTCTCGCCTTTCCTGTGGAGAGCGCCTCCTCTTGAAATGCGACGGGAACGCCGGGAATTCTTTCCCTACGAAACAGGGAAAGGATCCCTCATCTCGAGCTAGGAGGCGGAAACGGGGCTCCCGTGGATGTGTGCGGGACCCCACGTGCTTCCTCTCGAGTGGAGACGGGTATGTCGGGGAACTTCTTGAGTTGCAGCAAGGGTGTGAAGGACCCTTTGGAAGTTCCAGTGGTTAGACGTGATTAGCCTCGAGAAGCCTCAGCGGAAATGGACCTCATCTCGCCTGGAGGGAAAAACCTCCCGGATTTTCTCGAGTTGCGGCAGGTGCTCTCGACTTACGACGGGGACCTCAGGGACCCTCTCTGGTGGCCTTAGGAAAGGCCAGTCCCCATGCGAGTTCCTCGGGGGCCTCTCGGGATTCCTCTCCCGTCGATGCCGGGGCCTAAGACCTTGTGTGGAGTCGGGGCCGGAACCTGAGGATTCCTCTCCAGTGCTGACATGGATCTTGGGGTACTTCTGGAGTCTCCCCAGGGGAGTCAGTCCTCGTCTCAAATGCGGGCATGCACTTGCGCTTTCCTCCAGAGCGGTAGCAGCAGTGTCACGCAGTCCGCCGCGTGGATCAAAGGATCTATGGTTTTCCCTCGAGTCTTTCCCACGAGGCTTTCCCACGAGGCTTTCCCACAGGGCTGTCCCACGTGCACACGTGGTGGGAGTCGACCCTCGGCTTGAACGTCAAGGCAGTGCAGGGAAAACAGCTTTCTCTGGAATGGACTGACACATCTGGGGGACTCTTGGAATGGTGGCACGACCCTGGAGTTCCTCTCGCCTTTCCTGTGGAGAGCGCCTCCTCTTGAGATGCGACAGGAACGCCGGGAATTCTTTCCCTACGAAACAGGGAAAGGATCCCTCATCTCGAGCTAGGAGGCGGAAACGGGGCTCCCCTGGATGTGTGCGGGACCCTCGTGCTTCCTCTCTAGTGGAGACGGGTATGTCGGGGAACTTCTTGAGTTGCAGCAAGGGTGAGAAGGACCCTTTGGATGTTCCAGTGGTTAGATGTGATTAGCCTCGAGAAGCATCAGCGGAAATGGGTCTCATCTCGCCTGGAGGGCAAAACCTCCTGGATTTTCTCGAGTTGCGGCAGGTGCTCTCGACTTACGACGGGGACCTCAGGGACCCGCTCTGGTGGCCTCCGGAAAGGCCAGTCCCCATGCGAGTTCGTGGGGGCCTCTCGGGATTCCTCTCCCGTCGATGCCGGGGCCTAAGACCTTGTGTGGAGTCGGGGCCGGATCCTGAGGTTTCCTCTCCAGTGCTGACATGGATCTTGGGGTACTTCTGGAGTCTCCCCAGGGGAGTCAGTCCTCGTTTCGAATGCGGGCATGCACATGCGCTTACCTCCAGAGCGGTAGCAGCAGTGTCACGCAGTCCACCGCGTGGATCAAAGGATCTATGGTTTTCCCTCGAGTCTTTCCCACGAGGCTTTCCCACGAGGCTTTCCCACAGGGCTGTCCCACGTGCACACGTGGTGGGAGTCGATCCTCGGCTTGAACGTCAAGGCAGTGCAGGGAAAACAGGTTCCTCTGGAATGGACTGACACATCTGGGGGACTCTTGGAATGGTGGCACGACCCTGGAGTTCCTCTCGCCTTTCCTGTGGAGAGCGCCTCTTCTTGAGGTGCGACGGGAACGCCGGGAATTCTTTCCCTATGAAACAGGGAAAGGATCCCTCATCTCGAGCTAGGAGGCGGAAACGGGGCTCCCCTGGATGTGTGCGGGACCCCACGTGCTTCCTCTCGAGTGGAGACGGGTATGTCGGGGAACTTCTTGAGTTGCAGCAAGGGTGTGAAGGACCCTTTGGAAGTTCCAGTGGTTAGACGTGATTAGCCTCGAGAAGCCTCAGCGGAAATGGGCCTCATCTCGCCTGGAGGGCAAAACGTCCTGGATTTTCTCGAGTTGCGGCAGGTGCTCTCGACTTACGACGGGGACCTCAGGGACCCGCTCTGGTGGCCTCAGGAAAGGCCAGTCCCCATGCGACTTCCTGGGGGCCTCTCGGGATTCCTCTCCCGTCGATGCCGGGGCCTAAGACCTTGTGTGGAGTCGGGGCCGGAACCTGAGGATTCCTCTCCAGTGCTGACATGGATCTTGGGGTACTTCTGGAGTCTCCCCAGGGGAGTCAGTCCTCGTCTCGAATGCGGGCATGCACTTGCGCTTTCCTCCAGGGCGGTAGCAGCAGTGTCACGCAGTCCGCCGCGTGGATCAAAGGATCTATGGTTTTCCCTCGAGTCTTTCCCACGAGTCTTTCCCACGAGGCTTTCCCACAGGGCTGTCCCACGTGCACACGTGGTGGGAGTCGATCCTCGGCTTGAACGTCAAGGCAGTGCAGGGAAAACAGGTTCCTCTGGAATGGACTGACTCATCTGGGGGACTCTTGGAATGGTGGCATGACCCTGGAGTTCCTCTCGCCTTTCCTGTGGAGAGCGCCTCCTCTTGAAATGCGACGGGAACGCTGGGAATTCTTTCCCTACGAAACAGGGAAAGGATCCCTCATCTCGAGCTAGGAGGCGGAAACGGGGCTCCCCTGGATGTGTGCGGGACCCCACGTGCTTCCTCTCGAGTGGAGACGGGTATGTCGGGGAACTTCTTGAGTTGCAGCAAGGGTGTGAAGGACCCTTTGGAAGTTCCAGTGGTTAGACGTGATTAGCCTCGAGAAGCCTCAGCGGAAATGGGCCTCATCTCGCCTGGAGTTCAAAACCTCGTGGATTTTCTCGAGTTGCGGCAGGTGCTCTCGACTTACGACGGGGACCTCAGGGACCCGCTCTGGTGGCCTCAGGAAAGGCCAGTCCCCATGCGAGTTCCTCGGGGGCCTCTCAGGATTCCTCTCCCGTCGATGCCGGGGCCTAAGACCTTGTGTGGAGTCGGGGCCGGATCCTGAGGTTTCCTCTCCAGTGCTGACATGGATCTTGGGGTACTTCTGGAGTCTCCCCAGGGGAGTCAGTCCTCGTCTCGAATGCGGGCATGCACATGCGCTTACCTCCAGAGCGGTAGCAGCAGTGTCACGCAGTCCACCGCGTGGATCAAAGGATCTATGGTTTTCCCTCGAGTCTTTCCCACGAGGCTTTCCCACGAGGCTTTCCCACAGGGCTGTCCCACGTGCACACGTGGTGGGAGTCGATCCTCGGCTTGAACGTCAAGGCAGTGCAGGGAAAACAGGTTCCTCTGGAATGGACTGACACATCTGGGGGACTCTTGGAATGGTGGCACGACCCTGGAGTTCCTCTCGCCTTTCCTGTGGAGAGCGCCTCTTTTGAGGTGCGACGGGAACGCCGGGAATTCTTTCCCTATGAAACAGGGAAAGGATCCCGCATCTCGAGCTAGGAGGCGGAAACGGGGCTCCCCTGGATGTGTGCGGGACCCCACGTGCTTCCTCTCGAGTGGAGACGGGTATGTCGGGGAACTTCTTGAGTTGCAGCAAGGGTGTGAAGGACCCTTTGGAAGTTCCAGTGGTTAGACGTGATTAGCCTCGAGAAGCCTCAGCGGAAATGGGCCTCATCTCGCCTGGAGGGCAAAACGTCCTGGATTTTCTCGAGTTGCGGCAGGTGCTCTCGACTTACGACGGGGACCTCAGGGACCCGCTCTGGTGGCCTCAGGAAAGGCCAGTCCCCATGCGACTTCCTGGGGGCCTCTCGGGATTCCTCTCCCGTCGATGCCGGGGCCTAAGACCTTGTGTGGAGTCGGGGCCGGAACCTGAGGATTCCTCTCCAGTGCTGACATGGATCTTGGGGTACTTCTGGAGTCTCCCCAGGGGAGTCAGTCCTCGTCTCGAATGCGGGCATGCACTTGCGCTTTCCTCCAGGGCGGTAGCAGCAGTGTCACGCAGTCCGCCTCGTGGATCAAAGGATCTATGGTTTTCCCTCGAGTCTTTCCCACGAGGCTTTCCCACGAGGCTTTCCCACAGGGCTGTCCCACGTGCACACGTGGTGGGAGTCAATCCTCGGCTTGAACGTCAAGGCAGTGCAGGGAAAACAGGATCCTCTGAAATGGACTGACTCATCTGGGGGACTCTTGGAATGGTGGCAAGACCCTGGAGTTCCTCTCGCCTTTCCTGTGGAGAGCGCCTCCTCTTGAGATGCGACGGGAACGCCGGGAATTCTTTCCCTACGAAACAGGGAAAGGATCCCTCATCTCGAGCTAGGAGGCGGAAACGGGGCTCCCCTGGATGTGTGCGGGACCCCACGTGCTTCCTCTCGAGTGGCGACGGGTATGTCGGGGAACTTCTTGAGTTGCAGCAAGGGTGTGAAGGACCCTTTGGAAGTTCCAGTGGTTAGATGTGATTAGCCTCGAGAAGCCTCAGCGGAAATGGGCCTCATCTCGCCTGGAGGGCAAAACGTCCTGGATTTTCTCGAGTTGCGGCAGGTGCTCTCGACTTACGACGGGGACCTCAGGGACCCGCTCTGGTGGCCTCAGGAAAGGCCAGTCCCCATGCGAGTTCCTCGGGGGCCTCTCGGGATTCCTCTCCCGTCGATGCCGGGGCCTAAGACCTTGTGTGGAGTCGGGGCCGGATCCTGAGGATTCCTCTCCAGTGCTGACATGGATCTTGGGGTACTTCTGGAGTCTCCCCAGGGGAGTCAGTCCTCGTCTCGAATGCGGGCATGCACTTGCGTTTCCTCCAGAGCGGTAGCAGCAGTGTCACGCAGTCCGCCGCGTGGATCAAAGGATCTATGCTTTTCCCTCGAGTCTTTCCCACGAGGCTTTCCCACGAGGCTTTGCCACAGGGCTGTCCCACGTGCACACGTGGTGGGAGTCGATCCTCGGCTTGAACGTCAAGGCAGTGCAGGGAAAACAGGTTCCTCTGGAATGGACTGACACATCCTGGGGACTCTTGGAATGGTGGCACGACCCTGGAGTTCCTCTCGCCTTTCCTGTGGAGAGCGCCTCTTCTTGACATGCGACGGGAACGCCGGGAATTCTTTCCCTACGAAACAGGGAAAGGATCACTCATCTCGAGCTAGCAGGCGGAAACGGGGCTCCCCTGATTGTGTGCGGGACCCCACGTGCTTCCTCTCGAGTGGAGACGGGTATGTCGGGGAACTTCTTGAGTTGCAGCAAGGGTGTGAAGGACCCGTTGGAAGTTCCAGTGGTTAGACGTGATTAGCCTCGAGAAGCCTCAGCGGGAATGGGCCTCATCTCGCCTGGAGGGCAAAACCTCCTGGATTTTCTCGAGTTGCGGCAGGTGCTCTCGACTTACGACGGGGACCTCAGGGACACGCTCTGGTGGCCTCCGGAAAGGCCAGTCCCCATGCGAGTTCCTGGGGGCCTCTCCGGATTCCTCTCCCGTCGATGCCGGGGCCTAAGACCTTGTGTGGAGTCGGGGCCGTAACCTGAGGATTCCTCTCCAGTGCTGACATGGATCTTGGGGTACTTCTGGAGTCTCCCCAGGGGAGTCAGTCCTCGTCTCGAATGCGGGCATGCACTTGCGCTTTCCTCCAGGGCGGTAGCAGCAGTGTCACGCAGTCCGTCTCGTGGATCAAAGGATCTATGGTTTTCCCTCGTGTCTTTCCCACGAGTCTTTCCCACGAGGCTTTCCACAGGGTTGTCCCACGTGCACACGTGGTGGGAGTCAATCCTCGGCTTGAACGTCAAGGCAGTGCAGGGAAAACAGGTTCCTCTGGAATGGACTGACTCATCTGGGGGACTCTTGGAATGGTGGCAAGACCCTGGAGTTCCTCTCGCCTTTCCTGTGGAGAGCGCCTCCTCTTGAGATGCGACGGGAACGCCGGGAATTCTTTCCCTACGAAACAGGGAAAGGATCCCTCATCTCGAGCTATGAGGCGGAAACGGGGCTCCCCTGGATGTGTGCGGGACCCCACGTGCTTCCTCTCGAGTGGAGACGGGTATGTCGGGGAACTTCTTGAGTTGCAGCAAGGGTGTGAAGGACCCTTTGGAAGTTCCAGTGGTTAGACGTTTTTAGCCTCGAGAAGCCTCAGCGGAAATGGTCCTCATCTCGCCTGGAGGGCAAAACCTCGTGGATTTTCACGAGTTGCGGCAGGTGCTCTCGACTTACGACGGGGACCTCAGGGACCCGCTCTGGTGGCCTCAGGAAAGGCCAGTCCCCATGCGAGTTCCTCGGGGGCCTCTCGGGATTCCTCTCCCGTCGATGCCGGGGCCTAAGACCTTGTGTGGAGTCGGGGCCGGAACCTGAGGATTCCTCTGTAGTGCTGACATGGATCTTGGGGTACGTCTGGAGTCTCCCCAGGGGAGTCAGTCCTCGTCTCGAATGCGGGCATGCACTTGCGCTTACCTCCAGAGCGGTAGCAGCAGTGTCACGCAGTCCGCCGCGTGGATCAAAGGATCTATGGTTTTCCCTCGAGTCTTTCCCACGAGGCTTTCCCACGAGGCTTTCCCACAGGGCTGTCCCACGTGCACACGTGGTGGGAGTCGACCCTCGGCTTGAACGTCAAGGCAGTGCAGGGAAAACAGCTTTCTCTGGAATGGACTGACACATCTGGGGGACTCTTGGAATGGTGGCACGACCCTGGAGTTCCTCTCGCCTTTCCTGTGGAGAGCGCCTCCTCTTGAGATGCGACAGGAACGCCGGGAATTCTTTCCCTATGAAACAGGGAAAGGATCCCTCATCTCGAGCTAGGAGGCGGAAACGGGGCTCCCCTGGATGTGTGCGGGACCCTCGTGCTTCCTCTCTAGTGGAGACGGGTATGTCGGGGAACTTCTTGAGTTGCAGCAAGGGTGAGAAGGACCCTTTGGATGTTCCAGTGGTTAGATGTGATTAGCCTCGAGAAGCATCAGCGGAAATGGGCCTCATCTCGCCTGGAGGGCAAAACCTCCTGGATTTTCTCGAGTTGCGGCAGGTGCTCTCGACTTACGACGGGGACCTCAGGGACCCGCTCTGGTGGCCTCCGGAAAGGCCAGTCCCCATGCGAGTTCGTGGGGGCCTCTCGGGATTCCTCTCCCGTCGATGCCGGGGCCTAAGACCTTGTGTGGAGTCGGGGCCGGATCCTGAGGTTTCCTCTCCAGTGCTGACATGGATCTTGGGGTACTTCTGGAGTCTCCCCAGGGGAGTCAGTCCTCGTTTCGAATGCGGGCATGCACATGCGCTTACCTCCAGAGCGGTAGCAGCAGTGTCACGCAGTCCACCGCGTGGATCAAAGGATCTATGGTTTTCCCTCGAGTCTTTCCCACGAGGCTTTCCCACGAGGCTTTCCCACAGGGCTGTCCCACGTGCACACGTGGTGGGAGTCGATCCTCGGCTTGAACGTCAAGGCAGTGCAGGGAAAACAGGTTCCTCTGGAATGGACTGACACATCTGGGGGACTCTTGGAATGGTGGCACGACCCTGGAGTTCCTCTCGCCTTTCCTGTGGAGAGCGCCTCTTCTTGAGGTGCGACGGGAACGCCGGGAATTCTTTCCCTATGAAACAGGGAAAGGATCCCTCATCTCGAGCTAGGAGGCGGAAACGGGGCTCCCCTGGATGTGTGCGGGACCCCACGTGCTTCCTCTCGAGTGGAGACGGGTATGTCGGGGAACTTCTTGAGTTGCAGCAAGGGTGTGAAGGACCCTTTGGAAGTTCCAGTGGTTAGACGTGATTAGCCTCGAGAAGCCTCAGCGGAAATGGACCTCATCTCGCCTGGAGGGCAAAACGTCCTGGATTTTCTCGAGTTGCGGCAGGTGCTCTCGACTTACGACGGGGACCTCAGGGACCCGCTCTGGTGGCCTCAGGAAAGGCCAGTCCCCATGCGACTTCCTGGGGGCCTCTCGGGATTCCTCTCCCGTCGATGCCGGGGCCTAAGACCTTGTGTGGAGTCGGGGCCGGAACCTGAGGATTCCTCTCCAGTGCTGACATGGATCTTGGGGTACTTCTGGAGTCTCCCCAGGGGAGTCAGTCCTCGTCTCGAATGCGGGCATGCACTTGCGCTTTCCTCCAGGGCGGTAGCAGCAGTGTCACGCAGTCCGCCGCGTGGATCAAAGGATCTATGGTTTTCCCTCGAGTCTTTCCCACGAGTCTTTCCCACGAGGCTTTCCCACAGGGCTGTCCCACGTGCACACGTGGTGGGAGTCGATCCTCGGCTTGAACGTCAAGGCAGTGCAGGGAAAACAGGTTCCTCTGGAATGGACTGACTCATCTGGGGGACTCTTGGAATGGTGGCATGACCCTGGAGTTCCTCTCGCCTTTCCTGTGGAGAGCGCCTCCTCTTGAAATGCGACGGGAACGCTGGGAATTCTTTCCCTACGAAACAGGGAAAGGATCCCTCATCTCGAGCTAGGAGGCGGAAACGGGGCTCCCCTGGATGTGTGCGGGACCCCACGTGCTTCCTCTCGAGTGGAGACGGGTATGTCGGGGAACTTCTTGAGTTGCAGCAAGGGTGTGAAGGACCCTTTGGAAGTTCCAGTGGTTAGACGTGATTAGCCTCGAGAAGCCTCAGCGGAAATGGGCCTCATCTCGCCTGGAGTTCAAAACCTCGTGGATTTTCTCGAGTTGCGGCAGGTGCTCTCGACTTACGACGGGGACCTCAGGGACCCGCTCTGGTGGCCTCAGGAAAGGCCAGTCCCCATGCGAGTTCCTCGGGGGCCTCTCAGGATTCCTCTCCCGTCGATGCCGGGGCCTAACACCTTGTGTGGAGTCGGGGCCGGATCCTGAGGTTTCCTCTCCAGTGCTGACATGGATCTTGGGGTACTTCTGGAGTCTCCCCAGGGGAGTCAGTCCTCGTCTCGAATGCGGGCATGCACATGCGCTTACCTCCAGAGCGGTAGCAGCAGTGTCACGCAGTCCACCGCGTGGATCAAAGGATCTATGGTTTTCCCTCGAGTCTTTCCCACGAGGCTTTCCCACGAGGCTTTCCCACAGGGCTGTCCCACGTGCACACGTGGTGGGAGTCGATCCTCGGCTTGAACGTCAAGGCAGTGCAGGGAAAACAGGTTCCTCTGGAATGGACTGACACCTCTGGGGGACTCTTGGAATGGTGGCACGACCCTGGAGTTCCTCTCGCCTTTCCTGTGGAGAGCGCCTCTTTTGAGGTGCGACGGGAACGCCGGGAATTCTTTCCCTATGAAACAGGGAAAGGATCCCGCATCTCGAGCTAGGAGGCGGAAACGGGGCTCCCCTGGATGTGTGCGGGACCCCACGTGCTTCCTCTCGAGTGGAGACGGGTATGTCGGGGAACTTCTTGAGTTGCAGCAAGGGTGTGAAGGACCCTTTGGAAGTTCCAGTGGTTAGACGTGATTAGCCTCGAGAAGCCTCAGCGGAAATGGGCCTCATCTCGCCTGGAGGGCAAAACGTCCTGGATTTTCTCGAGTTGCGGCAGGTGCTCTCGACTTACGACGGGGACCTCAGGGACCCGCTCTGGTGGCCTCCGGAAAGGCCAGTCCCCATGCGAGTTCGTGGGGGCCTCTCGGGATTCCTCTCCCGTCGATGCCGGGGCCTAAGACCTTGTGTGGAGTCGGGGCCGGAACCTGAGGATACCGCTCCAGTGCTGACATGGATCTTGGGGTACTTCTGGAGTCTCCCCAGGGGAGTCAGTCCTCGTCTCGAATGCGGGCATGCACTTGCGCTTTCCTCCAAAGCGGTAGCAGCAGTGTCACGCAATCCGCCTCGTGGATCAAAGGATCTATGGTTTTCCCTCGAGTCTTTCCCACGAGGCTTTCCCACGAGGCTTTCCCACAGGGCTGTCCCACGTGCACACGTGGTGGGAGTCAATCCTCGGCTTGAACGTCAAGGCAGTGCAGGGAAAACAGGTTCCTCTGGAATGGACTGACTCATCTGGGGGACTCTTGGAATGGTGGCAAGACCCTGGAGTTCCTCTCGCCTTTCCTGTGGAGAGCGCCTCCTCTTGAGATGCGACGGGAACGCCGGGAATTCTTTCCCTACGAAACAGGGAAAGGATCCCTCATCTCGAGCTAGAAGGCGGAAACGGGGCTCCCCTGGATGTGTGCGGGACCCCACGTGCTTCCTCTCGAGTGGAGACGGGTATGTCGGGGAACTTCTTGAGTTGCAGCAAGGGTGTGAAGGACCCTTTGGAAGTTACAGTGGTTAGATGTGATTAGCCTCCAGAAGCCTCAGCGGAAATGGGCCTCATCTCGCCTGGAGGGCAAAACCTCCTGGATTTTCTCGAGTTGCGGCAGGTGCTCTCGACTTACGACGGGGAACTCAGGGACACGCTCTGGTGGTCTCAGGAAAGGCCAGTCCCCATGCGAGTTCCTGGGGGCCTCTCGGGATTCCTCTCCCGTCGATGCCGGGGCCTAAGACCTTGTGTGGAGTCGGGGCCGGAACCTGAGGATTCCTCTCCAGTGCTGACATGGATCTTGGGGTACTTCTGGAGTCTCCCCAGGGGAGTCAGTCCTCGTCTCGAATGCGGGCATGCACTTGCGCTTTCCTCCAGGGCGGTAGCAGCAGTGTCACGCAGTCCGCCTCGTGGATCAAAGGATCTATGGTTTTCCCTCGAGTCTTTCCCACGAGGCTTTCCCACGAGGCTTTCCCACAGGGCTGTCCCACGTGCACACGTGGTGGGAGTCAATCCTCGGCTTGAACGTCAAGGCAGTGCAGGGAAAACAGGATCCTCTGAAATGGACTGACTCATCTGGGGGACTCTTGGAATGGTGGCAAGACCCTGGAGTTCCTCTCGCCTTTCCTGTGGAGAGCGCCTCCTCTTGAGATGCGACGGGAACGCCGGGAATTCTTTCCCTACGAAACAGGGAAAGGATCCCTCATCTCGAGCTAGGAGGCGGAAACGGGGCTCCCCTGGATGTGTGCGGGACCCCACGTGCTTCCTCTCGAGTGGCGACGGGTATGTCGGGGAACTTCTTGAGTTGCAGCAAGGGTGTGAAGGACCCTTTGGAAGTTCCAGTGGTTAGATGTGATTAGCCTCGAGAAGCCTCAGCGGAAATGGGCCTCATCTCGCCTGGAGGGCAAAACGTCCTGGATTTTCTCGAGTTGCGGCAGGTGCTCTCGACTTACGACGGGGACCTCAGGGACCCGCTCTGGTGGCCTCAGGAAAGGCCAGTCCCCATGCGAGTTCCTCGGGGGCCTCTCGGGATTCCTCTCCCGTCGATGCCGGGGCCTAAGACCTTGTGTGGAGTCGGGGCCGGATCCTGAGGATTCCTCTCCAGTGCTGACATGGATCTTGGGGTACTTCTGGAGTCTCCCCAGGGGAGTCAGTCCTCGTCTCGAATGCGGGCATGCACTTGCGTTTCCTCCAGAGCGGTAGCAGCAGTGTCACGCAGTCCGCCGCGTGGATCAAAGGATCTATGCTTTTCCCTCGAGTCTTTCCCACGAGGCTTTCCCACGAGGCTTTGCCACAGGGCTGTCCCACGTGCACACGTGGTGGGAGTCGATCCTCGGCTTGAACGTCAAGGCAGTGCAGGGAAAACAGGTTCCTCTGCAATGGACTGACACATCCTGGGGACTCTTGGAATGGTGGCACGACCCTGGAGTTCCTCTCGCCTTTCCTGTGGAGAGCGCCTCTTCTTGACATGCGACGGGAACGCCGGGAATTCTTTCCCTACGAAACAGGGAAAGGATCACTCATCTCGAGCTAGCAGGCGGAAACGGGGCTCCCCTGATTGTGTGCGGGACCCCACGTGCTTCCTCTCGAGTGGAGACGGGTATGTCGGGGAACTTCTTGAGTTGCAGCAAGGGTGTGAAGGACCCTTTGGAAGTTCCAGTGGTTAGACGTGATTAGCCTCGAGAAGCCTCAGCGGGAATGGGCCTCATCTCGCCTGGAGGGCAAAACCTCCTGGATTTTCTCGAGTTGCGGCAGGTGCTCTCGACTTACGACGGGGACCTCAGGGACACGCTCTGGTGGCCTCCGGAAAGGCCAGTCCCCATGCGAGTTCCTGGGGGCCTCTCCGGATTCCTCTCCCGTCGATGCCGGGGCCTAAGACCTTGTGTGGAGTCGGGGCCGTAACCTGAGGATTCCTCTCCAGTGCTGACATGGATCTTGGGGTACTTCTGGAGTCTCCCCAGGGGAGTCAGTCCTCGTCTCGAATGCGGGCATGCACTTGCGCTTTCCTCCAGGGCGGTAGCAGCAGTGTCACGCAGTCCGTCTCGTGGATCAAAGGATCTATGGTTTTCCCTCGTGTCTTTCCCACGAGTCTTTCCCACGAGGCTTTCCACAGGGTTGTCCCACGTGCACACGTGGTGGGAGTCAATCCTCGGCTTGAACGTCAAGGCAGTGCAGGGAAAACAGGTTCCTCTGGAATGGACTGACTCATCTGGGGGACTCTTGGAATGGTGGCAAGACCCTGGAGTTCCTCTCGCCTTTCCTGTGGAGAGCGCCTCCTCTTGAGATGCGACGGGAACGCCGGGAATTCTTTCCCTACGAAACAGGGAAAGGATCCCTCATCTCGAGCTATGAGGCGGAAACGGGGCTCCCCTGGATGTGTGCGGGACCCCACGTGCTTCCTCTCGAGTGGAGACGGGTATGTCGGGGAACTTCTTGAGTTGCAGCAAGGGTGTGAAGGACCCTTTGGAAGTTCCAGTGGTTAGACGTTTTTAGCCTCGAGAAGCCTCAGCGGAAATGGTCCTCATCTCGCCTGGAGGGCAAAACCTCGTGGATTTTCACGAGTTGCGGCAGGTGCTCTCGACTTACGACGGGGACCTCAGGGACCCGCTCTGGTGGCCTCAGGAAAGGCCAGTCCCCATGCGAGTTCCTCGGGGGCCTCTCGGGATTCCTCTCCCGTCGATGCCGGGGCCTAAGACCTTGTGTGGAGTCGGGGCCGGAACCTGAGGATTCCTCTGTAGTGCTGACATGGATCTTGGGGTACGTCTGGAGTCTCCCCAGGGGAGTCAGTCCTCGTCTCGAATGCGGGCATGCACTTGCGCTTACCTCCAGAGCGGTAGCAGCAGTGTCACGCAGTCCGCCGCGTGGATCAAAGGATCTATGGTTTTCCCTCGAGTCTTTCCCACGAGGCTTTCCCACGAGGCTTTCCCACAGGGCTGTCCCACGTGCACACGTGGTGGGAGTCGACCCTCGGCTTGAACGTCAAGGCAGTGCAGGGAAAACAGCTTTCTCTGGAATGGACTGACACATCTGGGGGACTCTTGGAATGGTGGCACGACCCTGGAGTTCCTCTCGCCTTTCCTGTGGAGAGCGCCTCCTCTTGAGATGCGACAGGAACGCCGGGAATTCTTTCCCTACGAAACAGGGAAAGGATCCCTCATCTCGAGCTAGGAGGCGGAAACGGGGCTCCCCTGGATGTGTGCGGGACCCTCGTGCTTCCTCTCTAGTGGAGACGGGTATGTCGGGGAACTTCTTGAGTTGCAGCAAGGGTGAGAAGGACCCTTTGGATGTTCCAGTGGTTAGATGTGATTAGCCTCGAGAAGCATCAGCGGAAATGGGCCTCATCTCGCCTGGAGGGCAAAACCTCCTGGATTTTCTCGAGTTGCGGCAGGTGCTCTCGACTTACGACGGGGACCTCAGGGACCCGCTCTGGTGGCCTCCGGAAAGGCCAGTCCCCATGCGAGTTCGTGGGGGCCTCTCGGGATTCCTCTCCCGTCGATGCCGGGGCCTAAGACCTTGTGTGGAGTCGGGGCCGGATCCTGAGGTTTCCTCTCCAGTGCTGACATGGATCTTGGGGTACTTCTGGAGTCTCCCCAGGGGAGTCAGTCCTCGTTTCGAATGCGGGCATGCACATGCGCTTACCTCCAGAGCGGTAGCAGCAGTGTCACGCAGTCCACCGCGTGGATCAAAGGATCTATGGTTTTCCCTCGAGTCTTTCCCACGAGGCTTTCCCACGAGGCTTTCCCACAGGGCTGTCCCACGTGCACACGTGGTGGGAGTCGATCCTCGGCTTGAACGTCAAGGCAGTGCAGGGAAAACAGGTTCCTCTGGAATGGACTGACACATCTGGGGGACTCTTGGAATGGTGGCACGACCCTGGAGTTCCTCTCGCCTTTCCTGTGGAGAGCGCCTCTTCTTGAGGTGCGACGGGAACGCCGGGAATTCTTTCCCTATGAAACAGGGAAAGGATCCCTCATCTCGAGCTAGGAGGCGGAAACGGGGCTCCCCTGGATGTGTGCGGGACCCCACGTGCTTCCTCTCGAGTGGAGACGGGTATGTCGGGGAACTTCTTGAGTTGCAGCAAGGGTGTGAAGGACCCTTTGGAAGTTCCAGTGGTTAGACGTGATTAGCCTCGAGAAGCCTCAGCGGAAATGGGCCTCATCTCGCCTGGAGGGCAAAACGTCCTGGATTTTCTCGAGTTGCGGCAGGTGCTCTCGACTTACGACGGGGACCTCAGGGACCCGCTCTGGTGGCCTCAGGAAAGGCCAGTCCCCATGCGACTTCCTGGGGGCCTCTCGGGATTCCTCTCCCGTCGATGCCGGGGCCTAAGACCTTGTGTGGAGTCGGGGCCGGAACCTGAGGATTCCTCTCCAGTGCTGACATGGATCTTGGGGTACTTCTGGAGTCTCCCCAGGGGAGTCAGTCCTCGTCTCGAATGCGGGCATGCACTTGCGCTTTCCTCCAGGGCGGTAGCAGCAGTGTCACGCAGTCCGCCGCGTGGATCAAAGGATCTATGGTTTTCCCTCGAGTCTTTCCCACGAGTCTTTCCCACGAGGCTTTCCCACAGGGCTGTCCCACGTGCACACGTGGTGGGAGTCGATCCTCGGCTTGAACGTCAAGGCAGTGCAGGGAAAACAGGTTCCTCTGGAATGGACTGACTCATCTGGGGGACTCTTGGAATGGTGGCATGACCCTGGAGTTCCTCTCGCCTTTCCTGTGGAGAGCGCCTCCTCTTGAAATGCGACGGGAACGCTGGGAATTCTTTCCCTACGAAACAGGGAAAGGATCCCTCATCTCGAGCTAGGAGGCGGAAACGGGGCTCCCCTGGATGTGTGCGGGACCCCACGTGCTTCCTCTCGAGTGGAGACGGGTATGTCGGGGAACTTCTTGAGTTGCAGCAAGGGTGTGAAGGACCCTTTGGAAGTTCCAGTGGTTAGACGTGATTAGCCTCGAGAAGCCTCAGCGGAAATGGGCCTCATCTCGCCTGGAGTTCAAAACCTCGTGGATTTTCTCGAGTTGCGGCAGGTGCTCTCGACTTACGACGGGGACCTCAGGGACCCGCTCTGGTGGCCTCAGGAAAGGCCAGTCCCCATGCGAGTTCCTCGGGGGCCTCTCAGGATTCCTCTCCCGTCGATGCCGGGGCCTAAGACCTTGTGTGGAGTCGGGGCCGGATCCTGAGGTTTCCTCTCCAGTGCTGACATGGATCTTGGGGTACTTCTGGCGTCTCCCCAGGGGAGTCAGTCCTCGTCTCGAATGCGGGCATGCACATGCGCTTACCTCCAGAGCGGTAGCAGCAGTGTCACGCAGTCCACCGCGTGGATCAAAGGATCTATGGTTTTCCCTCGAGTCTTTCCCACGAGGCTTTCCCACGAGGCTTTCCCACAGGGCTGTCCCACGTGCACACGTGGTGGGAGTCGATCCTCGGCTTGAACGTCAAGGCAGTGCAGGGAAAACAGGTTCCTCTGGAATGGACTGACACATCTGGGGGACTCTTGGAATGGTGGCACGACCCTGGAGTTCCTCTCGCCTTTCCTGTGGAGAGCGCCTCTTTTGAGGTGCGACGGGAACGCCGGGAATTCTTTCCCTATGAAACAGGGAAAGGATCCCGCATCTCGAGCTAGGAGGCGGAAACGGGGCTCCCCTGGATGTGTGCGGGACCCCACGTGCTTCCTCTCGAGTGGAGACGGGTATGTCGGGGAACTTCTTGAGTTGCAGCAAGGGTGTGAAGGACCCTTTGGAAGTTCCAGTGGTTAGACGTGATTAGCCTCGAGAAGCCTCAGCGGAAATGGGCCTCATCTCGCCTGGAGGGCAAAACGTCCTGGATTTTCTCGAGTTGCGGCAGGTGCTCTCGACTTACGACGGGGACCTCAGGGACCCGCTCTGGTGGCCTCCGGAAAGGCCAGTCCCCATGCGAGTTCGTGGGGGCCTCTCGGGATTCCTCTCCCGTCGATGCCGGGGCCTAAGACCTTGTGTGGAGTCGGGGCCGGAACCTGAGGATACCGCTCCAGTGCTGACATGGATCTTGGGGTACTTCTGGAGTCTCCCCAGGGGAGTCAGTCCTCGTCTCGAATGCGGGCATGCACTTGCGCTTTCCTCCAAAGCGGTAGCAGCAGTGTCACGCAATCCGCCTCGTGGATCAAAGGATCTATGGTTTTCCCTCGAGTCTTTCCCACGAGGCTTTCCCACGAGGCTTTCCCACAGGGCTGTCCCACGTGCACACGTGGTGGGAGTCAATCCTCGGCTTGAACGTCAAGGCAGTGCAGGGAAAACAGGTTCCTCTGGAATGGACTGACTCATCTGGGGGACTCTTGGAATGGTGGCAAGACCCTGGAGTTCCTCTCGCCTTTCCTGTGGAGAGCGCCTCCTCTTGAGATGCGACGGGAACGCCGGGAATTCTTTCCCTACGAAACAGGGAAAGGATCCCTCATCTCGAGCTAGAAGGCGGAAACGGGGCTCCCCTGGATGTGTGCGGGACCCCACGTGCTTCCTCTCGAGTGGAGACGGGTATGTCGGGGAACTTCTTGAGTTGCAGCAAGGGTGTGAAGGACCCTTTGGAAGTTACAGTGGTTAGATGTGATTAGCCTCCAGAAGCCTCAGCGGAAATGGGCCTCATCTCGCCTGGAGGGCAAAACCTCCTGGATTTTCTCGAGTTGCGGCAGGTGCTCTCGACTTACGACGGGGAACTCAGGGACACGCTCTGGTGGTCTCAGGAAAGGCCAGTCCCCATGCGAGTTCCTGGGGGCCTCTCGGGATTCCTCTCCCGTCGATGCCGGGGCCTAAGACCTTGTGTGGAGTCGGGGCCGGAACCTGAGGATTCCTCTCCAGTGCTGACATGGATCTTGGGGTACTTCTGGAGTCTCCCCAGGGGAGTCAGTCCTCGTCTCGAATGCGGGCATGCACTTGCGCTTTCCTCCAGGGCGGTAGCAGCAGTGTCACGCAGTCCGCCTCGTGGATCAAAGGATCTATGGTTTTCCCTCGAGTCTTTCCCACGAGGCTTTCCCACGAGGCTTTCCCACAGGGCTGTCCCACGTGCACACGTGGTGGGAGTCAATCCTCGGCTTGAACGTCAAGGCAGTGCAGGGAAAACAGGATCCTCTGAAATGGACTGACTCATCTGGGGGACTCTTGGAATGGTGGCAAGACCCTGGAGTTCCTCTCGCCTTTCCTGTGGAGAGCGCCTCCTCTTGAGATGCGACGGGAACGCCGGGAATTCTTTCCCTACGAAACAGGGAAAGGATCCCTCATCTCGAGCTAGGAGGCGGAAACGGGGCTCCCCTGGATGTGTGCGGGACCCCACGTGCTTCCTCTCGAGTGGCGACGGGTATGTCGGGGAACTTCTTGAGTTGCAGCAAGGGTGTGAAGGACCCTTTGGAAGTTCCAGTGGTTAGATGTGATTAGCCTCGAGAAGCCTCAGCGGAAATGGGCCTCATCTCGCCTGGAGGGCAAAACGTCCTGGATTTTCTCGAGTTGCGGCAGGTGCTCTCGACTTACGACGGGGACCTCAGGGACCCGCTCTGGTGGCCTCAGGAAAGGCCAGTCCCCATGCGAGTTCCTCGGGGGCCTCTCGGGATTCCTCTCCCGTCGATGCCGGGGCCTAAGACCTTGTGTGGAGTCGGGGCCGGATCCTGAGGATTCCTCTCCAGTGCTGACATGGATCTTGGGGTACTTCTGGAGTCTCCCCAGGGGAGTCAGTCCTCGTCTCGAATGCGGGCATGCACTTGCGTTTCCTCCAGAGCGGTAGCAGCAGTGTCACGCAGTCCGCCGCGTGGATCAAAGGATCTATGCTTTTCCCTCGAGTCTTTCCCACGAGGCTTTCCCACGAGGCTTTGCCACAGGGCTGTCCCACGTGCACACGTGGTGGGAGTCGATCCTCGGCTTGAACGTCAAGGCAGTGCAGGGAAAACAGGTTCCTCTGCAATGGACTGACACATCCTGGGGACTCTTGGAATGGTGGCACGACCCTGGAGTTCCTCTCGCCTTTCCTGTGGAGAGCGCCTCTTCTTGACATGCGACGGGAACGCCGGGAATTCTTTCCCTACGAAACAGGGAAAGGATCACTCATCTCGAGCTAGCAGGCGGAAACGGGGCTCCCCTGATTGTGTGCGGGACCCCACGTGCTTCCTCTCGAGTGGAGACGGGTATGTCGGGGAACTTCTTGAGTTGCAGCAAGGGTGTGAAGGACCCTTTGGAAGTTCCAGTGGTTAGACGTGATTAGCCTCGAGAAGCCTCAGCGGGAATGGGCCTCATCTCGCCTGGAGGGCAAAACCTCCTGGATTTTCTCGAGTTGCGGCAGGTGCTCTCGACTTACGACGGGGACCTCAGGGACACGCTCTGGTGGCCTCCGGAAAGGCCAGTCCCCATGCGAGTTCCTGGGGGCCTCTCCGGATTCCTCTCCCGTCGATGCCGGGGCCTAAGACCTTGTGTGGAGTCGGGGCCGTAACCTGAGGATTCCTCTCCAGTGCTGACATGGATCTTGGGGTACTTCTGGAGTCTCCCCAGGGGAGTCAGTCCTCGTCTCGAATGCGGGCATGCACTTGCGCTTTCCTCCAGGGCGGTAGCAGCAGTGTCACGCAGTCCGTCTCGTGGATCAAAGGATCTATGGTTTTCCCTCGTGTCTTTCCCACGAGTCTTTCCCACGAGGCTTTCCACAGGGTTGTCCCACGTGCACACGTGGTGGGAGTCAATCCTCGGCTTGAACGTCAAGGCAGTGCAGGGAAAACAGGTTCCTCTGGAATGGACTGACTCATCTGGGGGACTCTTGGAATGGTGGCAAGACCCTGGAGTTCCTCTCGCCTTTCCTGTGGAGAGCGCCTCCTCTTGAGATGCGACGGGAACGCCGGGAATTCTTTCCCTACGAAACAGGGAAAGGATCCCTCATCTCGAGCTATGAGGCGGAAACGGGGCTCCCCTGGATGTGTGCGGGACCCCACGTGCTTCCTCTCGAGTGGAGACGGGTATGTCGGGGAACTTCTTGAGTTGCAGCAAGGGTGTGAAGGACCCTTTGGAAGTTCCAGTGGTTAGACGTTTTTAGCCTCGAGAAGCCTCAGCGGAAATGGTCCTCATCTCGCCTGGAGGGCAAAACCTCGTGGATTTTCACGAGTTGCGGCAGGTGCTCTCGACTTACGACGGGGACCTCAGGGACCCGCTCTGGTGGCCTCAGGAAAGGCCAGTCCCCATGCGAGTTCCTCGGGGGCCTCTCGGGATTCCTCTCCCGTCGATGCCGGGGCCTAAGACCTTGTGTGGAGTCGGGGCCGGAACCTGAGGATTCCTCTGTAGTGCTGACATGGATCTTGGGGTACGTCTGGAGTCTCCCCAGGGGAGTCAGTCCTCGTCTCGAATGCGGG
Organism: Ovis canadensis; assembly: GCF_042477335.2. Taxonomy (NCBI): domain Eukaryota; kingdom Metazoa; phylum Chordata; class Mammalia; order Artiodactyla; family Bovidae; genus Ovis; species Ovis canadensis. The sequence continues at coordinate 15,328,799 of NC_091266.1, forward strand.
CATGCACTTGCGCTTACCTCCAGAGCGGTAGCAGCAGTGTCACGCAGTCCGCCGCGTGGATCAAAGGATCTATGGTTTTCCCTCGAGTCTTTCCCACGAGGCTTTCCCACGAGGCTTTCCCACAGGGCTGTCCCACGTGCACACGTGGTGGGAGTCGACCCTCGGCTTGAACGTCAAGGCAGTGCAGGGAAAACAGCTTTCTCTGGAATGGACTGACACATCTGGGGGACTCTTGGAATGGTGGCACGACCCTGGAGTTCCTCTCGCCTTTCCTGTGGAGAGCGCCTCCTCTTGAGATGCGACAGGAACGCCGGGAATTCTTTCCCTACGAAACAGGGAAAGGATCCCTCATCTCGAGCTAGGAGGCGGAAACGGGGCTCCCCTGGATGTGTGCGGGACCCTCGTGCTTCCTCTCTAGTGGAGACGGGTATGTCGGGGAACTTCTTGAGTTGCAGCAAGGGTGAGAAGGACCCTTTGGATGTTCCAGTGGTTAGATGTGATTAGCCTCGAGAAGCATCAGCGGAAATGGGCCTCATCTCGCCTGGAGGGCAAAACCTCCTGGATTTTCTCGAGTTGCGGCAGGTGCTCTCGACTTACGACGGGGACCTCAGGGACCCGCTCTGGTGGCCTCCGGAAAGGCCAGTCCCCATGCGAGTTCGTGGGGGCCTCTCGGGATTCCTCTCCCGTCGATGCCGGGGCCTAAGACCTTGTGTGGAGTCGGGGCCGGATCCTGAGGTTTCCTCTCCAGTGCTGACATGGATCTTGGGGTACTTCTGGAGTCTCCCCAGGGGAGTCAGTCCTCGTTTCGAATGCGGGCATGCACATGCGCTTACCTCCAGAGCGGTAGCAGCAGTGTCACGCAGTCCACCGCGTGGATCAAAGGATCTATGGTTTTCCCTCGAGTCTTTCCCACGAGGCTTTCCCACGAGGCTTTCCCACAGGGCTGTCCCACGTGCACACGTGGTGGGAGTCGATCCTCGGCTTGAACGTCAAGGCAGTGCAGGGAAAACAGGTTCCTCTGGAATGGACTGACACATCTGGGGGACTCTTGGAATGGTGGCACGACCCTGGAGTTCCTCTCGCCTTTCCTGTGGAGAGCGCCTCTTCTTGAGGTGCGACGGGAACGCCGGGAATTCTTTCCCTATGAAACAGGGAAAGGATCCCTCATCTCGAGCTAGGAGGCGGAAACGGGGCTCCCCTGGATGTGTGCGGGACCCCACGTGCTTCCTCTCGAGTGGAGACGGGTATGTCGGGGAACTTCTTGAGTTGCAGCAAGGGTGTGAAGGACCCTTTGGAAGTTCCAGTGGTTAGACGTGATTAGCCTCGAGAAGCCTCAGCGGAAATGGGCCTCATCTCGCCTGGAGGGCAAAACGTCCTGGATTTTCTCGAGTTGCGGCAGGTGCTCTCGACTTACGACGGGGACCTCAGGGACCCGCTCTGGTGGCCTCAGGAAAGGCCAGTCCCCATGCGACTTCCTGGGGGCCTCTCGGGATTCCTCTCCCGTCGATGCCGGGGCCTAAGACCTTGTGTGGAGTCGGGGCCGGAACCTGAGGATTCCTCTCCAGTGCTGACATGGATCTTGGGGTACTTCTGGAGTCTCCCCAGGGGAGTCAGTCCTCGTCTCGAATGCGGGCATGCACTTGCGCTTTCCTCCAGGGCGGTAGCAGCAGTGTCACGCAGTCCGCCGCGTGGATCAAAGGATCTATGGTTTTCCCTCGAGTCTTTCCCACGAGTCTTTCCCACGAGGCTTTCCCACAGGGCTGTCCCACGTGCACACGTGGTGGGAGTCGATCCTCGGCTTGAACGTCAAGGCAGTGCAGGGAAAACAGGTTCCTCTGGAATGGACTGACTCATCTGGGGGACTCTTGGAATGGTGGCATGACCCTGGAGTTCCTCTCGCCTTTCCTGTGGAGAGCGCCTCCTCTTGAAATGCGACGGGAACGCTGGGAATTCTTTCCCTACGAAACAGGGAAAGGATCCCTCATCTCGAGCTAGGAGGCGGAAACGGGGCTCCCCTGGATGTGTGCGGGACCCCACGTGCTTCCTCTCGAGTGGAGACGGGTATGTCGGGGAACTTCTTGAGTTGCAGCAAGGGTGTGAAGGACCCTTTGGAAGTTCCAGTGGTTAGACGTGATTAGCCTCGAGAAGCCTCAGCGGAAATGGGCCTCATCTCGCCTGGAGTTCAAAACCTCGTGGATTTTCTCGAGTTGCGGCAGGTGCTCTCGACTTACGACGGGGACCTCAGGGACCCGCTCTGGTGGCCTCAGGAAAGGCCAGTCCCCATGCGAGTTCCTCGGGGGCCTCTCAGGATTCCTCTCCCGTCGATGCCGGGGCCTAAGACCTTGTGTGGAGTCGGGGCCGGATCCTGAGGTTTCCTCTCCAGTGCTGACATGGATCTTGGGGTACTTCTGGAGTCTCCCCAGGGGAGTCAGTCCTCGTCTCGAATGCGGGCATGCACATGCGCTTACCTCCAGAGCGGTAGCAGCAGTGTCACGCAGTCCACCGCGTGGATCAAAGGATCTATGGTTTTGCCTCGAGTCTTTCCCACGAGGCTTTCCCACGAGGCTTTCCCACAGGGCTGTCCCACGTGCACACGTGGTGGGAGTCGATCCTCGGCTTGAACGTCAAGGCAGTGCAGGGAAAACAGGTTCCTCTGGAATGGACTGACACATCTGGGGGACTCTTGGAATGGTGGCACGACCCTGGAGTTCCTCTCGCCTTTCCTGTGGAGAGCGCCTCTTTTGAGGTGCGACGGGAACGCCGGGAATTCTTTCCCTATGAAACAGGGAAAGGATCCCGCATCTCGAGCTAGGAGGCGGAAACGGGGCTCCCCTGGATGTGTGCGGGACCCCACGTGCTTCCTCTCGAGTGGAGACGGGTATGTCGGGGAACTTCTTGAGTTGCAGCAAGGGTGTGAAGGACCCTTTGGAAGTTCCAGTGGTTAGACGTGATTAGCCTCGAGAAGCCTCAGCGGAAATGGGCCTCATCTCGCCTGGAGGGCAAAACGTCCTGGATTTTCTCGAGTTGCGGCAGGTGCTCTCGACTTACGACGGGGACCTCAGGGACCCGCTCTGGTGGCCTCAGGAAAGGCCAGTCCCCATGCGACTTCCTGGGGGCCTCTCGGGATTCCTCTCCCGTCGATGCCGGGGCCTAAGACCTTGTGTGGAGTCGGGGCCGGAACCTGAGGATACCGCTCCAGTGCTGACATGGATCTTGGGGTACTTCTGGAGTCTCCCCAGGGGAGTCAGTCCTCGTCTCGAATGCGGGCATGCACTTGCGCTTTCCTCCAAAGCGGTAGCAGCAGTGTCACGCAATCCGCCTCGTGGATCAAAGGATCTATGGTTTTCCCTCGAGTCTTTCCCACGAGGCTTTCCCACGAGGCTTTCCCACAGGGCTGTCCCACGTGCACACGTGGTGGGAGTCAATCCTCGGCTTGAACGTCAAGGCAGTGCAGGGAAAACAGGTTCCTCTGGAATGGACTGACTCATCTGGGGGACTCTTGGAATGGTGGCAAGACCCTGGAGTTCCTCTCGCCTTTCCTGTGGAGAGCGCCTCCTCTTGAGATGCGACGGGAACGCCGGGAATTCTTTCCCTACGAAACAGGGAAAGGATCCCTCATCTCGAGCTAGAAGGCGGAAACGGGGCTCCCCTGGATGTGTGCGGGACCCCACGTGCTTCCTCTCGAGTGGAGACGGGTATGTCGGGGAACTTCTTGAGTTGCAGCAAGGGTGTGAAGGACCCTTTGGAAGTTACAGTGGTTAGATGTGATTAGCCTCCAGAAGCCTCAGCGGAAATGGGCCTCATCTCGCCTGGAGGGCAAAACCTCCTGGATTTTCTCGAGTTGCGGCAGGTGCTCTCGACTTACGACGGGGAACTCAGGGACACGCTCTGGTGGTCTCAGGAAAGGCCAGTCCCCATGCGAGTTCCTGGGGGCCTCTCGGGATTCCTCTCCCGTCGATGCCGGGGCCTAAGACCTTGTGTGGAGTCGGGGCCGGAACCTGAGGATTCCTCTCCAGTGCTGACATGGATCTTGGGGTACTTCTGGAGTCTCCCCAGGGGAGTCAGTCCTCGTCTCGAATGCGGGCATGCACTTGCGCTTTCCTCCAGGGCGGTAGCAGCAGTGTCACGCAGTCCGCCTCGTGGATCAAAGGATCTATGGTTTTCCCTCGAGTCTTTCCCACGAGGCTTTCCCACGAGGCTTTCCCACAGGGCTGTCCCACGTGCACACGTGGTGGGAGTCAATCCTCGGCTTGAACGTCAAGGCAGTGCAGGGAAAACAGGATCCTCTGAAATGGACTGACTCATCTGGGGGACTCTTGGAATGGTGGCAAGACCCTGGAGTTCCTCTCGCCTTTCCTGTGGAGAGCGCCTCCTCTTGAGATGCGACGGGAACGCCGGGAATTCTTTCCCTACGAAACAGGGAAAGGATCCCTCATCTCGAGCTAGGAGGCGGAAACGGGGCTCCCCTGGATGTGTGCGGGACCCCACGTGCTTCCTCTCGAGTGGCGACGGGTATGTCGGGGAACTTCTTGAGTTGCAGCAAGGGTGTGAAGGACCCTTTGGAAGTTCCAGTGGTTAGATGTGATTAGCCTCGAGAAGCCTCAGCGGAAATGGGCCTCATCTCGCCTGGAGGGCAAAACGTCCTGGATTTTCTCGAGTTGCGGCAGGTGCTCTCGACTTACGACGGGGACCTCAGGGACCCGCTCTGGTGGCCTCAGGAAAGGCCAGTCCCCATGCGAGTTCCTCGGGGGCCTCTCGGGATTCCTCTCCCGTCGATGCCGGGGCCTAAGACCTTGTGTGGAGTCGGGGCCGGATCCTGAGGATTCCTCTCCAGTGCTGACATGGATCTTGGGGTACTTCTGGAGTCTCCCCAGGGGAGTCAGTCCTCGTCTCGAATGCGGGCATGCACTTGCGTTTCCTCCAGAGCGGTAGCAGCAGTGTCACGCAGTCCGCCGCGTGGATCAAAGGATCTATGCTTTTCCCTCGAGTCTTTCCCACGAGGCTTTCCCACGAGGCTTTGCCACAGGGCTGTCCCACGTGCACACGTGGTGGGAGTCGATCCTCGGCTTGAACGTCAAGGCAGTGCAGGGAAAACAGGTTCCTCTGGAATGGACTGACACATCCTGGGGACTCTTGGAATGGTGGCACGACCCTGGAGTTCCTCTCGCCTTTCCTGTGGAGAGCGCCTCTTCTTGACATGCGACGGGAACGCCGGGAATTCTTTCCCTACGAAACAGGGAAAGGATCACTCATCTCGAGCTAGCAGGCGGAAACGGGGCTCCCCTGATTGTGTGCGGGACCCCACGTGCTTCCTCTCGAGTGGAGACGGGTATGTCGGGGAACTTCTTGAGTTGCAGCAAGGGTGTGAAGGACCCTTTGGAAGTTCCAGTGGTTAGACGTGATTAGCCTCGAGAAGCCTCAGCGGGAATGGGCCTCATCTCGCCTGGAGGGCAAAACCTCCTGGATTTTCTCGAGTTGCGGCAGGTGCTCTCGACTTACGACGGGGACCTCAGGGACACGCTCTGGTGGCCTCCGGAAAGGCCAGTCCCCATGCGAGTTCCTGGGGGCCTCTCCGGATTCCTCTCCCGTCGATGCCGGGGCCTAAGACCTTGTGTGGAGTCGGGGCCGTAACCTGAGGATTCCTCTCCAGTGCTGACATGGATCTTGGGGTACTTCTGGAGTCTCCCCAGGGGAGTCAGTCCTCGTGTCGAATGCGGGCATGCACTTGCGCTTTCCTCCAGGGCGGTAGCAGCAGTGTCACGCAGTCCGTCTCGTGGATCAAAGGATCTATGGTTTTCCCTCGTGTCTTTCCCACGAGTCTTTCCCACGAGGCTTTCCACAGGGTTGTCCCACGTGCACACGTGGTGGGAGTCAATCCTCGGCTTGAACGTCAAGGCAGTGCAGGGAAAACAGGTTCCTCTGGAATGGACTGACTCATCTGGGGGACTCTTGGAATGGTGGCAAGACCCTGGAGTTCCTCTCGCCTTTCCTGTGGAGAGCGCCTCCTCTTGAGATGCGACGGGAACGCCGGGAATTCTTTCCCTACGAAACAGGGAAAGGATCCCTCATCTCGAGCTATGAGGCGGAAACGGGGCTCCCCTGGATGTGTGCGGGACCCCACGTGCTTCCTCTCGAGTGGAGACGGGTATGTCGGGGAACTTCTTGAGTTGCAGCAAGGGTGTGAAGGACCCTTTGGAAGTTCCAGTGGTTAGACGTTTTTAGCCTCGAGAAGCCTCAGCGGAAATGGTCCTCATCTCGCCTGGAGGGCAAAACCTCGTGGATTTTCACGAGTTGCGGCAGGTGCTCTCGACTTACGACGGGGACCTCAGGGACCCGCTCTGGTGGCCTCAGGAAAGGCCAGTCCCCATGCGAGTTCCTCGGGGGCCTCTCGGGATTCCTCTCCCGTCGATGCCGGGGCCTAAGACCTTGTGTGGAGTCGGGGCCGGAACCTGAGGATTCCTCTGTAGTGCTGACATGGATCTTGGGGTACGTCTGGAGTCTCCCCAGGGGAGTCAGTCCTCGTCTCGAATGCGGGCATGCACTTGCGCTTACCTCCAGAGCGGTAGCAGCAGTGTCACGCAGTCCACCGCGTGGATCAAAGGATCTATGGTTTTCCCTCGAGTCTTTCACACGAGGCTTTCCCACGAGGCTTTCCCACAGGGCTGTCCCACGTGCACACGTGGTGGGAGTCGATCCTCGGCTTGAACGTCAAGGCAGTGCAGGGAAAACAGGTTCCTCTGGAATGGACTGACACATCTGGGGGACTCTTGGAATGGTGGCACGACCCTTGAGTTCCTCTCGCCATTCCTGTGGAGAGCGCCTCCTCTTGAGATGCGACGGGAACGCCGGGAATTCTTTCCCTACGAAACAGGGAAAGGATCCCTCATCTCGAGCTAGGAGGCGGAAACGGGGCTCCCCTGGATGTGTGCGGGACCCCACGTGCTTCCTCTCGAGTGGAGACGGGTATGTCGGAGAACTTCTTGAGTTGCAGCAAGGGTGTGAAGGACCCTTTGGAAGTTCCAGTGGTTAGATGTGATTAGCCTCGAGAAGCCTCAGCGGAAATGGGCCTCATCTCGCCTGGAGGGCAAAACCTCCTGGATTTTCTCGAGTTGCGGCAGGTGATCTCACTTACGACGGGGACTTCAGGGACCCGCTCTGGTGGCCTCAGGAAAGGCCAGTCCCCATGCGAGTTCCTCGGGGGCCTCTCGGGATTCCTCTCCCGTCGATGCCGGGGCCTAAGACCTTGTGTGGATTCGGGGCCGGAACCTCAGGATTCCTCTCCAGTGCTGACATGGATCTTGGGGTACTTCTGGAGTCTCCCCAGGGGAGTCAGTCCTCGTCTCGAAAGCGGGCATGCACTTGCGCTTTCCTCCAGAGCGGTAGCAGCAGTGTCACACAGTCCGCCGAGCGGATCAAAGGATCTATGGTTTTCCCTCGAGTCTTTCCCACGAGGCTTTCCCACGAGGCTTTCCCACGAGGCTTTCCCACAGGGCTGTCCCACGTGCACACGTGGTGGGAGTCGATCCTCGGCTTGAACGTCAAGGCAGTGCAGGGAAAACAGGTTCCTCTGGAATGGACTGACACATCTGGGGGACTCTTGGAATGGTGGCACGACCCTGGAGTTCCTCTCGCCTTTCCTGTGGAGAGCGCCTCCTCTTGAGATGCGACGGGAACGCCGGGAATTCTTTCCCTAGGAAACAGGGAAAGGATCCCTCATCTCGAGCTAGGAGGCGGAAACGGGGCTCCCCTGGATGTGTGCGGGACCCTCGGGCTTCCTCTCGAGTGGAGACGGGTATGTCGGGGAAGTTCTTGAGTTGCAGCAAGGGTGAGAAGGACCCTTTGGATGTTCCAGTGGTTAGATGTGTTTAGCATCGAGAAGCCTCACCGGAAATGGGCCTCATCTCGCCTGGAGGGCAAAACCTCCTGGATTTTCTCGAGTTGCGGCAGGTGCTCTCGACTTACGACGGGGACCTCAGGGACCCGCTCTGGTGGCCTCAGGAAAGGCCATTCCCCATGTGAGTTCCACGGGGGCCTCTCGGGATTCCTCTCCCGTCGATGCCGGGGCCTAAGACCTTGTGTGGAGTCGGGGCCGGAACCTGAGGATTCCTCTCCAGTGCTGACATGGATCTTGGGGTACTTCTGGAGTCTCCCCAGGGGAGTCAGTCCTCGTCTCGAATGCGGGCATGCACTTGCGTTTCCTCCAGAGCGGTAGCAGCAGTGTCACGCAGTCCGCCGCGTGGATCAAAGGATCTATGGTTTTCCCTCGAGTTTTCCCACGAGGCTTTCCCACGAGGCTTTCCCACAGGGCTGTCCCACGTGCACACGTGGTGGGAGTGGATCCTCGGCTTGAACGTCAAGGCAGTGCAGGGAAAACAGGTTCCTCTGGAATGGACTGACACATCCGGGGGAGTCTTGGAATGGTGGCACGACCCTGGAGTTCCTCTCGCCTTTCCTGCGGAGAGCGCCTCCTCTTGAGATGCGACGGGAACTCCGGGAATTCTTTCCCTACGAAACAGGGAAAGGATCCCTCATCTCGAGCTAGGAGGCGGAAACGGGGCTCCCCTGGATGTGTGCGGGACCCTCGTGCTTCCTCTCGAGTGGAGACGGGTATGTCGGGGAACTTCTTGAGTTGCAGCAAGGGTGAGAAGGACCCTTTAGATGTTCCAGTGGTTAGATGTGATTAGCCTCGAGAAGCCTCAGCTGAAATGGGCCTCATCTCGCCTGGAGGGCAAAACCTCCTGGATTTTCTCGAGTTGCGGCAGGTGCTCTCGACTTACGACGGGGACCTCAGGGACCCGCTCTGGAGGCCTCAGGAAAGGCCAGTCCCCATGCGAGTTCCTCAGGGGCCTCTCGGGATTCCTCTCCCGTCGATGCCGGGGCCTAAGACCTTGTGTGGAGTCGGGGCCGGAACCTGAGGATTCCTCTCCAGTGCAGACATGGATCTTGGGGTACTTCTGGAGTCTCCCCAGGGGAGTCAGTCCTCGTCTCGAATGCGGGCATGCACTTGCGCTTTCCTCCAGAGCGGTAGCAGCAGTGTCACGCAGTCCGCCGCGTGGATCAAAGGATCTATGGTTTTCCCTCGAGTCTTTCCCACGAGGCTTTCCCACGAGGCTTTCCCACAGGGCTGTCCCACGTGCACACGTGGTGGCAGTCGATCCTCGGCTTGAACGTCAAGGCAGTGCGGGGAAAACAGGTTCCTCTGGAATGGACTGACACATCTGGCGGACTCTTGGAATGGTGGCACGACCCTGGAGTTCCTCTCGCCTTTCCTGTGGAGAGCGCCTCCTCTTGAGATGCGACGGGAACGCCGGGAATTCTTTCCCTACGAAACAGGGAAAGGATCCCTCATCTCGAGCTAGGAGGCGGAAACAGGGCTCCCCTGGATGTGTGCGGGACCCCACGTGCTTCCTCTTCAGTGGAGACGGGTATGTCGCGGAACTGCTTGAGTTGCAGCAAGGGTGTGAAGGACCCTTTGGAAGTTCCAGTGGTTAGATGTGATTAGCCTCGAGAAGCCTCAGCGGAAATGGGCCTCATCTCGCCTGGAGGGCAAAACCTCCTGGATTTTCTCGAGTTGCGGCAGGTGCTCTCGACTTACGACGGGGACCTCAGGGACCCGCTCTGGAGGCCTCAGGAAAGGCCAGTCCCCATGCGAGTTCCTCGGGGGCCTCTCGGGATTCCTCTCCCGTCGATGCCGGGGCCTAAGACCTTGTGTGGAGTCGGGGCCGTAACCTGAGGATTCCTCTCCAGTGCTGACATGGATCTTGGGGTACTTCTGGAGTCTCCCCAGGGGAGTCAGTCCTCGTCTCGAATGCGGGCATGCACTTGCGCTTTCCTCCAGAGCGGTAGCAGCAGTGTCACGCAGTCCGCCGCGTGGATCAAAGGATCTATGGTTTTCCCTCGAGTCTTTCCCACGAGGCTTTCCCACGAGGCTTTGCCACAGGGCTGTCCCACGTGCACACGTGGTGGGAGTCGATCCTCGGCTTGAACGTCAAGGCAGTGCGGGGAAAACAGGTTCCTCTGGAATGGACTGACACATCTCGTGGACTCTTGGAATGGTGGCACGACCCTGGAGTTCCTCTCGCCTTTCCTGTGGAGAGCGCCTCCTCTTGAGATGCGACGGGAACGCCGGGAATTCTTTTCCTACGAAACAGGGAAAGGATCCCTCATCTCGAGCTAGGAGGTGGAAACGGGGCTCCCCTGGATTTGTGCGGGACCCCACGTGCTTCCTCTCGAGTGGAGACGGGTATGTCTGGGAACTGCTTGAGTTGCAGCAAGGGTGTGAAGGACCCTTTGGAAGTTCCAGTGGTTAGATGTGATTAGCCTCGAGAAGCTTCAGCAGAAATGGGCCTCATCTCGCCTGGAGGGCAAAACCTCCTGGATTTTCTCGAGTTGCGGCAGGTGCTCTCGACTTACGACGGGGACCTCAGGGACCCGCTCTGGTGGCCTCAGGAAAGGCCAGTCCCCATGCGAGTTCCTCGGGGGCCTCTCGGGATTCGTCTCCCGTGGATGCCGGGGCCTAAGACCTTGTGTGGAGTCGGGGCCGGAACCTGAGGATTCCTCTCCAGTGCTGACATGGATCTTGGGGTACTTCTGGAGTCTCCCCAGGGGAGTCAGTCCTCGTCTCGAATGCGGGCATGCACTTGTGCTTTCCTCCAGAGCGGTAGCAGCAGTGTCACGCAGTCCGCCGCGTGGATCCAAGGATCTATGGTTTTCCCTCGAGTCTTTCCCACAAGGCTTTCCCACGATGCTTTCCCACAGGGCTGTCTCACGTGCACACGTGGTGGGAGTCGATCCTCGGCTTGAACGTCAAGGCAGTGCAGGGAAAACAGGTTCCTCTGGAATGGACTGACACATCTGGGGGTCTCTTGGAATGGTGGCACGACCCTGGAGTTCCTCTCGCCTTTCCTGTGGAGAGTGCCTCCTTTTGAGTTGGGACGGGAACGCCGGGAATTCTTTCACTACGAAACAGGGAAAGGATCGCTCATCTCGAGCTAGGAGGCGGAAACGGGGCTCCCCTTGATGTGTGCGGGACCCCATGTGCTTACTCTCAAGTGGAGACGGGTATGTCGGGGAACTGCTTGAGTTGCAGCAAGGGTGTGAAGGACCCTTTGGAAGTTCCAGTGGTTAGATGTGATTAGCCTCGAGAAGCCTCAGCAGAAATGGGCCTCATCTCGCCTGGAGGGCAAAACCTCCTGGATTTTCTCGAGTTGCGGCAGGTGCTCTCGACTTACGACGGGGACCTCAGGGACCCGCTCTGGTGGCCTCAGGAAAGGCCAGTTCCCATGCGAGTTCCTCGGGGGCCTCTCGGGATTCTTCTCCCGTCGATGCCGGGGCTTAAGACCTTGTGTGGAGTCGGGGCCGGAACCTGAGGATTCCTCTCCAGTGCTGACATGGATCTTGTGGTACTTCTGGAGTCTCCCCAGGGGAGTCAGTCCTCGTCTCGAATGTGGGCATGCACTTGCGCTTTCCTCCAGAGCGGTGGCAGCAGTGTCACGCAGTCCGCCGCGTGGATCAAAGGATCTATGGTTTTCCCTCGAGTCTTTCCCAAGAGGCTTTCCCACGAGGCTTTCCCACAGGGCTGTCCCACGTGCACACGTGGTGGGAGTCGATCCTCGGCTTGAACGTCAAGGCAGTGCAGGGAAAACAGGTTCCTCTGTAATGGACTGACACATCTGGGGGATTCGTGGAATGGTGGCACGACCCTGGAGTTCCTCTCGCCTTTCCTGTGGAGAGCGCCTCCTCTTGAGATGCGAAGGGAACGCCGGGAATTCTTTCCCTACGAAACAGGGAAAGGATCCCTCATCTCGAGCTAGGAGGCGGAAACGGGGCTCCCCTGGATGTGTGCGTGACACTCGTGCTTCCTCTCGAGTGGAGACGGGTATGTCGGGGAACTTCTTGAGTTGCAGCAAGGGTGTGAAGGACCCTTTGAAAGTTCCAGTGGTTAGATGTGATTAGCCTCCAGAAGCCTCAGAGGAATGGGGCCTCATCTCGGCTGGAGGGCAAAACCTCCTGGATTTTCTCGAGTTGCGGCAGGTGCTCTTGACTTACGACGGCGACCTCAGGGACCCGCTCTGGTGGCCTCAGGAAAGGCCAGTCCCCATGCGAGTTCCTCGGGAGCCTCTCGGGATTCCTCTCCCGTCGATGCCGGGGCCTAAGTCCTTGTGTGGAGTCGGGGCCGGAACCTGAGGATTCCTCTCCAGTGCTGACATGGAACTTGGGGTGCTTCTGGAGTCTCCCCAGGGGAGTCAGTCCTCGTCTCGAATGCGGGCATGCACTTGCGCTTTCCTCCAGAGCGGTAGCAGCATTGTCACGCAGTCCGCCGCGTGTATCAAAGGATCTATGGTTTTCCCTCGAGTCTTTCCCACGAGGCTTTCCCACGAGGCTTTCCCACAGTGCTGTCCCACGTGCACACGTGGTGGGAGTCGATCCTCGGCTTGAATGTCAAGGCAGTGGAGGGAAAACAGGTTCCTCTGGAATGGACTGACCCATCTGGGGGACTCTTGGAATGGTGGCACGACCCTGGTGTTCCTCTCGCCATTCCTGTGGAGATCGGCTCCACTTGAGATGCGACGGGAACGCCGGGAATTCTTTCCCTACGAAACAGGGAAAGGATCCCTCATCTCGAGCTAGGAGGCGGAAACGGGGCTCCCCTGGATGTGTGCGGGACCCCACGTGCTTCCTCTCGAGTGGAGACGGTTATATCGTGGAACTTCTTGAGTTGCAGCAAGGGTGTGAAGGACCCTTTGGAAGTTCCAGTGGTTAGATGTGATTAGCCTCGAGAAGCCTCAGCGGAAATGGGCCTCATCTCGCCTGGAGGGCAAAACCTCCTGGATTTTCTCGAGCTGCGGCAGGTGCTCTCAACTTACGACGGGGACCTCAGGGACCCGCTCTGGTGGCCTCAGGAAAGGCCAGTCCCCATGTGAGTTCCTCGGGGGCCTCTCGGGATTCCTCTCCCGTCGATGCCGGGGCCTAAATCCTTGTGTGGAGTCGGGGCCGTAACCTGAGGATTCCTCTCCAGTGCTGACATGGATCTTGGGGTACTTCTGGAGTCTCCCCAGGGGAGTCAGTCCTCGTCTCGAATGCGGGCATGCACTTGAGCTTTCCTCCAGAGCGGTAGCAGCAGTGTCACGCAGTCCGCCGCGTGGATCAAAGGATCTATGCTTTTCCCTCGAGTCTTTCCCACGAGGCTTTCCCACGAGGCTTTGCCACAGGGCTGTCCCACGTGCACACGTGGTGGGAGTCGATCCTCGGCTTGAACGTCAAGGCAGTGCGGGGAAAACAGGTTCCTCTGGAATGGACTGACACATCTGGTGGACTCTTGGAATGGTGGCACGACCCTGGAGTTCCTCTCGCCTTTCCTGTGGAGAGCGCCTCCTCTTGAGATGCGACGGGAACGCCGGGAATTCTTTCCCTACGAAACAGGGAAAGGATCCCTCATCTCGAAATAGTAGGCGGAAACGGGGCTCCCCTGGATGTGTGCGGGACCCCATGTGCTTCCTCTCAAGTGGAGACGGGTATGTCGGGGAACTTCTTGAGTTGCAGCAAGGGTGTGAAGGACCCTTTGGAAGTTCCAGTGGTTAGATGTGATTAGCCTGGAGAAGCCTCAGCGGAAATGGGCCTCATCTCGCCTGGAGGGCAAAACCTCCTGGATTTTCTCGAGTTGCGGCTGGTGCTCTCGACTTACGACGGGGCCCTCAGGGACCCGCTCTGGTGGCCTCAGGAAAGGCCAGTCCCCATGCGAGTTCCTCGAGGGCCTCTTGGGATTCCTCTCCTGTCGATGCCGGGGCCTAAGACCTTGTGTGGATTCGGGGCCGGAACCTGAGGATTCCTCTCCAGTGCTGACATGGATCTTAGGGTACTTCTGGAGTCTCCCCAGGGGAGTCAGTCCTCGTCTCGAATGCGGCATGCACTTGCGCTTTCCTCCAGAGCGGTAGCAGCAGTGTCACACAGTCCGCCGCGTGGATCAAAGGTTCTATGGTTTTCCCTCGAGTCTTTCCCAAGAGTCTGTCCCACGAGGCTTTCCCACAGGGCTGTCCCACGTGCACACGTGGTGGGAGTCGATCCTCGGCTTGATCGTCAAGGCAGTTCAGGGAAAACAGGTTCCTCTGGAATGGACTGACACATCTGGGGGACATTTGGAATGGTGGCACGACCCTGTAGTTGCTCTCGCCTTTCCTGTTGAGAGCGCCTCCTCTTGAGATGCGATGGGAACGCCGGGAATTCTTTCCCTACGAAACAGGGATAGGATCCCTCATCTCGAACTAAAAGGCGGAAACGGGGCTCCCCTGGATGTGTGCGGCACCCCACGTGCTTCCTCTCGAGTGGAGACGGGTATGTCGTGGAACTGCTTGAGTTGCAGCAAGGGTGTGAAGGACCCTTTGGAAGTTCCAGTGGTTAGATGTGATTAGCCTCGAGAAGCCTCAGCGGAAATGGGCCTCATCTCGCCTGGAGGGCAAAACCTCCTGGATTTTCTTGAGTTGCGGCAGGTGCCCTCGACTTACCACGGGGACCTCAGGGACCCGCTCTGGTGGCCTCAGGAAGGCCAGTCCCCATGCGAGTTCTTCGGGGGCCACTCGGGATTCCTCTCCCGTCGATGCCGGGGCCTAAGACCTTCTGTGGAGTCGAGGCCGGAACCTGAGGATTCCTCTCCAGTGCTGACATGGATCTTGGGGTACTTCTGGAGTCTCCCCAGGGGAGTCAGTCCTCGTCTCGAATGCGGGCATGCACTTGCGCTTTCCTCCAGAGAAGTAGCAGCAGTGTCACGCAGTCCGCCGCGTGGATCAAAGGATCTATGGTTTTCCCTCGAGTCTTTCCCACGAGGCTTTCCCACGAGGCTTTCCCACAGGGCTGTCCCACGTGCACACGTGGTGGGAGTCGATCCTCGGCTTGAACGTCAAGGCAGTGCGGGGAAAACAGGTTCCTCTGGAATGGACTGACACATCTGGGGGACTCTTGGAATGGTGGCACGACCCTGGAGTTCCTCTCGCCTTTCCTGTGGAGAGCGCCTCCTCTTGAGATGCGACGGGAACGCCGGGAATTCTTTCCCTACGAAACAGGGAAAGGATCCCTCATCTCGAGCTAGGAGGCGGAAACAGGGCTCCCCTGGATGTGTGCGGGACCCCACGTGCTTCCTCTCGAGTGGAGACGGGTATGTCGCGGAACTGCTTGAGTTGCAGCAAGGGTGTGAAGGACCCTTTGGAAGTTCCAGTGGTTAGATGTGATTAGCCTCGAGAAGCCTCAGCGGAATTGGGCCTCATCTCGCCTGGAGGGCAAAACCTCCTGGATTTTCTCGAGTTGCGGCAGGTGCTCTCGACTTACGACGGGGACCTCAGGGACCCGCTCTGGTGGCCTCAGGAAAGGCCAGTCCCCATGCGAGTTCCTCGGGGGCCTCTCGGGATTCCTCTCCCGTCGATGCCGGGGCCTAAGACCTTGTGTGGAGTCGGGGCCGGAAACTGAGGATTTCTCTCCAGTGCTGACATGGATCTTGGGGTACTTCTGGAGTCTCCCCAGGGAAGTCAGTCCTCGTCTCAAATGCGGGCATGCACTTGCGATTTCCTCCAGAGCGGTAGCAGCAGTGTCACGCAGTCCGCCGCGTGGATCAAAGGATCTATGTTTTTCCCTCGAGTCTTTCCCACGAGGCTTTCCCACGAGGCTTTCCCACAGGGCTGTCCCACGTGCACAGGTGGCGAGAGTCGATCCTCGGCTTGAACGTCAAGGCAGTGCAGGGAAAACAGGTTCCTCTGGAATGGACTGACACATCTGGGGGACTCTTGGAATGGTGGCACGACCCTGGAGTTCCTCTCCCCTTTCCTGTGGAGAGCGCCTCCTCTTGAGATGAGAAGGGAACGCCGGGAATTCTTTCCCTACGAAACAGGGAAAGGATCCCTCATCTCGAGCTAGGAGGCGGAAACGGGGCTCCCCTGGATGTGTGCGGGACCCCACGTGCTTCCTCTCGAGTGGAGACGGGTATGTCGGGGAACTTCTTGAGTTGCAGCAAGGGTGAGAAGGACCCTTAGGAAGTTCCAGTGGTTAGACGTGATTAGCCTCGAGAAGCCTCAGTGGAAATGGGCCTCATCTCGCCTGGAGGGCAAAACCTCGTGGATTTTCTCGAGTTGCGGCAGGTGATCTCACTTACGACGGGGACTTCAGGGACCCGCTCTGGTGGCCTCAGGAAAGGCCAGTCCCCATGCGAGTTCCTCGGGGGCCTCTCGGGATTCCTCTCCCGTCGATGCCGGGGCCTAAGACCTTGTGTGGATTCGGGGCCGGAACATCAGGATTCCTCTCCAGTGCTGACATGGATCTTGGGGTACTTCTGGAGTCTCCCCAGGGGAGTCAGTCCTCGTCTCGAATGCGGGCATGCACTTGCGCTTTCCTCCAGAGCGGTAGCAGCAGTGTCACGCAGTCCGCCGCGTGGATCAAAGGATCTATGGTTTTCCCTCGAGTCTTTCCCACGAGGCTTTCCCACGAGGATTCCCACAGGGCTGTCCCACGTGCACACGTGGTGGGAGTCGATCCTCGGCTTGAACGTCAAGGCAGTACAGGGAAAACAGGTTCCTCTGGAATGGACTGATATATATGGTGTCTCTTGGAATGGTGGCACGACCCTGGAGTTCCTCTCGCCTTTCCTGTGGAGAGCGCCTCCTCTTGAGATGCGACGGGAACGCCGGGAATTCTTTCCCTACGAAACAGGGAAAGGATCCCTCATCTCGAGCTAGGAGGCGGAAACGGGGCTCCCCTGGATGTGTGCGGGACCCTCGTGCTTCCTCTCGAGTGGAGACGGGTATGTTGGTGAACTTCTTGAGTTGCAGCAAGGGTGTGAAGGACCCTTTGGAAGTTCCAGTGGTTAGATGTGGTTAGCCTCGAGAAGCCTCAGCGGAAATGGGCTTCATCTCGCCTGGAGGGCAAAACCTCCTGGATTTTTTCGAGTTGCGGCAGGTGGTCTCGACTTAAGACGGGGACCACAGGGACCCGCTCTGGTGGCCTCAGGAAAGGCCAGTCCCCATGCGAGTTCCTCGGGGGCCTCCTGGGAGTTCCTCTCCCGTCGATGCCGGGGCCTAAGGCCTTGTGTGGAGTCGGGGCCGGAACCTGAGGATTCCTCTCCAGTGCTGACATGGATCTTGGGGTACTTCTGGAGTCTCCCCAGGGGAGTCAGTCCTCGTCTCGAATGCGGGCATGCACTTGCGCTTTCATCCAGAGCGGTAGCAGCAGTGTCACGCAGTCCGCCGCGTGGATCAAAGGATCTATGGTTTTCCCTCGAGTCTTTCCCACGAGGCTTTCCCACGGGGCTTTCCCACGGGGCTTTCCCACAGGGCTGTCCCACGTGCACACGTGGTGTGAGTCGATCCTCGGCTAGAACGTCAAGGCAGTGCAGGGAAAAAAGGTTCCTCTGGAATGGACTGACACATCTGGGGGACTCTTGGAATGGTGGCACGACCCTGGAGTTCCTCTCGCCTTTCCTGTGGAGAGCGCCTCCTCTTGAGATGCGACGGGAACGCCGGGAATTCTTTCCCTACGAAACAGGGAAAGGATCCCTCATCTCGAGCTAGGAGGCGGAAACGGGGCTCCCCTGGATGTGTGCGGGACCCCACGTGCTTCCTCTCGAGTGGAGACGGGTATGTCGGGGAACTTCTTGAGTTGCAGCAAGGGTGTGAAGGACCCTTTGGAAGTTCCAGTGGTTAGATATGATTAGCCTCGAGAAGCCTCAGCGGAAATGGGCCTCATCTCGCCTGGAGGGCAAAACCTCCTGGATTTTCTCGAGTTGCGGCAGGTGCTCTCGACTTACGACTGGAACCTCAGGGACCCGCTCTGGTGGCCTCAGGAAAGGCCAGTCCCCATGCGAGTTCCTCGGGGGCCTCTCGGCATTCCTCTCCCGTCGATGCCGGGGCCTAAGACCTTGTGTGGAGTCGGGGCCGGAACCTGAGGATTCCTCTCCAGTGCTGACATGGATCTTGGGGTACTTCTGGAGTCTCCCCAGGGGAGTCAGACCTCGTCTCGAATGCAGGCATGCACTTGCGCTTTCCTCCAGAGCGGTAGCAGCAGTGTCACGCAGTTCGCCGCGTGGATCAAAGGATCTATGGTTTTCCCTCGAGTCTTTCCCTCGAGGCTTTCCCACGGGGCTTTCCCACAGGGCTGTCCCACGTGCACACGTGGTGGGAGTCGATCCTCGGCTTGAACGTCAAGGCAGTGCAGGGAAAAAAGGTTCCTCTGGAATGGACTGACCCATCTGGGGGACTCTTGGAATGGTGGCACGACCCTGGAGGTCCTCTCGCCTTTCCTGTGGAGAGCGCCCCCTCTTGAGATGCGACGGGAACGCCGGGAATTCTTTCCCTACGAAACAGGGAAAGGATCCCTCATCTCGAGCTAGGAGGCGGAAACGGGGCTCCCCTGGATGTGTGCAGGACCCCACGTGCTTCCTCTCGAGTGGAGACGTGTATGTCGGGGAACTTCTTGAGTTGCAGCAAGGGTGTGAAGGACCCTTTGGAAGTTCCAGTGGTTAGACTTGATTGGCCTCGAGAAGCCTCAGCGGAAATGGGCCTCATCTCGCCTGGAGGGCAAAACCTCCTGGATTTTCTCGAGCTGCGGCAGGTGCTCTCAACTTACGACGGGGACCTCAGGGACCCGCTCTGGTGGCCTCAGGAAAGGCCAGTCCCCATGTGAGTTCCTCGGGGGCCTCTCGGGATTCCTCTCCCGTCGATGCCGGGGCCTAAATCCTTGTGTGGAGTCGGGGCCGGAAACTGAGGATTCCTCTCCAGTGCTGACATGGATCTTGGGGTACTTCTGGAGTCTCCCAAGGGGAGTCAGTCCTCGTCTCGAATGCGGGCATGCACTTGCGCTTTCCTCCAGAGCGGTAGCAGCAGTGTCACGCAGTCCGCCGCGTGGATCAAAGGATCTATGCTTTTCCCTCGAGTCTTTCCCACGAGGCTTTCCCACGAGGCTTTGCCACAGGGCTGTCCCACGTGCACACGTGGTGGGAGTCGATCCTCGGCTTGAACGTCAAGGCAGTGCGGGGAAAACAGGTTCCTCTGGAATGGACTGACACATCTGGTGGACTCTTGGAATGGTGGCACGACCCTGGAGTTCCTCTCGCCTTTCCTGTGGAGAGCGCCTCCTCTTGAGATGCGACGGGAACGCCGGGAATTCTTTCCCTACGAAACAGGGAAAGGATCCCTCATCTCGAAATAGTAGGCGGAAACGGGGCTCCCCTGGATGTGTGCGGGACCCCATGTGCTTCCTCTCAAGTGGAGACGGGTATGTCGGGGAACTTCTTGAGTTGCAGCAAGGGTGTGAAGGACCCTTTGGAAGTTCCAGTGGTTAGATGTGATTAGCCTGGAGAAGCCTCAGCGGAAATGGGCCTCATCTCGCCTGGAGGGCAAAACCTCCTGGATTTTCTCGAGTTGCGGCTGGTGCTCTCGACTTACGATGGGGACCTCAGGGACCCGCTCTGGTGGCCTCAGGAAAGGCCAGTCCCCATGCGAGTTCCTCGAGGGCCTCTTGGGATTCCTCTCCTGTCGATGCCGGGGCCTAAGACCTTGTGTGGAGTCGGGGCCGGAACCTGAGGATTCCTCTCCAGTGCTGACATGGATCTTAGGGTACTTCTGGAGTCTCCCCAGGGGAGTCAGTCCTCGTCTCGAATGCGGGCATGCACTTGCGCTTTCCTCCAGAGCGGTAGCAGCAGTGTCACACAGTCCGCCGCGTGGATCAAAGGTTCTATGGTTTTCCCTCGAGTCTTTCCCAAGAGTCTGTCCCACGAGGCTTTCCCACAGGGCTGTCCCACGTGCACACGTGGTGGGAGTCGATCCTCGGCTTGATCGTCAAGGCAGTTCAGGGAAAACAGGTTCCTCTGGAATGGACTGACACATCTGGGGGACATTTGGAATGGTGGCACGACCCTGTAGTTGCTCTCGCCTTTCCTGTTGAGAGCGCCTCCTCTTGAGATGCGATGGGAACGCCGGGAATTCTTTCCCTACGAAACAGGGATAGGATCCCTCATCTCGAACTAAAAGGCGGAAACGGGGCTCCCCTGGATGTGTGCGGCACCCCACGTGCTTCCTCTCGAGTGGAGACGGGTATGTCGTGGAACTGCTTGAGTTGCAGCAAGGGTGTGAAGGACCCTTTGGAAGTTCCAGTGGTTAGATGTGATTAGCCTCGAGAAGCCTCAGCGGAAATGGGCCTCATCTCGCCTGGAGGGCAAAACCTCCTGGATTTTCTTGAGTTGCGGCAGGTGCCCTCGACTTACCACGGGGACCTCAGGGACCCGCTCTGGTGGCCTCAGGAAAGGCCAGTCCCCATGCGAGTTCCTCGGGGGCCTCTCGGGATTCCTCTCCCGTCGATGCCGGGGCCTAAGACCTTGTGTGGAGTCGGGGCCGGAACCTGAGGATTCCTCTCCAGTGCTGACATGGATCTTGGAGTACTTCTGGAGTCTCCCCAGGGGAGTCAGTCCTCGTCTCGAATGCGGGCATGCACTTGCGCTTTCCTCCAGAGCGGTAGCAGCAGTGTCACGCAGTCCGCCGCGTGGATCAAAGGATCTATGGTTTTCCCTCGTGTCTTTCCCACGAGGCTTTCCCACGAGGCTTTCCCACAGGGCTGTCCCACGAGCACACGTGGTGGGAGTCGATCCTCGGCTTGAACGTCAAGGCAGTGCAGGGAAAACAGGTTCCTCTGGAATGGACTGACACATCTGGGGGACTCTTGGAATGGTGGCATGACCCTGGAGTTCCTCTCGCCTTTCCTGTGGAGAGCGCCTCCTCTTGAGATGCGACGGGGACGCCGGGAATTCTTTCCCTACAAAACAGGGAAAGGATCCCTCATCTCGAGCTAGGAGGCGGAAACGGTGCTCCCCTAGATGTGTGCGTGATACCACGTGCTTCCTCTCGAGTGGAGACGGGTATGTCGGGGAATTTCTTGAGTTGCAGCAAAGATGTGAAGGCACCTTTGGAAGTTCCAGTGGTTAGAAGTGTTTCGCCTCGAGAAGTCTCAGCGGAAATGGGCCTCATCTCGCCTGGAGGGCAAAACCTCCTGGATTTTCTCAAGTTGCGGCAGGTGCTCTCGACTTACGACGGGGACCTAAGGGACCCGCTCTGGTGGCCTCAGGAAAGGCCAGTCCCCATGTGAGTTCCTCGGGGGCCTCTCGGCATTCCTCTCCCGTCGATGCCGGGGCCTAAGACCTTGTGTGGAGTCGGGGACGGAACCTGAGGATTCCTCTCCAGTGCTGATATGGATCCTGGGGTACTTCTGGAGTCTCCCCAGGGGAGTCAGTCCTCGTCTCGAATGCGGGCATGCACTTGCGCTTTCCTACAGAGCGGTAGCAGCAGTGTCACGCAGTCCGCCGCGTGGATCAAAGGATCTATGGTTTTCCCTCGAGTCTTTCCCACGAGGCTTTCCCACGAGGCTTTCCCACAGGGCTGTCCCACGTGCACACGTGGTGGGAGTCGATCCTCGGCTTGAACGTCAAGGCAGTGCAGGGAAAACAGGTTCCTCTGGAATGGACTGACACATCTGGGGGACTCTTGGAATGGTGGCATGACCCTGGAGTTCCTCTCGCCTTTCCTGTGAGAGCGCCTCCTCTTGAGATGCGACGGGGACGCCGGGAATTCTTTCCCTACAAAACAGGGAAAGGATCCGTCATCTCGAGCTAGGAGGCGGAAACGGGGCTCCCCTGGATGTGTGCGGGACCCCACGTGCTTCCTCTCGAGTGGAGACGGGTATGTCGGGGAACTTCTTGAGTTGCAGCAAGGGTGTGAAGGACCCTTTGGAAGTACCAGTGGTTAGATGTGATTGGCCTCGAGAAGCCTCAGCGGAAATGGGCCTCATCTCGCCTGGAGGGCAAAACCTCCTGGATTTTCTCGACTTGCGGCAGGTGCTCTCGACTTACGACGGGGACCTCAGGGACCCGCTCTGGTGGCCTCAGGAAAGGCCAGTCCCCATGCGAGTTCCTCGGGGGCCTCTCGGCATTCCTCTCCCGTCGATGCCGGGGCCTAAGACCTTGTGTGGAGTCGGGGCTGGAACCTGAGGATTCCTCTCCAGTGCTGACATGGACCTTGGGGTACTTCTGGAGTCTCCCCAGGGGAGTCAGTCCTCGTCTCGAATGCGGGCATGCACTTGCGCTTTCCTCCAGAGCGGTAGCAGCAGTGTCACGCAGTCCGCCGCGTGGATCAAAGGATCTATGGTTTTCCCTCGAGTCTTTCCCACGAGGCTTTCCCACGAGGCTTTCCCACAGGGCTGTCCCACGTGCACACGTGGTGGGAGTCGATCCTAGGCTTGAATGTCAAGGCAGTGCAGGGAAAACAGGTTCCTCTGGAATGGACTGACACATCTGGGGGTCTCTTGGAATGGTGGCACGACCCTGGAGTTCCTTTCGCCTTTCCTGTGGAGAGCGCCTCCTCTTGAGATGCGACGGGAATGCCGGGAATTCTTTCCCTACGAAACAGGGAAAGGATCCCTCATCTCGAGCTAGGAGGCGGAAACGGGGCTCCCCTGGATGTGTGCGGGACCCTTGAGCTTCCTCTCGAAGGGAGACGGGTATGTCGGGGAACTTCTTGAGTTGCAGCAAGGGTGTGAAGGACCCTTTGGAAGTTCCAGTGGTTAGATGTGATTGGCCTCGAGAAGCCTCAGCGGAAATGGACGTCATCTCGCCTGGAGGGCAAAACCTCCTGGATTTTCTCGAGTTGTGGCAGGTGCTCTCGACTTGCGACGGGGACCTCAGGGACCCGCTCTGGTGGCCTCAGGAAAGGCCAGTCTCCATGCGAGTTCCTCGGGGGCCTCTCGGGATTCCTCTCCCGTCGATGCCGGGGCCTAAGACCTTGTGTGGAGTCGGGGCCAGAACCTGAGGATTCCTCTCCAGTGCTGACATGGATCTTGGGGTACTTCTGGAGTCTCCCAAGGGGAGTCGTCCTCGTCTCGAATGCGGGCATGCACTTGCGCTTTCCTCCAGAGCGGTAGCAGCAGTGTCACGCAGCCCGCCGTGTGGAGCAAAGGATCTATGGTTTTCCCTCGAGTCTATACCAAGAGGCTTTCCCACGAGGCTTTCCCACAGGGCTGTCCCACGTGCACACGTGGTGGGAGTCGATCCTCGGCTTGAACGTCAAGGCAGTGCAGGGAAAACAGGTTCCTCTGGAATGGACTGACACATCTGCGGGACTCTTGGAATGGTGTCACGACCCTGGAGTTCTTCTCGCCTTTCCTGTGGAGAGCGCCTCCTCTTGAGATGCGACGGGAACGCCGGAATTCTTTCCCTACGAAACAGGGAAAGGATCCCTCATCTCGAGCTAGGAGGCGGAAACGGGGCTCCCCTGGATGTGTGCGGGACCCCACGTGCTTCCTCTCGAGTGGAGACGGGTATGTCGGGGAACTTCTTGAGTTGCAGCAAGGGTGTGAAGGACCCTTTGGAAGTACCAGTGGTTAGATGTGATTGGCCTCGAGAAGCCTCAGCGGAAATGGGCCTCATCTCGCCTGGAGGGCAAAACCTCCTGGATTTTCTCGACTTGCGGCAGGTGCTCTCGACTTACGACGGGGACCTCAGGGACCCGCTCTGGTGGCCTCAGGAAAGGCGAGTCCCCATGCGAGTTCCTCGGGGGCCTCTCGGGATTCCTCTCCCGTCGATGCCGGGGCCTAAGACCTTGTGTGGAGTCGGGGCCGGAACCTGAGGATTCCTCTCCAGTGCTGACATGGATCTTGGGGTACTTCTGGAGTCTCCCCAGGGGAGTCAGTCCTCGTCTCGAATGCGGGCATGCACTTGCGCTTTCCTCCAGAGCGGTAGCAGCAGTGTCACGCAGTCCGCCGCGTGGATCAAAGGATCTATGGTTTTCCCTCGTGTCTTTCCCACGAGGCTTTCCCACGAGGCTTTCCCACAGGGCTGTCCCACGAGCACACGTGGTGGGAGTCGATCCTCGGCTTGAACGTCAAGGCAGTGCAGGGAAAACAGGTTCCTCTGGAATGGACTGACACATCTGGGGGACTCTTGGAATGGTGGCATGACCCTGGAGTTCCTCTCGCCTTTCCTGTGGAGAGCGCCTCCTCTTGAGATGCGACGGGGACGCCGGGAATTCTTTCCCTACAAAACAGGGAAAGGATCCCTCATCTCGAGCTAGGAGGCGGAAACGGTGCTCCCCTAGATGTGTGCGGGACACCACGTGCTTCCTCTCGAGTGGAGACGGGTATGTCGGGGAATTTCTTGAGTTGCAGCAAAGATGTGAAGGAACCTTTGGAAGTTCCAGTGGTTAGAAGTGTTTCGCCTCGAGAAGTCTCAGCGGAAATGGGCCTCATCTCGCCTGGAGGGCAAAACCTCCTGGATTTTCTCAAGTTGCGGCAGGTGCTCTCGACTTACGACGGGGACCTAAGGGACCCGCTCTGGTGGCCTCAGGAAAGGCCAGTCCCCATGTGAGTTCCTCGGGGGCCTCTCGGCATTCCTCTCCCGTCGATGCCGGGGCCTAAGACCTTGTGTGGAGTCGGGGCCGGAACCTGAGGATTCCTCTCCAGTGCTGATATGGATCCTGGGGTACTTCTGGAGTCTCCCCAGGGAGTCAGTCCTCGTCTCGAATGCGGGCATGCACTTGCGCTTTCCTACAGAGCGGTAGCAGCAGTGTCACGCAGTCCGCCGCGTGGATCAAAGGATCTATGGTTTTCCCTCGAGTCTTTCCCACGAGGCTTTCCCACGAGGCTTTCCCACAGGGCTGTCCCACGTGCACACGTGGTGGGAGTCGATCCTCGGCTTGAACGTCAAGGCAGTGCAGGGAAAACAGGTTCCTCTGGAATGGACTGACACATCTGGGGGACTCTTGGAATGGTGGCATGACCCTGGAGTTCCTCTCGCCTTTCCTGTGGAGAGCGCCTCCTCTTGAGATGCGACGGGGACGCCGGGAATTCTTTCCCTACAAAACAGGGAAAGGATCCCTCATCTCGAGCTAGGAGGCCGAAACGGGGCTCCCCTGGATGTGTGCGGGACCCCACGTGCTTCCTCTCGAGTGGAGACGGGTATGTCGGGGAACTTCTTGAGTTGCAGCAAGGGTGTGAAGGACCCTTTGGAAGTACCAGTGGTTAGATGTGATTGGCCTCGAGAAGCCTCAGCGGAAATGGGCCTCATCTCGCCTGGAGGGCAAAACCTCCTGGATTTTCTCGACTTGCGGCAGGTGCTCTCGACTTACGACGGGGACCTCAGGGACCCGCTCTGGTGGCCTCAGGAAAGGCCAGTCCCCATGCGAGTTCCTCGGGGGCCTCTCGGCATTCCTCTCCCGTAGATGCCGGGGCCTAAGACCTTGTGTGGAGTCGGGGCTGGAACCTGAGGATTCCTCTCCAGTGCTGACATGGACCTTGGGGTACTTCTGGAGTCTCCCCAGGGGAGTCAGTCCCCATCTCGAATGCGGGCATGCACTTGCGCTTTCCTCCAGAGCGGTAGCAGCAGTGTCACGCAGTCCGCCGCGTGGATCAAAGGATCTATGGTTTTCCCTCGAGTCTTTCCCACGAGGCTTTCCCACGAGGCTTTCCCACAGGGCTGTCCCACGTGCACACGTGGTGGGAGTCGATCCTAGGCTTGAATGTCAAGGCAGTGCAGGGAAAACAGGTTCCTCTGGAATGGACTGACACATCTGGGGGTCTCTTGGAATGGTGGCACGACCCTGGAGTTCCTCTCGCCTTTCCTGTGGAGAGCGCCTCCTCTTGAGATGCGACGGGAATGCCGGGAATTCTTTCCCTACGAAACAGGGAAAGGATCCCTCATCTCGAGCTAGGAGGCGGAAACGGGGTTCCCCTGGATGTGTGCGGGACCCTCGTGCTTCCTCTCGAGTGGAGACGGGTATGTCGGGGAACTTCTTGAGTTGCAGCAAGGGTGTGAAGGACCCTTTGGAAGTTCCAGTGGTTAGATGTGATTAGCCTCGAGAAGCCTCAGCGGAAATGGGCCTCATCTCGCCTGGAGGGCAAAACCTCCTGGATTTTCTCGAGTTGCGGCAGGTGCTCTCGACTTACGACGGGGACCTCAGGGACCCGCTCTGGTGGCCTCAGGAAAGGCCAGTCCCCATGCGAGTTCCTCGGGGGCCTCTCGGCATTCCTCTCCCGTCGATGCCGGGGCCTAAGACCTTGTGTGGAGTCGGGGCTGGAACCTGAGGATTCCTCTCCAGTGCTGACATGGATCTTGGGGTACTTCTGGAGTCTCCCCAGGGGAGTCAGTCCTCGTCTCGAATGCGGGCATGCACTTGCGCTTTCCTCCAGAGCGGTAGCAGCAGTGTCACGCAGTCCGCCGCGTGGATCAAAGAATCTATGGTTTTCCCTCGAGTCTTTCCACGAGGCTTTCCCACGAGGCTTTCCCACAGGGCTGTCCCACGTGCACACGTGGTGGGAGTCGATCCTAGGCTTGAACGTCAAGGCAGTGCAGGGAAAACAGGTTCCTCTGGAATGGACTGACACATCTGGGGGTCTCTTGGAATGGTGGCACGACCCTGGAGTTCCTCTCGCCTTTCCTGTGGAGAGCGCCTCCTCTTGAGATGCGACGGGAACGCCGGGAATTCTTTCCCTACGAAACAGGGAAAGGATCCCTCATCTCGAGCTAGGAGGCGGAAACGGGGCTCCCCTGGATGTGTGCGGGACCCCACGTGCTTCCTCTCGAGTGGAGACGGGTATGTCGGGGAACTTCTTGAGTTGCAGCAAGGGTGTGAAGGACCCTTTGGAAGTTCCAGTGGTTAGACGTGATTAGCCTCGAGAAGCCTCAGCGGAAATGGGCCTCATCTCGCCTGGAGGGCAAAACCTCCTGGATTTTCTCGAGTTGCGGCAGGTGCTCTCGACTTACGACGGGGACCTCAGGGACCCGCTCTGGTGGCCTCAGGAAAGGCCAGTCCCCATGCGAGTTCCTCGGGGGCCTCTCGGGATTCCTCTCCCGTCGATGCTGGGGCCTAAGACCTTGTGTGGAGTCGGGGCCGGAACCTGAGGATTCCTCTCCAGTGCTGACATGGATCTTGGGGTACTTCTGGAGTCTCCCCAGGGGAGTCAGTCCTCGTCTCGAATGCGGGCATGCACTTGCGCTTTCCTCCAGAGCGGTAGCAGCAGTGTCACGCAGTCCGCCGCGTGGATCAAAGGATCTATGGTTTTCCCTCGTGTCTTTCCCACGAGGCTTTCCCACGAGGCTTTCCCACAGGGCTGTCCCACGAGCACACGTGGTGGGAGTCGATCCTCGGCTTGAACGTCAAGGCAGTGCAGGGAAAACAGGTTCCTCTGGAATGGACTGACACATCTGGGGGACTCTTGGAATGGTGGCATGACCCTGGAGTTCCTCTCGCCTTTCCTGTGGAGAGCGCCTCCTCTTGAGATGCGACGGGGACGCCGGGAATTCTTTCCCTACAAAACAGGGAAAGGATCCCTCATCTCGAGCTAGGAGGCGGAAACGGTGCTCCCCTAGATGTGTGCGGGACACCACGTGCTTCCTCTCGAGTGGAGACGGGTATGTCGGGGAATTTCTTGAGTTGCAGCAAAGATGTGAAGGAACCTTTGGAAGTTCCAGTGGTTAGAAGTGTTTCGCCTCGAGAAGTCTCAGCGGAAATGGGCCTCATCTCGCCTGGAGGGCAAAACCTCCTGGATTTTCTCAAGTTGCGGCAGGTGCTCTCGACTTACGACGGGGACCTAAGGGACCCGCTCTGGTGGCCTCAGGAAAGGCCAGTCCCCATGTGAGTTCCTCGGGGGCCTCTCGGCATTCCTCTCCCGTCGATGCCGGGGCCTAAGACCTTGTGTGGAGTCGGGGCCGGAACCTGAGGATTCCTCTCCAGTGCTGATATGGATCCTGGGGTACTTCTGGAGTCTCCCCAGGGAGTCAGTCCTCGTCTCGAATGCGGGCATGCACTTGCGCTTTCCTACAGAGCGGTAGCAGCAGTGTCACGCAGTCCGCCGCGTGGATCAAAGGATCTATGGTTTTCCCTCGAGTCTTTCCCACGAGGCTTTCCCACGAGGCTTTCCCACAGGGCTGTCCCACGTGCACACGTGGTGGGAGTCGATCCTCGGCTTGAACGTCAAGGCAGTGCAGGGAAAACAGGTTCCTCTGGAATGGACTGACACATCTGGGGGACTCTTGGAATGGTGGCATGACCCTGGAGTTCCTCTCGCCTTTCCTGTGGAGAGCGCCTCCTCTTGAGATGCGACGGGGACGCCGGGAATTCTTTCCCTACAAAACAGGGAAAGGATCCCTCATCTCGAGCTAGGAGGCCGAAACGGGGCTCCCCTGGATGTGTGCGGGACCCCACGTGCTTCCTCTCGAGTGGAGACGGGTATGTCGGGGAACTTCTTGAGTTGCAGCAAGGGTGTGAAGGACCCTTTGGAAGTACCAGTGGTTAGATGTGATTGGCCTCGAGAAGCCTCAGCGGAAATGGGCCTCATCTCGCCTGGAGGGCAAAACCTCCTGGATTTTCTCGACTTGCGGCAGGTGCTCTCGACTTACGACGGGGACCTCAGGGACCCGCTCTGGTGGCCTCAGGAAAGGCCAGTCCCCATGCGAGTTCCTCGGGGGCCTCTCGGCATTCCTCTCCCGTAGATGCCGGGGCCTAAGACCTTGTGTGGAGTCGGGGCTGGAACCTGAGGATTCCTCTCCAGTGCTGACATGGACCTTGGGGTACTTCTGGAGTCTCCCCAGGGGAGTCAGTCCCCATCTCGAATGCGGGCATGCACTTGCGCTTTCCTCCAGAGCGGTAGCAGCAGTGTCACGCAGTCCGCCGCGTGGATCAAAGGATCTATGGTTTTCCCTCGAGTCTTTCCCACGAGGCTTTCCCACGAGGCTTTCCCACAGGGCTGTCCCACGTGCACACGTGGTGGGAGTCGATCCTAGGCTTGAATGTCAAGGCAGTGCAGGGAAAACAGGTTCCTCTGGAATGGACTGACACATCTGGGGGTCTCTTGGAATGGTGGCACGACCCTGGAGTTCCTCTCGCCTTTCCTGTGGAGAGCGCCTCCTCTTGAGATGCGACGGGAATGCCGGGAATTCTTTCCCTACGAAACAGGGAAAGGATCCCTCATCTCGAGCTAGGAGGCGGAAACGGGGTTCCCCTGGATGTGTGCGGGACCCTCGTGCTTCCTCTCGAGTGGAGACGGGTATGTCGGGGAACTTCTTGAGTTGCAGCAAGGGTGTGAAGGACCCTTTGGAAGTTCCAGTGGTTAGATGTGATTAGCCTCGAGAAGCCTCAGCGGAAATGGGCCTCATCTCGCCTGGAGGGCAAAACCTCCTGGATTTTCTCGAGTTGCGGCAGGTGCTCTCGACTTACGACGGGGACCTCAGGGACCCGCTCTGGTGGCCTCAGGAAAGGCCAGTCCCCATGCGAGTTCCTCGGGGGCCTCTCGGCATTCCTCTCCCGTCGATGCCGGGGCCTAAGACCTTGTGTGGAGTCGGGGCTGGAACCTGAGGATTCCTCTCCAGTGCTGACATGGATCTTGGGGTACTTCTGGAGTCTCCCCAGGGGAGTCAGTCCTCGTCTCGAATGCGGGCATGCACTTGCGCTTTCCTCCAGAGCGGTAGCAGCAGTGTCACGCAGTCCGCCGCGTGGATCAAAGAATCTATGGTTTTCCCTCGAGTCTTTCCACGAGGCTTTCCCACGAGGCTTTCCCACAGGGCTGTCCCACGTGCACACGTGGTGGGAGTCGATCCTAGGCTTGAACGTCAAGGCAGTGCAGGGAAAACAGGTTCCTCTGGAATGGACTGACACATCTGGGGGTCTCTTGGAATGGTGGCACGACCCTGGAGTTCCTCTCGCCTTTCCTGTGGAGAGCGCCTCCTCTTGAGATGCGACGGGAACGCCGGGAATTCTTTCCCTACGAAACAGGGAAAGGATCCCTCATCTCGAGCTAGGAGGCGGAAACGGGGCTCCCCTGGATGTGTGCGGGACCCCACGTGCTTCCTCTCGAGTGGAGACGGGTATGTCGGGGAACTTCTTGAGTTGCAGCAAGGGTGTGAAGGACCCTTTGGAAGTTCCAGTGGTTAGACGTGATTAGCCTCGAGAAGCCTCAGCGGAAATGGGCCTCATCTCGCCTGGAGGGCAAAACCTCCTGGATTTTCTCGAGTTGCGGCAGGTGCTCTCGACTTACGACGGGGACCTCAGGGACCCGCTCTGGTGGCCTCAGGAAAGGCCAGTCCCCATGCGAGTTCCTCGGGGGCCTCTCGGGATTCCTCTCCCGTCGATGCTGGGGCCTAAGACCTTGTGTGGAGTCGGGGCCGGAACCTGAGGATTCCTCTCCAGTGCTGACATGGATCTTGGGGTACTTCTGGAGTCTCCCCAGGGAAGTCAGTCCTCGTCTCGAATGCGGGCATGCACTTGCGCTTTCCTCCAGAGCGGTAGCAGCAGTGTCACCCAGTCCGCCGCGTGGATCAAAGGATCTATGGTTTTGCCTCGAGTCTTTCCCACGAGGCTTTCCCACGAGGCTTTCCCACAGGGCTGTCCCACGTGCACACGTGGTGGGAGTGGATCCTCGGCTTGAACGTCAAGGCAGTGCAGGGAAAAGAGGTTCCTCTGGAATGGTCTGACACATCTGGGGGACTCTTGGAATGGTGGCACGACCCTGGAGGTCCTCTCGCCTTTCCTGTGGAGAGCGCCTCCTCTTGAGATGCGACGGGAACGCCGGGAATTCTTTCCCTACGAAACAGGGAAAGGATCCCTCATCTCGAGCTAGGAGGCGGAAACGGGGATCCCCTGGATGTGTGCGGGACCCCACGTGCTTCCTCTCGAGTGGAGATGGGTATGTCGGGGAACTTCTTGAGTTGCAGCAAGGGTGTGAAGGAACCTTTTGAAGTTCCAGGGGTTAGATGTGATTAGCCTCGCGAAGCCTCAGCGGAAATGGGCGTCATCTCGCCTGGAGGGCAAAACCTCCTGGATTTTCTCGAGTTGCGGCAGGTGCTCTCGACTTACGACGGGGACCTCAGGGACCCGCTCTGGTGGCCTCAGGAAAGGCCAGTCCCCATGCGAATTCCTCGGGGGCCTCTCGGGATTCCTCTCCCGTCGATGCCGGGGCCTAAGACCTTGTGTGGAGTCGGGGCCGGAACCTGAGGATTCCTCTCCAGTGCTGACATGGATCTTGGGGTACTTCTGGAGTCTCCCCAGGGGAGTCAGTCCTCATCTCGAATGCGGGCATGCACTTGCGCTTTCCTCTAGAGCGGTAGCAGCAGTGTCACGCAGTCCTCCGCGTGGATCAAAGGATCTATGGTTTTCCCTCGAGTCTTTTCCACGAGGCTTTCCCACGAGGCTTTACCACAGGGCTGTCCCACGTGCACAGGTGGTGGGAGTCGATCCTCGGCTTGAACGTCAAGGCAGTGCAGGGAAAACAGGTTCCTCTGTAATGGACTGACACATCTGGGCGTCTCTTGGAATGGTGGCACGACCCTGGAGTTCCTCTCGCCTCTGCTGTTGAGAGCGCCTCCTCTTGAGATGCGACGGGAACGCCGGGAATTCTTTCCCTACGAAACAGGGAAAGGATCCCTCATCTCGAGCTAGGAGGCGGAAACGGGGCTCCCCTGGATGTGTGCGGGACCCCACGTGCTTCCTCTCGAGTGGAGACGGGTATGTCGGGGAACTTCTTGAGTTGCAGCAAGGGTGTGAAGGGCCCTTTGGAAGTTCCAGTGGTTAGATGTGTTTCGCCTCGAGAAGCCTCAGCGGAAATGGCCCTCATCTCGCCTGGAGGGCAAAACCTCCTGGATTTTCTCGAGTTGCGGCAGGTGCTCTCGACTTACGACGGGGACCTCAGGGACCCGCTCTGGTGGCCTCAGGAAAGGCCAGTCCCCATGCGAGTTCCTCGGGGGCCTCTCGGCATTCCTCTCCCGTCGATGCCGGGGCCTAAGACCTTGTGTGGAGTCGGGGCCGGAACCTGAGGATTCCTCTCCAGTGCTGACATGGATCTTGGGGTACTTCTGGAGTCTCCCCAGGGGAGTCAGTCCTCGTCTCGAATGCGGGCATGCACTTGCGCTTTCCTCCAGAGCGGTAGCAGCAGTGTCACGCAGTCCGCCGCGTGGATCAAAGGATCTATGGTTTTCCCTCGAGTCTTTCCCACGAGGCTTTCCCACGAGGCTTTCCCACAGGGCTGTTCCACGAGCACACGTGGTGGGAGTCGATCCTCGGCTTGAATGTCAAGGCAGTGCAGGGAAAACAGGTTCCTCTGGAATGGACTGACACATCTGGGGGACTCTTGGAATGGTGGCATGACCCTGGAGTTCCTCTCGCCTTTCCTGTGGAGAGCGCCTCCTCTTGAGATGCGACGGGAACGCCGGGAATTCTTTCCCTACGAAACAGGGAAAGGATCCCTCATCTCGAGCTAGGAGGCGGAAACGGGGCTCCCCTGGATGTGTGCGGGACACCACGTGCTTCCTCTCGAGTGGAGACGGGTATGTCGGGGAACTTCTTGAGTTGCAGCAAGGGTGTGAAGGACCCTTTGGAAGTTCCAGTGGTTAGATGTGATTGGCCTCGAGAAGCCTCAGCGGAAATGGCCCTCATCTCACCTGGAGGGCAAAACCTCCTGGATTTTCTCGAGTTGCGGCAGGTGCTCTCGACTTACGACGGGGACCTCAGGGACCCGCTCTGGTGGCCTCAGGAAAGGCCAGTCCCCATGCGAGTTCCTCGGGTCCTCTCGGGATTCCTCTCCCGTCGATGCTGGGGCCTAAGACTTTGTGTGGAGTCGGGGCCGGAACCTGAGGATTCCTCTCCAGTGCTGACATGGATCTTGGGGTACTTCTGGAGTCTCCCCAGGGGAGTCAGTCCTCGTCTCGAATGCGGGCATGCACTTGCGCTTTCCTCCAGAGCGGTAGCAGCAGTGTCCCGCAGTCCGCCGCGTGGATCAAAGGATCTATGGTTTTCCCTCGAGTCTTTCCCACGAGGCTTTCCCACGAGGCTTTCCCACAGGGCTGTCCCACGAGCACACGTGGTGGGAGTCGATCCTCGGCTTGAATGTCAAGGCAGTGCAGGGAAAACAGGTTCCTCTGGAATGGACTGACACATCTGGGGGACTCTTGGAATGGTGGCATGACCCTGGAGTTCCTCTCGCCTTTCCTGTGGAGAGCGCCTCCTCTTGAGATGCGACGGGAACGCCGGGAATTCTTTCCCTACGAAACAGGGAAAGGATCCCTCATCTCGAGCTAGGAGGCGGAAACGGGGCTCCCCTGGATGTGTGCGGGACACCACGTGCTTCCTCTCGAGTGGAGACGGGTATGTCGGGGAACTTCTTGAGTTGCAGCAAGGGTGTGAAGGACCCTTTGGAAGTTCCAGTGGTTAGATGTGTTTGGCCTCGAGAAGCCTCAGCGGAAATGGCCCTCATCTCGCCTGGAGGGCAAAACCTCCTGGATTTTCTCGAGTTGCGGCAGGTGCTCTCGACTTACGACGGGGACCTCAGGGACCCGCTCTGGTGGCCTCAGGAAAGGCCAGTCCCCATGCGAGTTCCTCGGGGGCCTCTCGGGATTCCTCTCCCGTCGATGCCGGGGCCTAAGACCTTGTGTGGAGTCGGGGCCGGAACCTGAGGATTCCTCTCCAGTGCTGACATGGATCTTGGGGTACTTCTGGAGTCTCCCCAGGGGAGTCAGTCCTCGTCTCGAATGCGGGCATGCACTTGCGCTTTCCTCCAGAGCGGTAGCAGCAGTGTCACGCAGTCCGCCGCGTGGATCAAAGGATCTATGGTTTTCCCTCGAGTCTTTCCCACGAGGCTTTCCCACGAGGCTTTCCCACAGGGCTGTCCCACGTGCACACGTGGTGGGAGTGGATCCTCGGCTTGAACGTCAAGGCAGTGCAGGGAAAACAGGTTCCTCTGGAATGGACTGACACATCTGGGGGACTCTTGGAATGGTGCCACGACCCTGGAGTTGCTCTCGCCTTTCCTGTGGAGAGCGCCACCTCTTGAGATGCGACGGGAACGCCGGGAATTCTTTCCCTACGAAACAGGGAAAGGATCCCTCATCTCGAGCTAGGAGGCGGAAACGGGGCTCCCCTGGATGGGTGCGGGAACCCACGTGCTTCCTCTCGTGTGGAGACGGGTATGTCGCGGAACTTCTTGAGTTGCAGCAATGGTGTGAAGGACCCTTTGGAAGTTCCAGCGGTTAGATGTGATTAGCCTCGAGAAGTCTCAGCGGAAATGGGCCTCATCTCGCCTGGAGGGCAAAACCTCCTGGATTTTCTCGAGTTGCGGCAGGTGCTCTCGACTTACGATGGGGTCCTCAGGGACCCGCTCTGGTGGCCTCAGGAAAGGCCAGTCCCCATGCGAGTTCCTCGGGGGCCTCTCGGGATTCCTCTCCCGTCGATGCCGGGGCCTAAGACCTTGTGTGGAGTCGGGGCCGGAACCTGAGGATTCCTCTCCAGTGCTGACATGGATCTTGGGGTACTTCTGGAGTCTCCCCAGGGGAGTCAGTCCTCGTCTCGAATGCGGGCATGCACTTGCGCTTTCCTCCAGAGCGGTAGCAGCAGTGTCACGCAGTCCGCCGCGTGGATCAAAGGATCTATGGTTTTCCCTCGAGTCTTTCCCACGAGGCTTTCCCACGAGGCTTTCCCACAGGGCTGTCCCACGTGCACACGTGGTGGGAGTCGATCCTCGGCTTGAACGTCAAGGCAGTGCAGGGAAAACAGGTTCCTCTGGAATGGACTGACACATCTGGGGGACTCTTGGAATGGTGGCACGACCCTGGAGTTCCTCTCGCCTTTCCTGTGGAGAGCGCCTCCTCTTGAGATGCGACGGGAACGCCGGGAATTCTTTCCCTACGAAACAGGGAAAGGATCCCTCATCTCGAGCTAGGAGGCGGAAACGGGGCTCCCCTGGATGTGTGCGGGACCCCACGTGCTTCCTCTCGAGTGGAGACGGGTATGTCGGGGAACTTCTTGAGTTGCAGCAAGGGTGTGAAGGACCCTTTGGAAGTTCCAGTGGTTAGACGTGATTAGCCTCGAGAAGCCTCAGCGGAAATGGGCCTCATCTCGCCTGGAGGGCAAAACCTCCTGGATTTTCTCGAGTTGCGGCAGGTGCTCTCGACTTACGACGGGGACCTCAGAGACCCGCTGTGGTGGCCTCAGGATAGGCCAGTCCCCATGCGAGTTCCTCGGGTCCTCTCGGGATTCCTCTCCCGTCGATGCCGGGGCCTAAGACCTTGTGTGGAGTCGGGGCCGGAACCTGAGGATTCCTCTCCAGTGCTGACATGGACCTTGGGGTACTTCTGGAGTCTCCCCAGGGGAGTCAGTCCTCGTCTCGAATGCGGGCATGCACTTGCGCTTTCCTACAGAGCGGTAGCAGCAGTGTCGCACAGTCCGCCGCGTGGATCAAAGGATCTATGGTTTTCCCTCGAGTCTTTCCCACGAGGCTTTCCCACGAGGCTTTCCCACAGGGCTGTCCCACGTGCACACGTGGTGGGAGTGGATCCTCGGCTTGAACGTCAAGGCAGTGCAGGGAAAACAGGTTCCTCTGGAATGGACTGACACATCTGGGGGACTCGTGGAATGGTGGCACTACCCTGGAGTTCCTCTCGCCTTTCCTGTGGAGAGCGCCTCCTCTTGAGATGCGACGGGAACGCCGGGAATTCTTTCCCTACGAAACAGGGAAAGGATCCCTCATCTCGAGCTAGGAGGCGGAAACGGGGCTCCCCTGGATGTGTGCAGGACCCCACGTGCTTCCTCTCGAGTGGAGACGGGTATGTCGGGGAACTTCTTGAGTTGCAGCAAGGGTGTGAAGGACACTTTGGAAGTTCCAGTGGTTAGACGTGATTAGCCTCGAGAAGCCTCAGCGGAAATGGGCCTCATCTCGCCTGGAGGGCAAAACCTCCTGGATTTTCTCGAGTTGCGGCAGGTGCTCTCGACTTACGACGGGGACCTCAGGGACCCGCTCTGGTGGCCTCAGGAAAGGCCAGTCCCCATGCGAGTTCCTCGGGGGCCTCTCGGGATTCCTCTCCCGTCGATGCCGGGGCCTAAGACCTTGTGTGGAGTCGGGGCCGGAACCTGAGGATTCCTCTCCAGTGCTGACATGGATCTTGGGGTACTTCTGGAGTCTCCCCAGGGGAGTCAGTCCTCGTCTCGAATGCGGGCATGCACTTGCGCTTTCCTCCAGAGCGGTAGCAGCAGTGTCACGCAGTCCGCCGCGTGGATCAAAGGATCTATGGTTTTCCCTCGAGTCTTTCCCACGAGGCTTTCCCACGAGGCTTTCCCACAGGGCTGTCCCACGTGCACACGTGGTGGGAGTCGATCCTCGGCTTGAACGTCAAGGCAGTGCAGGGAAAACAGGTTCCTCTGGAATGGACTGACACATCTGGGGGACTCTTGGAATGGTGGCACGACCCTGGAGTTCCTCTCGCCTTTCCTGTGGAGAGCGCCTCCTCTTGAGATGCGACGGGAACGCCGGGAATTCTTTCCCTATGAAACAGGGAAAGGATCCCTCATCTCGAGCTAGGAGGCGGAAACGGGGCTCCCCTGGATGTGTGCGGGACCCCACGTGCTTCCTCTCGAGTGGAGACGGGTATGTCGGGGAACTTCTTGAGTTGCAGCAAGGGTGTGAAGGACCCTTTGGAAGTTCCAGTGGTTAGACGTGATTAGCCTCGAGAAGCCTCAGCGGAAATGGGCCTCATCTCGCCTGGAGGGCAAAACCTCCTGGATTTTCTCGAGTTGCGGCAGGTGCTCTCGACTTACGACGGGGACCTCAGGGACCCGCTCTGGTGGCCTCAGGAAAGGCCAGTCCCCATGCGAGTTCCTCGGGGGCCTCTCGGGATTCCTCTCCCGTCGATGCCGGGGCCTAAGACCTTGTGTGGAGTCGGGGCCGGAACCTGAGGATTCCTCTCCAGTGCTGACATGGATCTTGGGGTACTTCTGGAGTCTCCCCAGGGGAGTCAGTCCTCGTCTCGAATGCGGGCATGCACTTGCGCTTTCCTCCAGAGCGGTAGCAGCAGTGTCACGCAGTCCGCCGCGTGGATCAAAGGATCTATGGTTTTCCCTCGAGTCTTTCCCACGAGGCTTTCCCACGAGGCTTTCCCACAGGGCTGTCCCACGTGCACACGTGGTGGGAGTCGATCCTCGGCTTGAACGTCAAGGCAGTGCAGGGAAAACAGGTTCCTCTGGAATGGACTGACACATCTGGGGGACTCTTGGAATGGTGGCACGACCCTGGAGTTCCTCTCGCCTTTCCTGTGGAGAGCGCCTCCTCTTGAGATGCGACGGGAACGCCGGGAATTCTTTCCCTATGAAACAGGGAAAGGATCCCTCATCTCGAGCTAGGAGGCGGAAACGGGGCTCCCCTGGATGTGTGCGGGACCCCACGTGCTTCCTCTCGAGTGGAGACGGGTATGTCGGGGAACTTCTTGAGTTGCAGCAAGGGTGTGAAGGACCCTTTGGAAGTTCCAGTGGTTAGACGTGATTAGCCTCGAGAAGCCTCAGCGGAAATGGGCCTCATCTCGCCTGGAGGGCAAAACCTCCTGGATTTTCTCGAGTTGCGGCAGGTGCTCTCGACTTACGACGGGGACCTCAGGGACCCGCTCTGGTGGCCTCAGGAAAGGCCAGTCCCCATGCGAGTTCCTCGGGGGCCTCTCGGGATTCCTCTCCCGTCGATGCCGGGGCCTAAGACCTTGTGTGGAGTCGGGGCCGGAACCTGAGGATTCCTCTCCAGTGCTGACATGGATCTTGGGGTACTTCTGGAGTCTCCCCAGGGGAGTCAGTCCTCGTCTCGAATGCGGGCATGCACTTGCGCTTTCCTCCAGAGCGGTAGCAGCAGTGTCACGCAGTCCGCCGCGTGGATCAAAGGATCTATGGTTTTCCCTCGAGTCTTTCCCACGAGGCTTTCCCACGAGGCTTTCCCACAGGGCTGTCCCACGTGCACACGTGGTGGGAGTCGATCCTCGGCTTGAACGTCAAGGCAGTGCAGGGAAAACAGGTTCCTCTGGAATGGACTGACACATCTGGGGGACTCTTGGAATGGTGGCACGACCCTGGAGTTCCTCTCGCCTTTCCTGTGGAGAGCGCCTCCTCTTGAGATGCGACGGGAACGCCGGGAATTCTTTCCCTACGAAACAGGGAAAGGATCCCTCATCTCGAGCTAGGAGGCGGAAACGGGGCTCCCCTGGATGTGTGCGGGACCCCACGTGCTTCCTCTCGAGTGGAGACGGGTATGTCGGGGAACTTCTTGAGTTGCAGCAAGGGTGTGAAGGACCCTTTGGAAGTTCCAGTGGTTAGACGTGATTAGCCTCGAGAAGCCTCAGCGGAAATGGGCCTCATCTCGCCTGGAGGGCAAAACCTCGTGGATTTTCTCGAGTTGCGGCAGGTGCTCTCGACTTACGACGGGGACCTCAGGGACCCGCTCTGGTGGCCTCAGGAAAGGCCAGTCGCCATGCGAGTTCCTCGGGGGCCTCTCGGGATTCCTCTCCCGTCGATGCCGGGGCCTAAGACCTTGTTGGAGTCGGGGCCAGAACCTGAGAATTCCTCTCCAGTGCTGACATGGATCTTGGGGTACTTCTGGAGTCTCCCCAGGGGAGTCAGTCCTCGTCTCGAATGCGGGCATGCACTTGCGCTTTCCTCCAGAGCGGTAGCAGCAGTGTCACGCAGTCCGCCGCGTGGAGCAAAGGATCTATGGTTTTCCCTCGAGTCTTTCCCACGAGGCTTTCCCACGAGGCTTTCCCACAGGGCTGTCCCACGTACACACGTGGTGGGAGTCGATCCTCGGCTTGAACGTCAAGGCAGTGCATGGAAAACAGGTTCCTCTGGAATGGACTGACACATCTGGGGGACTCTTGGAATGGTGGCACGACCCTGGAGTTCCTCTCGCCTTTCCTGTGGAGAGCGCCTCCTCTTGAGATGCGACGGGAACGCCGGGAATTCTTTCCCTACGAAACAGGGAAAGGTTCCCTCATCTCGAGCTAGGAGGCGGAAACGGGGCTCCCCTGGATGTGTGCGGGACCCCACGTGCTTCCTCTCGAGTGGAGACGGGTATGTCGGGGAACTTCTTGAGTTGCAGCAAGGG
Organism: Ovis canadensis; assembly: GCF_042477335.2. Taxonomy (NCBI): domain Eukaryota; kingdom Metazoa; phylum Chordata; class Mammalia; order Artiodactyla; family Bovidae; genus Ovis; species Ovis canadensis. Next base: position 15,367,700 of record NC_091266.1, read on the forward strand.
TGTGAAGGACCATTTGGAAGTTCCAGTGGTTAGACGTGATTAGCCTCGAGAAGCCTCAGCGGAAATGGGCCTCATCTCGCCTGGAGGGCAAAACCTCCTGGATTTTCTCGAGTTGCGGCAGGTGCTCTCGACTTACGACGGGGACCTCAGGGACCAGCTATGGTGGCCTCAGGAAAGGCCAGTCCCCATGCGAGTTCCTCGGGGGCCTCTCGGCATTCCTCTCCCGTCGATGCCGGGGCCTAAGACCTTGTGTGGAGTCGGGGCCGGAACCTGAGGATTCCTCTCCAGTGCTGACATGGATCTTGGGGTACTTCTGGAGTCTCCCCAGGGGAGTCAGTCCTCGTCTCGAATGCGGGCATGCACTTGCGCTTTCCTCCAGAGCGGTAGCAGCAGTGTCACGCAGTCCGCCGCGTGGATCAAAAGCTCTTTGGTTTTCCCTCGAGTCTTTCCCACGAGGCTTTCCCACGAGGCTTTCCCACAGGGCTGTCCCACGTGCACACGTGGTGGGAGTCGATCCTCGGCTTGAACGTCAAGGCAGTGCAGGGAAAACAGGTTCCTCTGGAATGGACTGACACATCTGGGGGACTCTTGGAATGGTGGCACGACCCTGGAGTTCCTCTCGCCTTTCCTGTGGAGAGCGCCTCCTCTTGAGATGCGACGGGAACGCCGGGAATTCTTTCCCTACGAAACAGGGAAAGGATCCCTCATCTCGAGCTAGGCGGCGGAAACGGGGCTCCCCTGGATGTGTGCGGGAACCCACGTGCTTCCTCTCGAGTGGAGACGGGTATGTCGGGGAACTTCTTGAGTTTCAGCAAGGGTGTGAAGGACCCTTTGGAAGTTCCAGTGGTTAGACGTGATTAGCCTCGAGAAGCCTCAGCGGAAATGGGCCTCATCTCTCCTGGAGGGCAAAACCTCCTGGATTTTCTCGAGTTGCGGCAGGTGCTCTCGACTTACGACTGGGACTTCAGGGACCCGCTCTGGTGGCCTCAGGAAAGGCCAGTCCCCATGCGAGTTCCTCGGGGGCCACTCGGGATTCCTCTCCCGTCGATTCCGGGGCCTAAGACCTTGTGTGGAGTCGGGGCCGGAACCTGAGGATTCCTCTCCAGTGCTGACATGGATCTTGGGGTACTTCTGGAGTCTCCCCAGGGGAGTCAGTCCTCGTCTCGAATGCGAGCATGCACTTGCGCTTTCCACCAGAGCGGTAGCAGCAGTGTCACGCAGTCCGCCGCGTGGATCAAAGGATCTATGGTTTTGCCTCGAGTATTTCCCACGAGGCTTTCCCACGAGGCTTTCCCACAGGGCTGTCCCACGTGCACATGTGGTGGGAGTGGATCCTCGGCTTGAACGTCAAGGCAGTGCAGGGAAAACAGGTTCCTCTGGAATGGACTGACACATCTGGGGGACTCTTGGAATGGTGGCACGACCCTGGAGTTCCTCTCGCCTTTCCTGTGGAGAGCGCCTCCTCTTGAGATGCGACGGGAACGCCGGGAATTCTTTCCCTACGAAACAGGGAAAGGATCCCTCATCTCGAGCTAGGAGGCGGAAACGGGGCTCCCCTGGATGTGTGCGGGACCCCACGTGCTTCCTCTCGAGTGGAGACGGGTATGTCGGGGAACTTCTTGAGTTGCAGCAAGGGTGTGAAGGACCCTTTGGAAGTTCCAGTGGTTAGACGTGATTAGCCTCGAGAAGCCTCAGCGGAAATGGGCCTCATCTCGCCTGGAGGGCAAAACCTCCTGGATTTTCTCGAGTTGCGGCAGGTGCTCTCGACTTACGACGGGGACCTCAGGGACCCGCTCTGGTGGCCTCAGGAAAGGCCAGTCCCCATGCGAGTTCCTCGGGGGCCTCTCGGGATTCCTCTCCCGTCGATGCCGGGGCCTAAGACCTTGTGTGGAGTCGGGGCCGGAACCTGAGGATTCCTCTCCAGTGCTGACATGGATCTTGGGGTACTTCTGGAGTCTCCCCAGGGGAGTCAGTCCTCGTCTCGAATGCGGGCATGCACTTGCGCTTTCCACCAGAGCGGTAGCAGCAGTGTCACGCAGTCCGCCGCGTGGATCAAAGGATCTATGGTTTTCCCTCGAGTCTTTCCCACGAGGCTTTCCCACGAGGCTTTCCCACAGGGCTGTCCCACGTGCACATGTGGTGGGAGTGGATCCTCGGCTTGAACGTCAAGGCAGTGCAGGGAAAACAGGTTCCTCTGGAATGGACTGACACATCTGGGGGACTCTTGGAATGGTGGCACGACCCTGGAGTTCCTCTCGCCTTTCCTGTGGAGAGCGCCTCCTCTTGAGATGCGACGGGAACGCCGGGAATTCTTTCCCTACGAAACAGGGAAAGGATCCCTCATCTCGAGCTAGGAGGCGGAAACGGGGCTCCCCTGGATGTGTGCGGGACCCCACGTGCTTCCTCTCGAGTGGAGACGGGTATGTCGGGGAACTTCTTGAGTTGCAGCAAGGGTGTGAAGGACCCTTTGGAAGTTCCAGTGGTTAGACGTGATTAGCCTCGAGAAGCCTCAGCGGAAATGGGCCTCATCTCGCCTGGAGGGCAAAACCTCGTGGATTTTCTCGAGTTGCGGCAGGTGCTCTCGACTTACGACGGGGACCTCAGGGACCCGCTCTGGTGGCCTCAGGAAAGGCCAGTCCCCATGCGAGTTCCTCGGGGGCCTCTCGGGATTCCTCTCCCGTCGATGCCGGGGCCTAAGACCTTGTGTGGAGTCGGGGCCGGAACCTGAGGATTCCTCTCCAGTGCTGACATGGATCTTGGGGTACTTCTGGAGTCTCCCCAGGGGAGTCAGTCCTCGTCTCGAATGCGGGCATGCACTTGCGCTTTCCTCCAGAGAGGTAGCAGCAGTGTCACGCAGTCCGCCGCGTGGATCAAAGGATCTATGGTTTTCCCTCGAGTCTTTCCCACGAGGCTTTCCCACGAGGCTTTCCCACAGGGCTGTCCCACGTGCACACGTGGTAGGAGTAGATCCTCGGCTTGAACGTCAAGGCAGTGCAGGGAAAACAGGTTCCTCTGGAATGGACTGACACATCTGGGGGACTCTTGGAATGGTGGCACGACCCTGGAGTTCCGCTCGCCTTTCCTGTGGAGAGCGCCTCCTCTTGAGATGCGAAGGGAACGCCGGGAATTCTTTCCCTACGAAACAGGGAAAGGATCCCTCATCTCGAGCTAGGAGGTGGAAACGGGGCTCCCCTGGATGTGTGCGGGACCCCACGTGCTTCCTCTCGAGTGGAGACGTGTATGTCGGGGAACTTCTTGAGTTGCAGCAAGGGTGTGAAGGACCCTTTGGAAGTTCCAGTGGTTAGACGTGATTAGCCTCGAGAAGCCTCAGCGGAAATGGGCCTCATCTCGCCTGGAGGGCAAAACCTCCTGGATTTTCTCGAGTTGCGGCAGGTGCTCTCGACTTACGACGGGGACTTCAGGGACCCGCTCTGGTGGCCTCAGGAAAGGCCAGTCCCCATGCGAGTTCCTCGGGGGCCTCTCGGGATTCCTCTCCCGTCGATGCCGGGGCCTAAGACCTTGTGTGGAGTCGGGGCCGGAACCTGAGGATTCCTCTCCAGTGCTGACATGGATCTTGGGGTACTTCTGGAGTCTCCCCAGGGGAGTCAGTCCTCGTCTCGAATGCGGGCATGACTTTGCGCTTTCCACCAGAGCGGTAGCAGCAGTGTCACGCAGTCCGCCGCGTGGATCAAAGGATCTATTGTTTTCCCTCGAGTCTTTCCCACGAGGCTTTCCTACGAGGCTTTCCCACAGGGCTGTCCCACGTGCACACGTGGTGGGAGTGGATCCTCGGCGTGAACGTCAAGGCAGTGCAGGGAAAACAGGTTCCTCTGGAATGGACTGACACATCTGGGGGACTCTTGGAATGGTGGCACGACCCTGGAGTTCCTCTCGCCTTTCCTGTGGAGAGTGCCTCCTCTTGAGATGCGACGGGAACGCCGGGAATTCTTTCCCTACGAAACAGGGAAAGGATCCCTCATCTCGAGCTAGGAGGCGGAAACGGGGCTCCCCTGGATGTGTGCGGGACCCCACGTGCTTCCTCTCGAGTGGAGACGGGTATGTCGGGGAACTTCTTGAGTTGCAGCAAGGGTGTGAAGGACCCTTTGGAAGTTCCAGTGGTTAGACGTGATTAGCCTCGAGAAGCCTCAGCGGAAATGGGCCTCATCTCGCCTGGAGGGCAAAACCTCCTGGATTTTCTCGAGTTGCGGCAGGTGCTCTCGACTTACGACGGGGACCTCAGGGACCCGCTCTGGTGGCCTCAGGAAAGGCCAGTCCCCATGCGAGTTCCTCGGGGGCCTCTCGGGATTCCTCTCCCGTCGATGCCGGGGCCTAAGACCTTGTGTGGAGTCGGGGCCGGAACCTGAGGATTCCTCTCCAGTGCTGACATGTATCTTGGGGTACTTCTGGAGTCTCCCCAGGGGAGTCAGTCCTCGTCTCGAATGCGGGCATGCACTTGCGCTTTCCACCAGAGCGGTAGCAGCAGTGTCACGCAGTCCGCCGCGTGGATCAAATGATCTATGGTTTTCCCTCGAGTCTTTCCCACGAGGCTTTCCCACGAGGCTTTCCCACAGGGCTGTCCCACGTGCACATGTGGTGGGAGTGGATCCTCGGCTTGAACGTCAAGGCAGTGCAGGGAAAACAGGTTCCTCTGGAATGGACTGACACATCTGGGGGACTCTTGGAATGGTGGCACGACCCTGGAGTTCCTTTCGCCTTTCCTGTGGAGAGCGCCTGCTCTTGAGATGCGACGGGAATGCCGGGAATTCTTTCCCTACGAAACAGGGAAAGGATCCCTCATCTCGAGCTAGGAGGCGGAAACGGGGCTCCCCTGGATGTGTGCGGGACCCCACGTGCTTCCTCTCGAGTGGAGACGGGTATGTCGGGGAACTTCTTGAGTTGCAGCAAGGGTGTGAAGGACCCTTTGGAAGTTCCAGTGGTTAGACGTGATTAGCCTCGAGAAGCCTCAGCGGAAATGGGCCTCATATCGCCTGGAGGGCAAAACCTCCTGGATTTTCTCGAGTTGCGGCAGGTGCTCTCGACTTACGAAGGGGACTTCAGAGACCCGCTCTGGTGGCCTCAGGAAAGGCCAGTCCCCATGCGAGTTCCTCGGGGGCCTCTCGGGATTCCTCTCCCTTCGATGCCGGGGCCTAAGACCTTGTGTGGAGTCGGGGCCGGAACCTGAGGATTCCTCTCCAGTGCTGACATGGATCTTGGGGTACTTCTGGAGTCTCCCCAGGGGAGTCAGTCCTCGTCTCGAATGCGGGCATGCACTTGCGCTTTCCTCCAGAGCGGTAGCAGCAGTGTCACGCTGTCCGCCGCGTGGATCAAAGGATCTATGGTTTTCCCTCGAGTCATTCCCACGAGGCTTTCCAACGAGGCTTTCCCACAGGGCTGTCCCACGTGCACACGTGGTGGGAGTCGATCCTCGGCTTGAACGTCAAGGCAGTGCAGGGAAAACAGGTTCCTCTGGAATGGACTGACACATCTGGGGGACTCTTGGAATGGTGGCACGACCCTGGAGTTCCTCTCGCCTTTCCTGTGGAGAGCGCCTCCTCTTGAGATGCGACGGGAACGCCGGGAATTCTTTCCCTACGAAACAGGGAAAGGATCCCTCATCTCGAGCTAGGAGGCGGAAACGGGACTCCCCTGGATGTGTGCGGGACCCCACGTGCTTCCTCTCGAGTGGAGACGGGTATGTCGGGGAACTTCTTGAGTTGCAGCAAGGGTGTGAAGGACCCTTTGGAAGTTCCAGTGGTTAGACGTGATTAGCCTCGAGAAGCCTCAGCGGAAATGGGCCTCATCTCGCCTGGAGGGCAAAACCTCCTGGATTTTCTCGAGTTGCGGCAGGTGCTCTCGACTTACGACGGGGACCTCAGGGACCCGCTCTGGTGGCCTCAGGAAAGGCCAGTCCCCATGCGAGTTCCTCGGGGGCCTCTCGGGATTCCTCTCCCGTCGATGCCGGGGCCTAAGATCTTGTGTGGAGTCGGGGCCGGAACCTGAGGATTCCTCTCCAGTGCTGACATGGATCTTGGGGTACTTCTGGAGTCTCCCCAGGGGAGTCAGTCCTCGTCTCGAATGCGGGCATGCACTTGCGCTTTCCTCCAGAGCGGTAGCAGCAGTGTCACGCAGTCCGCCGCGTGGATCAAAGGATCTATGGTTTTCCCTCGAGTCTTTCCCACGAGGCTTTCCCACGAGGCTTTCCCACAGGGCTGTCCCACGTGCACACGTGGTGGGAGTCGATCCTCGGCTTGAACGTCAAGGCAGTGCAGGGAAAACAGGTTCCTCTGGAATGGACTGACACATCTGGGGGACTCTTGGAATGGTGGCACGACCCTGGAGTTCCTCTCGCCTTTCCTGTGGAGAGCGCCTTCTCTTGAGATGCGACGGGAACGCCGGGAATTCTTTCCCTAAGTAACAGGGAAAGCATCCCTCATCTCGAGCTAGGAGGCGGAAACGGGGCTCCCCTGGATGTGTGCGGGACCCTCGTGCTTCCTCTCGAGTGGAGACGGGTATGTCGGGGAACTTCTTGATTTGCAGCAATGGTCTGAAGGACCCTTTGGAAGTTCCAGTGGTTAGATGTGATTAGCCTCGAGAAGCCTCAGTGGAAATGGGCCTCATCTCGCCTGGAGGGCAAAAACTCCTGGATTTTCTCGAGTTGCAGCAGGTGATCTCGACTTACGACGGGGACCTCAGGGACCCGCTCTGGTGGCCTCAGGAAAGGCCAGTCCCCATGCGAGTTCCTCGGGGGCCTCTCGGGATTCCTCTCCCGTCGATGCCGGGGCCTAAGACCTTGTGTGGAGTCGGGGCCGGAACCTGAGGATTCCTCTCCAGTGCTGACATGGATCTTGGGGTACTTCTGGAGTCTCCCCAGGGGAGTCAGTCCTCGTCTCGAATGCGGGCATGCACTTGCGCTTTCCTCCAGAGCGGTAGCAGCAGTGTCACGCACTCCGCCGCGTGGATCAAAGGATCTATGGTTTTCCCTCGAGTCTTTCCCACGAGGCTTTCCCACAGGGCTGTCCCACGTGCACACGTGGTGGGAGTGGATCCTCGGCTTGAACGTCAAGGCAGTGCAGGGAAAACAGGTTCCTCTGGAATGGACTGACACATCTGGGGGACTCTTGGAATGGTGGCACGACCCTGGAGTTCCTCTCGCCTTTCCTGTGGAGAGCGCCTCCTCTTGAGATGCGACGGGAACGCCGGGAATTCTTTCCCTACGACAGGGAAAGGATCCCTCATCTCGAGCTAGGAGGCGGAAACGGGGCTCCCCTGGATGTGTGCGGGACCCCACGTGCTTCCTCTCGAGTGGAGACGGGTATGTCGGGGAACTTCTTGAGTTGCAGCAAGGGTGTGAAGGACCCTTTGGAAGTTCCAGTGGTTAGACGTGATTAGCCTCGAGAAGCCTCAGCGGAAATGGGCCTCATCTCGCCTGGAGGGAAAAACCTCCTGGATTTTCTCGAGTTGCGGCAGGTGCTCTCGACTTACGACGGGGACCTCAGGGACCCGCTCTGGTGGCCTCAGGAAAGGCCAGTCCCCATGCGAGTTCCTCGGGGGCCTCTGGGGATTCCTCTCCCGTCGATGCCGGGGCCTAAGACCTTGTGTGGAGTCGGGGCCGGAACCTGAGGATTCCTCTCCAGTGCTGACATGGATCTTGGGGTACTTCTGGAGTCTCCCCAGGGGAGTCAGTCCTCGTCTCGAATGCGGGCATGCACTTGCGCTTTCCTCCAGAGCGGTAGCAGCAGTGTCACGCAGTCCGCCGCGTGGATCAAAGGATCTATGGTTTTCCCTCGAGTCTTTCCCACGAGGCTTTCCCACGAGGCTTTCCCACAGGGCTGTCCCACGTGCACACGTGGTGGGAGTCGATCCTCGGCTTGAACGTCAAGGCAGTGCAGGGAAAAAAGGTTCCTCTGGAATGGACTGACACATCTGGGGGACTCTTGGAATGGTGGCACGACCCTGGAGTTCCTCTCGCCTTTCCTGTGGAGAGCGCCTCCTCTTGAGATGCGACGGGAACGCCGGGAATTCTTTCCCTACGAAACAGGGAAAGGATCCCTCATCTCGAGCTAGGAGGCGGAAACGGGGCTCCCCTGGATGTGTGCGGGACCCCACGTGCTGCCTCTCGAATGGAGACGGGTATGTCGGGGAACTTCTTGAGTTGCAGCAAGGGTGTGAAGGACCCTTTGGAAGTTCCAGTGGTTAGACGTGATTAGCCTCGAGAAGCCTCAGCGGAAATGGGCCTCATCTCGCCTAGAGGGCAAAACCTCCTGGATTTTCTCGAGTTGCGGCAGGTGCTCTCGACTTACGACGGGGACCTCAGGGACCCGCTCTGGTGGCCTCAGGAAAGGCCAGTCCCCATGCGAGTTCCTCGGGGGCCTCTCGGGATTCCTCTCCCGTCGATGCCGGGGCCTAAGACCTTGTGTGGAGTCGGGGCCGGAACCTGAGGATTCCTCTCCAGTGCTGACATGGATCTTGGGGTACTTCTGGAGTCTCCCCAGGGGAGTCAGTCCTCGTCTCGAATGCGGGCATGCACTTGCGCTTTCCTCCAGAGCGGTAGCAGCAGTGTCACGCAGTCCGCCGCGTGGATCAAAGGATCTATGGTTTTCCCTCGAGTCTTTCCCACGAGGCTTTCCCACGAGGCTTTCCCACAGGGCTGTCCCACGTGCACACGTGGTGGGAGTCGATCCTCGGCTTGAACGTCAAGGCAGTGCAGGGAAAACAGTTTCCTCTGGAATGGACTGACACATCTGGGGGACTCTTGGAATGGTGGCACGACCCTGGAGTTCCTCTCGCCTTTCCTGTGGAGAGCGCCTCCTCTTGAGATGCGACGGGAACGCCAGGAATTCTTTCCCTACGAAACAGGGAAAGGATCCCTCATCTGGAGCTAGGAGGCGGAAACGGGGCTACCCTGGATGTGTGCGGGACCCCACGTGCTTCCTCTCGAGTGGAGACGGGTATGTCGGGGAACTTCTTGAGTTGCAGCAAGGGTGTGAAGGACCCTTTGGAAGTTCCAGTGGTTAGACGTGATTAGCCTCGAGAAGCCTCAGCGGAAATGGGCCTCATCTCGCCTGGAGGGCAAAACCTCCTGGATTTTCTCGAGTTGCGGCAGGTGCTCTCGACTTACGACGGGGACCTCAGGGACCCGCTCTGGTGGCCTCAGGAAAGGCCAGTCCCCATGCGAGTTCCTCGGGGGCCTCTCGGGATTCCTCTCCCGTCGATGCCGGGGCCTAAGACCTTGTGTGGAGTCGGGGCCGGAACCTGAGGATTCCTCTCCAGTGCTGACATGGATCTTGGGGTACTTCTGGAGTCTCCCCAGGGGAGTCAGTCCTCGTCTCGAATGCGGGCATGCACTTGCACTTTCCACCAGAGCGGTAGCAGCAGTGTCACGCAGTCCGCCGCGTGGATCAAAGGATCTATGGTTTTCCCTCGAGTCTTTCCCACGAGGCTTTCCCACGAGGCTTTCCCACAGGGCTGTCCCACGTGCACACGTGGTGGGAGTCGATCCTCGGCTTGAACGTCAAGGCAGTGCAGGGAAAACAGGTTCCTCTGGAATGGACTGACACATCTGGGGGACTCTTGGAATGGTGGCACGACCCTGGAGTTCCTCTCGCCTTTCCTGTGGAGAGCGCCTCCTCTTGAGATGCGACGGGAACGCCGGGAATTCTTTCCCTACGAAACAGGGAAAGGATCCCTCATCTCGATCTAGGAGGCGGAAACGGGGCTCCCCTGGATGTGTGCGGGACCCCACGTGCTTCCTCTCGAGTGGAGACGGGTATGTCGGGGAAATTCTTGAGTTGCAGCAAGGGTGTGAAGGACCCTTTGTAATTTCCAGTGGTTAGACGTGATTAGCCTCGAGAAGCCTCAGCTGAAATGGGCCTCATCTCGCCTGGAGGGCAAAACCTCCTGGATTTTCTCGAGTTGCGGCAGGTGCTCTCGACTTACGACGGGGACCTCAGGGACCCGCTCTGGTGGCCTCAGGAAAGGCCAGTCCCCATGCGAGTTCCTCGGGGGCCTCTCGGGATTCCTCTCCCGTCGATGCCAGGGCCTAAGACCTTGTGTGGAGTCGGGGCCGGAACCTGAGGATTCCTCTCCAGTGCTGACATGGATCTTGGGGTACTTCTGGAGTCTCCCCAGGGGAGTCAGTCCTCGTCTCGAATGCGGGCATGCACTTGCGCTTTCCTCCAGAGCGGTAGCAGCAGTGTCACGCAGTCCGCCGCGTGGATCAAAGGATCTATGGTTTTCCCTCGAGTCTTTCCCACGAGGCTTTCCCACGAGGCTTTCCCACAGGGCTGTCCCACGTGCACACGTGGTGGGAGTGGATCCTAGGCTTGAACGTCAAGGCAGTGCAGGGAAAACAGGTTCCTCTGGAATGGACTGACACATCTGGGGGACTCTTGGAATGGTGGCACGACCCTGGAGTTCCTCTCGCCTTTCCTTTGGAGAGCGCCTTCTCTTGAGATGCGACGGGAACGCCGGGAATTCTTTCCCTACGAAACAGGGAAAGAATCCCTCATCTCGAGCTAGGAGGCGGAAACGGGGCTCCCCTGGGTGTGTGCGGGACCCTCGTGCTTCCTCTCGAGTGGAGACGGGTATTTCGGGGAACTTCTTCAGTTGCAGCAAGGTTGTGAAGGACCCTTTGGATGTTCCAGTGGTTAGATGTGATTAGCCTCGAGAAGCCTCAGCGGAAATGGGCCTCATCTCGCCTGGAGGGCAAAACCTCCTGGATTTTCTCGAGTTGCGGCAGGTGCTCTACTTACGACGGGGACCACGGGGACCCGCTCTGGTGGCCTCAGGAAAGGCCAGTTCCCATGCGAGTTCCTCGGGGGCCTCTCGGGATTCCTCTCCCGTCGATGCCGGGGCCTAAGACCTTGTGTGGAGTCGGGGCCCGAACCTGAGGATTCCTCTCCAGTGCTGACATGGATCTTGGGGTACTTCTGGAGTCTCCCCAGGGGAGTCAGTCCTCGTCTCGAATGCGCGCATGCACTTGCGCTTTCCTCCAGAGCAGTAGCAGCAGTGTCACTCAGTCCGCCACGTGGATCAAAGGATCTATGGTTTTCCCTCGAGTGTTTCCCACGAGGCTTTCCCACGAGGCTTTCCCACAGGGCTGTCCCACGTGCACACGTGGTGGGAGTCGATCCTCGGCTTGAACCTCAAGGCAGTGCAGGGAAAACAGGTTCCTCTGGAATGGACTCACACATCTGAGGGACTCTTGGAATGGTGGCACGACCCTGGAGTTCCTCTCGACTTTCCTGTGGAGAGCGCCTCCTCTTGAGATGCGACGGGAACGCCGGGAATTCTTTCCCTACGAAACAGGGAAAGAATCCCTCATCTCGAGCTAGGAGGCGGAAACGGGGCTCCCCTGGATGTGTGCGGGATCCTCGTGCTTCCTCTCGAGTGGAGACGGTTATGTTGGTGAATTTTTGAGTTGCAGCAAGGGTGTGAAGGACCCTTTGGAAGTTCCAGTGGTTAGATGTGATTAGCCTCGAGAGGCCTCAGCGGAAATGGGCCTCATCTCGCCTGGAGGGCAAAACCTCCTGGAATTTCTCGAGTTGCGGCAGGTGCTCTCGACTTACGACGTGGACCTCGGGGACCCGCTCTGGTGGCCTCAGGAAAGGCCAGTCCCCATGCGAGTTCCTCGGGGGCCTCTCGGGATTCCTCTCCCGTCGATGCCGGGGCCTAAGACCTTGTGTGGAGTCGGGGCCGGAACCTGAGGATTCCTCTCCAGTGCTGACATGGATCTTGGGGTACTTCTGGAGTCTCCCCAGGGGAGTCAGTCCTCGTCTCAAATGCGGGCATGCACTTGCGCTTTCCTCCAGAGGGGTAGCAGCAGTGTCCTGCAGTCCGCAGCGTGCATCAAAGGATCTATGGTTTTCCCTAGAGTCTTTCCCACGAAGCTTTCCCACGAGGCTTTCCCACAGGGCTGTCTAACGTGCAAACGTGGTGGGAGTCGATCCTCGGCTTGAACGTCAAGGCAGTGCAGGGAAAACAGGTTCCTCTGGAATGGACTGACACATCTGGGGGACTCTTGGAATGGTGGCACGACCCTGGAGTTCCTCTCGCCCTTCCTGTGGAGAGCGCCTACTCTTGAGATGCGACGGGAACGCCGGGAATTCTTTCCCTACGAAACAGGGAAAGGATCCGTCATCTGGAGCTAGGAGGCGGAAACGGGGCTTCCCTGGATGTGTGCGGGACCCCCGTGCTTCCTCTCGAGTGGAGACGGGTATGTCGGGGAACTTCTTGAGTTGCAGCAAGGGTGTGAAGGACCCTTTGGAAGTTCCAGTGGTTAGATGTGATTAGCCTCGAGAAGCCTCAGCGGAAATGGGCCTCATGTCGCCTGGAGGTCAAAACCTCCTGGATTTTCTCGAGTTGCAGCAGGTGCTCTCGACTTATGACGTGGACCTCAGGGACCCGCTCTGGTGGCCTCAGGAAAGCCCAGTCCCCATGCGAGTTCTTTGGGGGCCTCTCGGGATTCCTCTCCCGTCGATGTCGGGGCCTAAGACCTTGTGTGGAGTCGGGGCCGGCACCTGAGGATTCCTCTCTAGTGCTGACATGGATCTTGGGGTACTTCTAGAGTCTCCCCAGGGGAGTCAGTCCTCGTCTCGAATGCGGGCATGCACTTGCACTTTCCTCCAGAGCGGTAGCAGCAGTGTCACGCAGTCCGCCGCGTGGATCAAAGGATCTATGGTTTTCTCTCGAGACTTTCCCACGAGGCTTTCCCACGAGGCTTTCCCACAGGGCTGTCCCACGTGCACACGTGGTGGGAGTCGATCCTCGGCTTGAACGTCAAGGCAGTGCAGGGAAAATGGTTCCTCTGGAATGGACTGACACATCTGGGGGACTCTTGGAATGGTGGCACGACCCTGGAGTTCCTCTCGCCTTTCCTTTGGAGAGCGCCTTCTCTTGAGATGCGACGGGAACGCCGGGAATTCTTTCCCTACGAAACAGGGAAAGGATCCCTCATCTCCAGCTAGGAGGCGGAAACGGGGCTCCCCTGGATGTGTGCGGGACCCTCGTGCTTCCTCTCGAGTGGAGACGGGTATTTCGGGGAACTTCTTCAGTTGCAGCAAGGTTGTGAAGGACCCTTTGGAAGTTCCAGTGGTTAAATGTGATTAGCCTCGAGAAGCCTCAGCGGAAATGGGCCTCATCTCGCCTGGAGGGCAAAACCTCCTGGATTTTCTCGAGTTGCGGCAGGTGCTCTACTTACGACGGGGACCACGGGGACCCGCTCTGGTGGCCTCAGGAAAGGCCAGTCCCCATGCGAGTTCCTCGGGGGCCTCTCGGGATTCCTCTCCCGTCGATGCCGGGGCCTAAGACCTTGTGTGGAGTCGGGGCCGGAACCTGAGAATTCCTCTCCAGTGCTGACATGGATCTTGGGGTACTTCTGGAGTCTCCCCAGGGGAGTCAGTCCTCGTCTCGAATGCGGGCATGCACTTGCGCTTTCCACCAGAGCGGTAGCAGCAGTGTCACGCAGTCCACTGCGTGGATCAAAGGATCTATGGTTTTCCCTCGAGTCTTTCCCACGAGGCTTTCCCACGAGGCTTTCCCACAGGGCTGTCCCACGTGCACACGTGGTGGGAGTCGATCCTCGGCTTGAACGTCAAGGCAGTGCAGGGAAAACAGGTTCCTCTGGAATGGACTGACACATCTGGGGGACTCTTGGAATGGTGGTACGACCCTGGAGTTCCTCTCGCCTTTCCTGTGGAGAGCGCCTCCTCTTGAAATGCGACGGGAACGCCGGGAATTCTTTCCCTACGAAACAGGGAAAGGATCCCTCATCTCGAGCTAGGAGGCGGAAACTGGGCTCCCCTGGATGTGTTCGGGACCATCGTGCTTCCTCTCGAGTGGAGACGGGTATGTCGGGGAACTTCTTGATTTGCAGCAATGGTCTGAAGGACCCTTTGGAAGTTCCAGTGGTTAGATGTGATTAGCCTCGAGAAGCCTCAGTGGAAAAGGGCCTCATCTCGCCTGGAGGGCAAAAACTCCTGGATTTTCTCGAGTTGCGGCAGGTGCTCTCGACTTACGACGGGGACCTCAGGGACCCGCTCTGGTGGCCTCAGGAAAGGCCAGTCCCGATGCGAGTTCCTCGGGGGCCTCTCGGGATTCCTCTCCCGTCGATGCCGGGGCCTAAGACCTTGTGTGGAGTCGGGGCCGGAACCTGAGGATTCCTCTCCAGTGCTGACATGGATCTTGGGGTACTTCTGGAGTCTCCCCAGGGGAGTCAGTCCTCGTCTCGAATGCGGGCATGCACTTGCGCTTTCCACCAGAGCGGTAGCAGCAGTGTCACGCAGTCCGCCGCGTGGATCAAAGGATCTATGGTTTTCCCTCGAGTCTTTCCCACGAGGCTTTCCCACGAGGCTTTCCCACAGGGCTGTCCCACGTGCACACGTGGTGGGAGTCGATCCTCGGCTTGAACGTCAAGGCAGTGCAGGGAAAAGAGGTTCCTCTGGAATGGACTGACACATCTGGGGGACTCTTGGAATGGTGGCACGACCCTGGAGTTCCTCTCGCCTTTCCTGTGGAGAGCGCCTCCTCTTGAGATGCGACGGGAACGCCGGGAATTCTTTCCCTACGAAACAGGGAAAGGATCCCTCATCTCGAGCTAGGAGGCGGAAACGGGGCTCCCCTGGATGTGTGCGGGACCCCACGTGCTTCCTCTCGAGTGGAGACGGGTATGTCGGGGAACTTCTTGAGTTGCAGCAAGGGTGTGAAGGACCCTTTGGAAGTTCCAGTGGTTAGACGTGATTAGCCTCGAGAAGCCTCAGCGGAAATGGGCCTCATCTCGCCTGGAGGGCAAAACCTCCTGGATTTTCTCGAGTTGCGGCAGGTGCTCTCGACTTACGACGGGGACCTCAGGGACCCGCTCTGGTGGCCTCAGGAAAGGCCAGTCCCCATGCGAGTTCCTCGGGGGCCTCTCGGGATTCCTCTCCCGTCGATGCCGGGGCCTAAGACCTTGTGTGGAGTCGGGGCCGGAACCTGAGGATTCGTCTCCAGTGCTGACATGGATCTTGGGGTACTTCTGGAGTCTCCCCAGGGGAGTCAGTCCTCGTCTCGAATGCGGGCATGCACTTGCGCTTTCCTCCAGAGCGGTAGCAGCAGTGTCACGCAGTCCGCCGCGTGGATCAAAGGATCTATGGTTTTCCCTCGAGTCTTTCCCACGAGGCTTTCCCATGAGGCTTTCCCACAGGGCTGTCCCACGTGCACACGTGGTGGGAGTCGATCCTCGGCTTGAACGTCAAGGCAGTGCAGGTAAAACAGTTTCCTCTGGAATGGACTGACACATCTGGGGGACTCTTGGAATGGTGGTACGACCCTGGAGTTCCTCTCGCCTTTCCTGTGGAGAGCGCCTCCTCTTGAGATGCGACGGGAACGCCGGGAATTCTTTCCCTACGAAACAGGGAAAGGATCCCTCATCTCGAGCTAGGAGGCGGAAACGGGGCTCCCCTGGATGTGTGCGGGACCCCACGTGCTTCCTCTCGAGTGGAGACGGGTATGTCGGGGAACTTCTTGAGTTGCAGCAAGGGTGTGAAGGACCCTTTGGAAGTTCCAGTGGTTAGACGTGATTAGCTTCGAGAAGCCTCAGCGGAAATGGGCCTCATCTCGCCTGGAGGGCAAAACCTCCTGGATTTTCTCGAGTTGCGGCAGGTGCTCTCGACTTACGACGGGGACCTCAGGGACCCGCTCTGGTGGCCTCAGGAAAGGCCAGTCCCCATGCGAGTTCCTCGGGGGCCTCTCGGGATTCCTCTCCCGTCGATGCCGGGGCCTAAGACCTTGTGTGGAGTCGGGGCCGGAACCTGAGGATTCCTCTCCAGTGCTGACATGGATCTTGGGGTACTTCTGGAGTCTCCCCAGGGGAGTAAGTCCTCGTCTCGAATGCGGGCATGCACTTGCGCTTTCCACCTGAGCGGTAGCAGCAGTGTCACGCAGTCCGCCGCGTGGATCAAAGGATCTATGGTTTTCCCTCGAGTCTTTCCCACGAGGCTTTCCCACGAGGCTTTCCCACAGGGCTGTCCCACGTGCACACGTGGTGGGAGTCGATCCTCGGCTTGAACGTCAAGGCAGTGCAGGGAAAACAGGTTCCTCTGGAATGGACTGACACATCTGGGGGACTCTTGGAATGGTGGCACGACCCTGGAGTTCCTCTCGCCTTTCCTGTGGAGAGCGCCTCCTCTTGAGATGCGACGGGAACGCCGGGAATTCTTTCCCTACGAAACAGGGAAAGGATCCCTCATCTCGAGCTAGGAGGCGGAAACGGGGCTCCCCTGGATGTGTGCGGGACCCCACGTGCTTCCTCTCGAGTGGAGACGGGTATGTCGGGGAACTTCTTGAGTTGCAGCAAGGGTGTGAAGGACCCTTTGGAAGTTCCAGTGGTTAGACGTGATTAGCCTCGAGAAGCCTCAGCGGAAATGGGCCTCATCTCGCCTGGAGGGCAAAACCTCCTGGATTTTCTCGAGTTGCGGCAGGTGCTCTCGACTTACGACGGGGACCTCAGGGACCCGCTCTGGTGGCCTCAGGAAAGGCCAGTCCCCATGCGAGTTCCTCGGGGGCCTCTCGGGATTCCTCTCCCGTCGATGCCGGGGCCTAAGACCTTGTGTGGAGTCGGGGCCGGAACCTGAGGATTCCTCTCCAGTGCTGACATGGATCTTGGGGTACTTCTGGAGTCTCCCCAGGGGAGTCAGTCCTCGTCTCGAATGCGGGCATGCACTTGCGCTTTCCTCCAGAGCGGTAGCAGCAGTGTCACGCAGTCCGCCGCGTGGATCAAAGGATCTATGGTTTTCCCTCGAGTCTTTCCCACGAGGCTTTCCCACGAGGCTTTCCCACAGGGCTGTCCCACGTGCACACGTGGTGGGAGTCGATCCTCGGCTTGAACGTCAAGGCAGTGCAGGGAAAAAAGGTTCCTCTGGAATGGACTGACACATCTGGGGGACTCTTGGAATGGTGGCACGACCCTGGAGTTCCTCTCGCCTTTCCTGTGGAGAGCGCCTCCTCTTGAGATGCGACGGGAATGCCGGGAATTCTTTCCCTACGAAACAGGGAAAGGATCCCTCATCTCGAGCTAGGAGGCGGAAACGGGGCTCCCCTGGATGTGTGCGGGACCCCACGTGCTTCCTCTCGAGTGGAGACGGGTATGTCGGGGAACTTCTTGAGTTGCAGCAAGGGTGTGAAGGACCCTTTGGAAGTTCCAGTGGTTAGACGTGATTAGCCTCGAGAAGCCTCAGCGGAAATGGGCCTCATCTCGCCTGGAGGGCAAAACCTCCTGGATTTTCTCGAGTTGCGGCAGGTGCTCTCGACTTACGACGGGGACCACAGGGACCCGCTCTGGTGGCCTCAGGAAAGGCCAGTCCCGATGCGAGTTCCTCGGGGGCCTCTCGGGATTCCTCTCCGGTCGATGCCGGGGCCTAAGACCTTGTGTGGAGTCGGGGCCGGAACCTGAGGATTCCTCTCCAGTGCTGACATGGATCTTGGGGTACTTCTGGAGTCTCCCCATGGGAGTCAGTCCTCGTCTCGAATGCGGGCATGCACTTGCGCTTTCCTCCAGAGCGGTAGCAGCAGTGTCACGCAGTCCGCCGCGTGGATCAAAGGATCTATGGTTTTCCCTCGAGTCTTTCCCACGAGGCTTTCCCACGAGGCTTTCCCACAGGGCTGTCCCACGTGCACACGTGGTGGGAGTCGATCCTCGGCTTGAACGTCAAGGCAGTGCAGGGAAAACAGGTTCCTCTCGAATGGACTGACACATCTGGGGGACTCTTGGAATGGTGGCACGACCCTGGAGTTCCTCTCGCCTTTCCTGTGGAGAGCGCCTCCTCTTGAGATGCGACGGGAACGCCGGGAATTCTTTCCCTACGAAACAGGGAAAGGATCCCTCATCTCGAGCTAGGAGGCGGAAACGGGGCTCCCCTGGATGTGTGCGGGACCCCACGTGCTTCCTCTCGAGTGGAGACGGGTATGTCGGGGAACTTCTTGAGTTGCAGCAAGGGTGTGAAGGACCCTTTGGAAGTTCCAGTGGTTAGACGTGATTAGCCTCGAGAAGCCTCAGCGGAAATGGGCCTCATCTCGCCTGGAGGGCAAAACCTCCTGGATTTTCTCGAGTTGCGGCAGGTGCTCTCGACTTACGACGGGGACCTCAGGGACCCGCTCTGGTGGCCTCAGGAAAGGCCAGTCCCCATGCGAGTTCCTCGGGGGCCTCTCGGGATTCCTCTCCCGTCGATGCCGGGGCCTAAGACCTTGTGTGGAGTCGGGGCCGGAACCTGAGGATTCCTCTCCAGTGCTGACATGGATCTTGGGGTACTTCTGGAGTCTCCCCAGGGGAGTCAGTCCTCGTCTCGAATGCGGGCATGCACTTGCGCTTTCCTCCAGAGCGGTAGCAGCAGTGTCACGCAGTCCGCCGCGTGGATCAAAGGGTCTATGGTTTTCCCTCGAGTCTTTCCCACGAGGCTTTCCCACGAGGCTTTCCCACAGGGCTGTCCCACGTGCACACGTGGTGGGAGTGGATCCTCGGCTTGAACGTCAAGGCAGTGCAGGGAAAACAGGTTCCTCTGGAATGGACTGACACATCTGGGGGACTCTTGGAATGGTGGCACGACCCTGGAGTTCCTCTCGCCTTTCCTGTGGAGAGCGCCTCCTCTTGAGATGCGACGGGAACGCCGGGAATTCTTTCCCTACGAAACAGGGAAAGGATCCCTCATCTCGAGCTAGGAGGCGGAAACGGGGCTCCCCTGGATGTGTGCGGGACCCCACGTGCTTCCTCTCGAGTGGAGACGGGTATGTCGGGGAACTTCTTGAGTTGCAGCAAGGGTGTGAAGGACCCTTTGGAAGTTCCAGTGGTTAGAAGTGATTAGCCTCGAGAAGCCTCAGCGGAAATGGGCCTCATCTCGCCTGGAGGGCAAAACCTCCCGGATTTTCTCGAGTTGCGGCAGGTGCTCTCGACTTACGACGGGGACCTCAGGGACCCGCTCTGGTGGCCTCAGGAAAGGCCAGTCCCCATGCGAGTTCCTCGGGGGCCTCTCGGGATTCCTCTCCCGTCGATGCCGGGGCCTAAGACCTTGTGTGGAGTCGGGGCCGGAACCTGAGGATTCCTCTCCAGTGCTGACATGGATCTTGGGGTACTTCTGGAGTCTCCCCAGGGGAGTCAGTCCTCGTCTCGAATGCGGGCATGCACTTGCGCTTTCCTCCAGAGCGGTAGCAGCAGTGTCACGCAGTCCGCCGCGTGGATCAAAGGATCTATGGTTTTCCCTCGAGTCTTTCCCACGAGGCTTTCCCACGAGGCTTTCCCACAGGGCTGTCCCACGTGCACACGTGGTGGGAGTGGATCCTCAGCTTGAACGTCAAGGCAGTGCAGGGAAAACAGGTTCCTCTGGAATGGACTGACACATCTGGGGGACTCTTGGAATGGTGGCACGACCCTGGAGTTCCTCTCGCCTTTCCTGTGGAGAGCGCCTCCTCTTGAGATGCGACGGGAACGCCGGGAATTCTTTCCCTACGAAACAGGGAAAGGATCCCTCATCTCGAGCTAGGAGGCGGAAACGGGGCTCCCCTGGATGTGTGCGGGACCCCACGTGCTTCCTCTCGAGTGGAGACGGGTATGTCGGGGAACTTCTTGAGTTGCAGCAAGGGTGTGAAGGACCCTTTGGAAGTTCCAGTGGTTAGACGTGATTAGCCTCGAGAAGCCTCAGCGGAAATGGACCTCATCTCGCCTGGAGGACAAAACCTCCCGGATTTTCTCGAGTTGCGGCAGGTGCTCTCGACTTACGACGGGGACCTCAGGGACCCGCTCTGGTGGCCTCAGGAAAGGCCAGTCCCCATGCGAGTTCCTCGGGGGCCTCTCGGGATTCCTCTCCCGTCGATGCCGGGGCCTAAGACCTTGTGTGGAGTCGGGGCCGGAACCTGAGGATTCCTCTCCAGTGCTGACATGGATCTTGGGGTACTTCTGGAGTCTCCCCAGGGGAGTCAGTCCTCGTCTCGAATGCGGACATGCACTTGCGCTTTCCTCCAGAGCGGTAGCAGCAGTGTCACGCAGTCCGCCGCGTGGATCAAAGGATCTATGGTTTTCCCTCGAGTCTTTCCCACGAGGCTTTCCCACGAGGCTTTCCCACAGGGCTGTCCCACGTGCACACGTGGTGGGAGTCGATCCTCGGCTTGAACGTCAAGGCAGTGCAGGTAAAACAGTTTCCTCTGGAATGGACTGACACATCTGGGGGACTCTTGGAATGGTGGCACGACCCTGGAGTTCCTCTCGCCTTTCCTGTGGAGAGCGCCTCCTCTTGAGATGCGACGGGAACGCCGGGAATTCTTTCCCTACGAAACAGGGAAAGGATCCCTCATCTCGAGCTAGGAGGCGGAAACGGGGCTCCCCTGGATGTGTGCGGGACCCCACGTGCTTCCTCTCGAGTGGAGACGGGTATGTCGGGGAACTTCTTGAGTTGCAGCAAGGGTGTGAAGGACCCTTTGGAAGTTCCAGTGGTTAGACGTGATTAGCTTCGAGAAGCCTCAGCGGAAATGGGCCTCATCTCGCCTGGAGGGCAAAACCTCCTGGATTTTCTCGAGTTGCGGCAGGTGCTCTCGACTTACGACGGGGACCTCAGGGACCCGCTCTGGTGGCCTCAGGAAAGGCCAGTCCCCATGCGAGTTCCTCGGGGGCCTCTCGGGATTCCTCTCCCGTCGATGCCGGGGCCTAAGACCTTGTGTGGAGTCGGGGCCGGAACCTGAGGATTCCTCTCCAGTGCTGACATGGATCTTGGGGTACTTCTGGAGTCTCCCCAGGGGAGTAAGTCCTCGTCTCGAATGCGGGCATGCACTTGCGCTTTCCACCAGAGCGGTAGCAGCAGTGTCACGCAGTCCGCCGCGTGGATCAAAGGATCTATGGTTTTCCCTCGAGTCTTTCCCACGAGGCTTTCCCACGAGGCTTTCCCACAGGGCTGTCCCACGTGCACACGTGGTGGGAGTCGATCCTCGGCTTGAACGTCAAGGCAGTGCAGGGAAAACAGGTTCCTCTGGAATGGACTGACACATCTGGGGGACTCTTGGAATGGTGGCACGACCCTGGAGTTCCTCTCGCCTTTCCTGTGGAGAGCGCCTCCTCTTGAGATGCGACGGGAACGCCGGGAATTCTTTCCCTACGAAACAGGGAAAGGATCCCTCATCTCGAGCTAGGAGGCGGAAACGGGGCTCCCCTGGATGTGTGCGGGACCCCACGTGCTTCCTCTCGAGTGGAGACGGGTATGTCGGGGAACTTCTTGAGTTGCAGCAAGGGTGTGAAGGACCCTTTGGAAGTTCCAGTGGTTAGACGTGATTAGCCTCGAGAAGCCTCAGCGGAAATGGGCCTCATCTCGCCTGGAGGGCAAAACCTCCTGGATTTTCTCGAGTTGCGGCAGGTGCTCTCGACTTACGACGGGGACCTCAGGGACCCGCTCTGGTGGCCTCAGGAAAGGCCAGTCCCCATGCGAGTTCCTCGGGGGCCTCTCGGGATTCCTCTCCCGTCGATGCCGGGGCCTAAGACCTTGTGTGGAGTCGGGGCCGGAACCTGAGGATTCCTCTCCAGTGCTGACATGGATCTTGGGGTACTTCTGGAGTCTCCCCAGGGGAGTCAGTCCTCGTCTCGAATGCGGGCATGCACTTGCGCTTTCCTCCAGAGCGGTAGCAGCAGTGTCACGCAGTCCGCCGCGTGGATCAAAGGATCTATGGTTTTCCCTCGAGTCTTTCCCACGAGGCTTTCCCACGAGGCTTTCCCACAGGGCTGTCCCACGTGCACACGTGGTGGGAGTCGATCCTCGGCTTGAACGTCAAGGCAGTGCAGGGAAAACAGGTTCCTCTGGAATGGACTGACACATCTGGGGGACTCTTGGAATGGTGGCACGACCCTGGAGTTCCTCTCGCCTTTCCTGTGGAGAGCGCCTCCTCTTGAGATGCGACGGGAACGCCGGGAATTCTTTCCCTACGAAACAGGGAAAGGATCCCTCATCTCGAGCTAGGAGGCGGAAACGGGGCTCCCCTGGATGTGTGCGGGACCCCACGTGCTTCCTCTCGAGTGGAGACGTGTATGTCGGGGAAATTCTTGAGTTGCAGCAAGGGTGTGAAGGACCCTTTGGAAGTTCCAGTGGTTAGACGTGATTAGCCTCGAGAAGCCTCAGTGGAAAAGGGCCTCATCTCGCCTGGAGGGCAAAACCTCCTGGATTTTCTCGAGTTGCGGCAGGTGCTCTCGACTTACGACGGGGACCTCAGGGACCCGCTCTGGTGGCCTCAGGAAAGGCCAGTCCCCATGCGAGTTCCTCGGGGGCCTCTCGGGATTCCTCTCCCGTCGATGCCGGGGCCTAAGACCTTGTGTGGAGTCGGGGCCGGAATCTGAGGATTCCTCTCCAGTGCTGACATGGATCTTGGGGTACTTCTGGAGTCTCCCCAGGGGAGTCAGTCCTCGTCTCGAATGCGGGCATGCACTTGCGCTTTCCTCCAGAGCGGTAGCAGCAGTGTCACGCAGTCCGCCGCGTGGATCAAAGGATCTATGGTTTTCCGTCGAGTCTTTCCCACGAGGCTTTCCCACGAGGCTTTCCCACAGGGCTGTCCCACGTGCACACGTGGTGGGAGTCGATCCTCGGCTTGAACGTCAAGGCAGTGCAGGGAAAACAGGTTCCTCTGGAATGGACTGACACATCTGGGGGACTCTTGGAATGGTGGCACGACCCTGGAGTTCCTCTCGCCTTTCCTGTGGAGAGCGCCTCCTCTTGAGATGCGACGGGAACGCCGGGAATTCTTTCCCTACGAAACAGGGAAAGGATCCCTCATCTCGAGCTAGGAGGCGGAAACGGGGCTCCCCTGGATGTGTGCGGGACCCCACGTGCTTCCTCTCGAGTGGAGACGGGTATGTCGGGGAACTTCTTGAGTTGCAGCAAGGGTGTGAAGGACCCTTTGGAAGTTCCAGTGGTTAGACGTGATTAGCCTCGAGAAGCCTCAGCGGAAATGGGCCTCATCTCGCCTGGAGGGCAAAACCTCCTGGATTTTCTCGAGTTGCGGCAGGTGCTCTCGACTTACGACGGGGACCTCAGGGACCCGCTCTGGTGGCCTCAGGAAAGGCCAGTCCCCATGCGAGTTCCTCGGGGGCCTCTCGGCATTCCTCTCCCGTCGATGCCGGGGCCTAAGACCTTGTGTGGAGTCGGGGCCGGAACCTGAGGATTCCTCTCCAGTGCTGACATGGATCTTGGGGTACTTCTGGAGTCTCCCCAGGGGAGTCAGTCCTCGTCTCGAATGCGGGCATGCACTTGCGCTTTCCTCCAGAGCGGTAGCAGCAGTGTCACGCAGTCCGCCGCGTGGATCAAAGGATCTATGGTTTTCCCTCGAGTCTTTCCCACGAGGCTTTCCCACGAGGCTTTCCCACAGGGCTGTCCCACGTGCACACGTGGTGGGAGTCGATCCTCGGCTTGAACGTCAAGGCAGTGCAGGGAAAACAGGTTCCTCTGGAATGGACTGACACATCTGGGGGACTCTTGGAATGGTGGCACGACCCTGGAGTTCCTCTCGACTTTCCTGTGGAGAGCGCCTCCTCTTGAGATGCGACGGGAACGCCGGGAATTCTTTCCCTACGAAACAGGGAAAGGATCCCTCATCTCGAGCTAGGAGGCGGAAACGGGGCTCCCCTGGATGTGTGCGGGACCCCACGTGCTTCCTCTCGAGTGGAGACGGGTATGTCGGGGAACTTCTTGAGTTGCAGCAAGGGTGTGAAGGACCCTTTGGAAGTTCCAGTGGTTAGACGTGATTAGCCTCGAGAAGCCTCAGCGGAAATGGGCCTCATCTCGCCTGGAGGGCAAAACCTCCTGGATTTTCTCGAGTTGCGGCAGGTGCTCTCGACTTACGACGGGGACCTCAGGGACCCGCTCTGGTGGCCTCAGGAAAGGCCAGTCCCCATGCGAGTTCCTCGGGGGCCTCTCGGGATTCCTCTCCCGTCGATGCCGGGGCCTAAGACCTTGTGTGGAGTTGGGGCCGGAACCTGAGGATTCCTCTCCAGTGCTGACATGGATCTTGGGGTACTTCTGGAGTCTCCCCAGGGGAGTCAGTCCTCGTCTCGAATGCGGGCATGCACTTGCGCTTTCCTCCAGAGCGGTAGCAGCAGTGTCACGCAGTCCGCCGCGTGGATCAAAGGGTCTATGGTTTTCCCTCGAGTCTTTCCCACGAGGCTTTCCCACGAGGCTTTCCCACAGGGCTGTCCCACGTGCACACGTGGTGGGAGTGGATCCTCGGCTTGAACGTCAAGGCAGTGCAGGGAAAACAGGTTCCTCTGGAATGGACTGACACATCTGGGGGACTCTTGGAATGGTGGCACGACCCTGGAGTTCCTCTCGCCTTTCCTGTGGAGAGCGCCTCCTCTTGAGATGCGACGGGAACGCCGGGAATTCTTTCCCTACGAAACAGGGAAAGGATCCCTCATCTCGAGCTAGGAGGCGGAAACGGGGCTCCCCTGGATGTGTGCGGGACCCCACGTGCTTCCTCTCGAGTGGAGACGGGTATGTCGGGGAACTTCTTGAGTTGCAGCAAGGGTGTGAAGGACCCTTTGGAAGTTCCAGTGGTTAGACGTGATTAGCCTCGAGAAGCCTCAGCGGAAATGGGCCTCATCTCGCCTGGAGGGCAAAACCTCCCGGATTTTCTCGAGTTGCGGCAGGTGCTCTCGACTTACGACGGGGACCTCAGGGACCCGCTCTGGTGGCCTCAGGAAAGGCCAGTCCCCATGCGAGTTCCTCGGGGGCCTCTCGGGATTCCTCTCCCGTCGATGCCGGGGCCTAAGACCTTGTGTGGAGTCGGGGCCGGAACCTGAGGATTCCACTCCAGTGCTGACATGGATCTTGGGGTACTTCTGGAGTCTCCCCAGGGGAGTCAGTCCTCGTCTCGAATGCGGGCATGCACTTGCGCTTTCCTCCAGAGCGGTAGCAGCAGTGTCACGCAGTCCTCCGCGTGGATCAAAGGATCTATGGTTTTCCCTCGAGTCTTTCCCACGAGGCTTTCCCACGAGGCTTTCCCACATGGCTGTCCCACGTGCACACGTGGTGGGAGTGGATCCTCAGCTTGAACGTCAAGGCAGTGCAGGGAAAACAGGTTCCTCTGGAATGGACTGACACATCTGGGGGACTCTTGGAATGGTGGCACGACCCTGGAGTTCCTCTCGCCTTTCCTGTGGAGAGCGCCTCCTCTTGAGATGCGACGGGAACGCCGGGAATTCTTTCCCTACGAAACAGGGAAAGGATCCCTCATCTCGAGCTAGGAGGCGGAAACGGGGCTCCCCTGGATGTGTGCGGGACCCCACGTGCTTCCTCTCGAGTGGAGACGGGTATGTCGGGGAACTTCTTGAGTTGCAGCAAGGGTGTGAAGGACCCTTTGGAAGTTCCAGTGGTTAGACGTGATTAGCCTCGAGAAGCCTCAGCGGAAATGGACCTCATCTCGCCTGGAGGGCAAAACCTCCCGGATTTTCTCGAGTTGCGGCAGGTGCTCTCGACTTACGACGGGGACCTCAGGGACCCTCTCTGGTGGCCTCAGGAAAGGCCAGTCCCCATGCGAGTTCCTCGGGGGCCTCTCGGGATTCCTCTCCCGTCGATGCCGGGGCCTAAGACCTTGTGTGGAGTCGGGGCCGGAACCTGAGGATTCCTCTCCAGTGCTGACATGGATCTTGGGGTACTTCTGGAGTCTCCCCAGGGGAGTCAGTCCTCGTCTCAAATGCGGGCATGCACTTGCGCTTTCCTCCAGAGCGGTAGCAGCAGTGTCACGCAGTCCGCCGCGTGGATCAAAGGATCTATGGTTTTCCCTCGAGTCTTTCCCACGAGGCTTTCCCACGAGGCTTTCCCACAGGGCTGTCCCACGTGCACACGTGGTGGGAGTCGATCCTCGGCTTGAACGTCAAGGCAGTGCAGGGAAAACAGGTTCCTCTGGAATGGACTGACACATCTGGGGGACTCTTGGAATGGTGGCACGACCCTGGAGTTCCTCTCGCCTTTCCTGTGGAGAGCGCCTCCTCTTGAGATGCGACGGGAACGCCGGGAATTCTTTCCCTACGAAACAGGGAAAGGATCCCTCATCTCGAGCTAGGAGGCGGAAACGGGGCTCCCCTGGATGTGTGCGGGACCCCACGTGCTTCCTCTCGAGTGGAGACGGGTATGTCGGGGAACTTCTTGAGTTGCAGCAAGGGTGTGAAGGACCCTTTGGAAGTTCCAGTGGTTAGACGTGATTAGCCTCGAGAAGCCTCAGCGGAAATGGGCCTCATCTCGCCTGGAGGGCAAAACCTCCTGGATTTTCTCGAGTTGCGGCAGGTGCTCTCGACTTACGACGGGGACCACAGGGACCCGCTCTGGTGGCCTCAGGAAAGGCCAGTCCCCATGCGAGTTCCTTGGGGGCCTCTCGGGATTCCTCTCCCGTCGATGCCGGGGCCTAAGACCTTGTGTGGAGTCGGGGCCGGAACCTGAGGATTCCTCTCCAGTGCTGACATGGATCTTGGGGTACTTCTGGAGTCTCCCCAGGGGAGTCAGTCCTCGTCTCGAATGCGGGCATGCACTTGCGCTTTCCTCCAGAGCGGTAGCAGCAGTGTCACGCAGTCCGACGCGTGGATCAAAGGATCTATGGTTTTCCCTCGAGTCTTTCCCACGAGGCTTTCCCACGAGGCTTTCCCACAGGGCTGTCCCACGTGCACACGTGGTGGGAGTCGATCCTCGGCTTGAACGTCAAGGCAGTGCAGGGAAAACAGGTTCCTCTGGAATGGACTGACAGATCTGGGGGACTCTTGGAATGGTGGCACGACCCTGGAGTTCCTCTCGCCTTTCCTGTGGAGAGCGCCTCCTCTTGAGATGCGACGGGAACGCCGGGAATTCTTTCCCTACGAAACAGGGAAAGGATCCCTCATCTCGAGCTAGGAGGCGGAAACGGGGCTCCCCTGGATGTGTGCGGGACCCCACGTGCTTCCTCTCGAGTGGAGACGGGTATGTCGGGGAACTTCTTGAGTTGCAGCAAGGGTGTGAAGGACCCTTTGGAAGTTCAAGTGGTTAGACGTGATTAGCCTCGAGAAGCCTCAGCGGAAATGGGCCTCATCTCGCCTGGAGGGCAATACCTCCTGGATTTTCTCGAGTTGCGGCAGGTGCTCTCGACTTACGACGGGGACCTCAGGGACCCGCTCTGGTGGCCTCAGGAAAGGCCAGTCCCCATGCGAGTTCCTCGGGGGCCTCTCGGCATTCCTCTCCCGTCGATGCCGGGGCCTAAGTCCTTGTGTGGAGTCGGGGCCGGAACCTGAGGATTCCTCTCCAGTGCTGACATGGATCTTGGGGTACTTCTGGAGTCTCCCCAGGAGAGTCAGTCCTCGTCTCGAATGCGGGCATGCACTTGAGCTTTCCTCCAGAGCGGTAGCAGCAGTGTCACGCAGTCCGCCGCGTGGATCAAAGGATCTATGGTTTTCCCTCGAGTCTTTCCCACGAGGCTTTCCCACGAGGCTTTCCCACAGGGCTGTCCCACGTGCACACGTGGTGGGAGTCGATCCTCGGCTTGAACGTCAAGGCAGTGCAGGGAAAACAGGTTCCTCTGGAATGGACTGATACATCTGGGGGACTCTTGGAATGGTGGCACGACACTGGAGTTCCTCTCGCCTTTCCTGTGGAGAGCGCCTCCTCTTGAGATGCGACGGAAACGCTGGGAATTCATTCCCTACGAAATAGGGAAAGGATCCCTCATCTCGAGCTAGGAGGCGGAAACGGGGCTCCCCTGGATGTGTGCGGGACCCCACGTGCTTCCTTTCGAGTGGAGACGGGTATGTCGGGGAACTTCTTGAGTTGCAGCAAGGGTGTGAAGGACCCTTTGAAGTTCCAGTGGTTAGACGTGATTAGCCTCGAGAAGCCTCAGCGGAAATGGGCCTCATCTCGCCTGGAGGGCAAAACCTCTAGGATTTTCTCGAGTTGCGGCAGGTGCTCTCGACTTACGATGGGGACCTCAGGGACCCGCTCTGGTGGCCTCAGGAAAGGCCAGTCCCCATGCGAGTTCCTCGGGGGCCTCTCGGGATTCCTCTCCCGTCGATGCCAGGGCCTAAGACCTTGTGTGGAGTCGGGGCCGGAACCTCAGAATTCCTCTCCAGTGCTGACATGGATCTTGGGGTACTTCTGGAGTCTCCCCAGGGGAGTCAGTCCTCGTCTCGAATGCGGGCATGCACTTGCGCTTTCCTCCAGAGCGGTAGCAGCAGTGTCACGCAGTCCGCCGCGTGGATCAAAGGATCTATGGTTTTCCCTCGAGTCTTTCCCACGAGGCTTTCCCACGAGGCTTTCCCACAGGGCTGTCCCACGTGCACACGTGGTGGGAGTCGATCCTCGGCTTGAACGTCAAGGCAGTGCAGGGAAAACAGGTTCCTCTGGAATGGACTGATACATCTGGGGGACTCTTGGAATGGTGGCACGACACTGGAGTTCCTCTCGCCTTTCCTGTGGAGAGCGCCTCCTCTTGAGATGCGACGGAAACGCCGGGAATTCATTCCCTACGAAATAGGGAAAGGATCCCTCATCTCGAGCTAGGAGGCGGAAACGGGGCTCCCCTGGATGTGTGCGGGACCCCACGTGCTTCCTTTCGAGTGGAGACGGGTATGTCGGGGAACTTCTTGAGTTGCAGCAAGGGTGTGAAGGACCCTTTGAAGTTCCAGTGGTTAGACGTGATTAGCCTCGAGAAGCCTCAGCGGAAATGGGCCTCATCTCGCCTGGAGGGCAAAACCTCTAGGATTTTCTCGAGTTGCGGCAGGTGCTCTCGACTTACGATGGGGACCTCAGGGACCCGCTCTGGTGGCCTCAGGAAAGGCCAGTCCCCATGCGAGTTCCTCGGGGGCCTCTCGGGATTCCTCTCCCGTCGATGCCAGGGCCTAAGACCTTGTGTGGAGTCGGGGCCGGAACCTCAGAATTCCTCTCCAGTGCTGACATGGATCTTGGGGTACTTCTGGAGTCTCCCCAGGGGAGTCAGTCCTCGTCTCGAATGCGGGCATGCACTTGCGCTTTCCTCCAGAGCGGTAGCAGCAGTGTCACGCAGTCCGCCGCGTGGATCAAAGGATCTATGGTTTTCCCTCGAGTCTTTCCCACGAGGCTTTCCCATGAGGCTTTCCCACAGGGCTGTCCCACGTGCACACGTGGTGGGAGTCGATCCTCGGCTTGAACGTCAAGGCAGTGCAGGGAAAACAGGTTCCTCTGGAATGGACTGACACATCTGGGGGACTCTTGGAATGGTGGCACGACCCTGGAGTTCCTCTCGCCTTTCCTGTGGAGAGCGCCTCCTCTTGAGATGCGACGGGAACGCCGGGAATTCTTTCCCTACGAAACAGGGAAAGGATCCCTCATCTCGAGCTAGGAGGCGGAAACGGGGCTCCCCTGGATGTGTGCGGGACCCCACGTGCTTCCTCTCGAGTGGAGACGGGTATGTCGGGGAACTTCTTGAGTTGCAGCAAGGGTGTGAAGGACCCTTTGGAAGTTCCAGTGGTTAGACGTGATTAGCCTCGAGAAGCCTCAGCGGAAATGGGCCTCATCTCGCCTGGAGGGCAAAACCTCCTGGATTTTCTCGAGTTGCGGCAGGTGCTCTCGACTTACGACGGGGACCTCAGGGACCCGCTCTGGTGGCCTCAGGAAAGGCCAGTCCCCATGCGAGTTCCTCGGGGGCCTCTCGGCATTCCTCTCCCGTCGATGCCGGGGCCTAAGACCTTGTGTGGAGTCGGGGCCGGAACCTGAGGATTCCTCTCCAGTGCTGACATGGATCTTGGGGTACTTCTGGAGTCTCCCCAGGGGAGTCAGTCCTCGTCTCGAATGCGGGCATGCACTTGCGCTTTCCTCCAGAGCGGTAGCAGCAGTGTCACGCAGTCCGACGCGTGGATCAAAGGATCTATGGTTTTCCCTCGAGTCTTTCCCACGAGGCTTTCCCACGAGGCTTTCCCACAGGGCTGTCCCACGTGCACACGTGGTGGGAGTCGATCCTCGGCTTGAACGTCAAGGCAGTGCAGGGAAAACAGGTTCCTCTGGAATGGACTGACACATCTGGGGGACTCTTGGAATGGTGGCACGACCCTGGAGTTCCTCTCGCCTTTCCTGTGGAGAGCGCCTCCTCTTGAGATGCGACGGGAACGCCGGGAATTCTTTCCCTACGAAACAGGGAAAGGATCCCTCATCTCGAGCTAGGAGGCGGAAACGGGGCTCCCCTGGATGTGTGCGGGACCCCACGTGCTTCCTCTCGAGTGGAGACGGGTATGTCGGGGAACTTCTTGAGTTGCAGCAAGGGTGTGAAGGACCCTTTGGAAGTTCCAGTGGTTAGACGTGATTAGCCTCGAGAAGCCTCAGCGGAAATGGGCCTCATCTCGCCTGGAGGGCAAAACCTCCCGGATTTTCTCGAGTTGCGGCAGGTGCTCTCGACTTACGACGGGGACCTCAGGGACCCGCTCTGGTGGCCTCAGGAAAGGCCAGTCCCCATGCGAGTTCCTCGGGGGCCTCTCGGGATTCCTCTCCCGTCGATGCCGGGGCCTAAGACCTTGTGTGGAGTCGGGGCCGGAACCTGAGGATTCCTCTCCAGTGCTGACATGGATCTTGGGGTACTTCTGGAGTCTCCCCAGGGGAGTCAGTCCTCGTCTCGAATGCGGGCATGCACTTGCGCTTTCCTCCGGAGCGGTAGCAGCAGTGTCACGCAGTCCGCCGCGTGGATCAAAGGATCTATGGTTTTCCCTGGAGTCTTTCCCACGAGGCTTTCCCACGAGGCTTTCCCACAGGGCTGTCCCACGTGCACACGTGGTGGGAGTCGATCCTCGGCTTGAACGTCAAGGCAGTGCAGGGAAAACAGGTTCCTCTGGAATGGACTGACACATCTGGGGGACTCTTGGAATGGTGGCACGACCCTGGAGTTCCTCTCGCCTTTCCTGTGGAGAGCGCCTCCTCTTGAGATGCGACGGGAACGCCGGGAATTCTTTCCCTACGAAACAGGGAAAGGATCCCTCATCTCGAGCTAGGAGGCGGAAACGGGGCTCCCCTGGATGTGTGCGGGACCCCACGTGCTTCCTCTCGAGTGGAGACGGGTATGTCGGGGAACTTCTTGAGTTGCAGCAAGGATGTGAAGGACCCTTTGGAAGTTCCAGTGGTTAGACGTGATTAGCCTCGAGAAGCCTCAGCGGAAATGGGCCTCATCTCGCCTGGAGGGCAAAACCTCCCGGATTTTCTCGAGTTGCGGCAGGTGCTCTCGACTTACGACGGGGACCTCAGGGACCCGCTCTGGTGGCCTCAGGAAAGGCCAGTCCCCATGCGAGTTCCTCGGGGGCCTCTCGGGATTCCTCTCCCGTCGATGCCGGGGCCTAAGACCTTGTGTGGAGTCGGGGCCGGAACCTGAGGATTCCTCTCCAGTGCTGACATGGATCTTGGGGTACTTCTGGAGTCTCCCCAGGGGAGTCAGTCCTCGTCTCGAATGCGGGCATGCACTTGCGCTTTCCTCCAGAGCGGTAGCAGCAGTGTCACGCAGTCCGCCGCGTGGATCAAAGGATCTATGGTTTTCCCTCGAGTCTTTCCCACGAGGCTTTCCCATGAGGCTTTCCCACAGGGCTGTCCCACGTGCACACGTGGTGGGAGTCGATCCTCGGCTTGAACGTCAAGGCAGTGCAGGGAAAACAGGTTCCTCTGGAATGGACTGACACATCTGGGGGACTCTTGGAATGGTGGCACGACCCTGGAGTTCCTCTCGCCTTTCCTGTGGAGAGCGCCTCCTCTTGAGATGCGACGGGAACGCCGGGAATTCTTTCCCTACGAAACAGGGAAAGGATCCCTCATCTCGAGCTAGGAGGCGGAAACGGGGCTCCCCTGGATGTGTGCGGGACCCCACGTGCTTCCTCTCGAGTGGAGACGGGTATGTCGGGGAACTTCTTGAGTTGCAGCAAGGGTGTGAAGGACCCTTTGGAAGTTCCAGTGGTTAGACGTGATTAGCCTCGAGAAGCCTCAGCGGAAATGGGCCTCATCTAGCCTGGAGGGCAAAACCTCCTGGATTTTCTCGAGTTGCGGCAGGTGCTCTCGACTTACGACGGGGACCACAGGGACCCGCTCTGGTGGCCTCAGGAAAGGCCAGTCCCCATGCGAGTTCCTCGGGGGCCTCTCGGCATTCCTCTCCCGTCGATGCCGGTGCCTAAGACCTTGTGTGGAGTCGGGGCCGGAACCTGAGGATTCCTCTCCAGTGCTGACATGGATCTTGGGGTACTTCTGGAGTCTCCCCAGGGGAGTCAGTCCTCGTCTCGAATGCGGGCATGCACTTGCGCTTTCCTCCTGAGCGGTAGCAGCAGTGTCACGCAGTCCGCCGCGTGGATCAAAGGATCTATGGTTTTCCCTCGAGTCTTTCCCATGAGGCTTTCCCACGAGGCTTTCCCACAGGGCTGTCCCACGTGCACACGTGGTGGGAGTCGATCCTCGGCTTGAACGTCAAGGCAGTGCAGGGAAAACAGGTTCCTCTGGAATGGACTGACACATCTGGGGGACTCTTGGAATGGTGGCACGACCCTGGAGTTCCTCTCGCCTTTCCTGTGGAGAGCGCCTCCTCTTGAGATGCGACGGGAACGCCGGGAATTCTTTCCCTACGAAACAGGGAAAGGATCCCTCATCTCGAGCTAGGAGGCGGAAACGGGGCTCCCCTGGATGTGTGCGGGACCCCACGTGCTTCCTCTCGAGTGGAGACGGGTATGTCGGGGAACTTCTTGAGTTGCAGCAAGGGTGTGAAGGACCCTTTGGAAGTTCCAGTGGTTAGACGTGATTAGCCTCGAGAAGCCTCAGCGGAAATGGGCCTCATCTCGCCTGGAGGGCAAAACCTCCTGGATTTTCTCGAGTTGCGGCAGGTGCTCTCGACTTACGACGGGGACCTCAGGGACCCGCTCTGGTGGCCTCAGGAAAGGCCAGTCCCCATGCGAGTTCCTCGGGGGCCTCTCGGCATTCCTCTCCCGTCGATGCCGGGGCCTAAGACCTTGTGTGGAGTCGGGGCCGGAACCTGAGGATTCCTCTCCAGTGCTGACATGGATCTTGGGGTACTTCTGGAGTCTCCCCAGGGGAGTCAGTCCTCGTCTCGAATGCGGGCATGCACTTGCGCTTTCCACCAGAGCGGTAGCAGCAGTGTCACGCAGTCCGCCGCGTGGATCAAAGGATCTATGGTTTTCCCTCGAGTCTTTCCCATGAGGCTTTCCCACGAGGCTTTCCCACAGGGCTGTCCCACGTGCACACGTGGTGGGAGTCGATCCTCGGCTTGAACGTCAAGGCAGTGCAGGGAAAACAGGTTCCTCTGGAATGGACTGACACATCTGGGGGACTCTTGGAATGGTGGCACGACCCTGGAGTTCCTCTCGCCTTTCCTGTGGAGAGCGCCTCCTCTTGAGATGCGACGGGAACGCCGGGAATTCTTTCCCTACGAAACAGGGAAAGGATCCCTCATCTCGAGCTAGGAGGCGGAAACGGGGCTCCCCTGGATGTGTGCGGGACCCCACGTGCTTCCTCTCGAGTGGAGACGGGTATGTCGGGGAACTTCTTGAGTTGCAGCAAGGGTGTGAAGAACCCTTTGGAAGTTCCAGTGGTTAGACGTGATTAGCCTCGAGAAGCCTCAGCGGAAATGGGCCTCATCTCGCCTGGAGGGCAAAACCTCCCGGATTTTCTCGAGTTGCGGCAGGTGCTCTCGACTTACGACGGGGACCTCAGGGACCCGCTCTGGTGGCCTCAGGAAAGGCCAGTCCCCATGCGAGTTCCTCGGGGGCCTCTCGGGATTCCTCTCCCGTCGATGCCGGGGCCTAAGACCTTGTGTGGAGTCGGGGCCGGAACCTGAGGATTCCTCTCCAGTGCTGACATGGATCTTGGGGTACTTCTGGAGTCTCCCCAGGGGAGTCAGTCCTCGTCTCGAATGCGGGCATGCACTTGCGCTTTCCTCCGGAGCGGTAGCAGCAGTGTCACGCAGTCCTCCGCGTGGATCAAAGGATCTATGGTTTTCCCTGGAGTCTTTCCCACGAGGCTTTCCCACGAGGCTTTCCCACAGGGCTGTCCCACGTGCACACGTGGTGGGAGTCGATCCTCGGCTTGAACGTCAAGGCAGTGCAGGGAAAACAGGTTCCTCTGGAATGGACTGACACATCTGGGGGACTCTTGGAATGGTGGCACGACCCTGGAGTTCCTCTCGCCTTTCCTGTGGAGAGCGCCTCCTCTTGAGATGCGACGGGAACGCCGGGAATTCTTTCCCTACGAAACAGGGATAGGATCCCTCATCTCGAGCTAGGAGGCGGAAACGGGGCTCCCCTGGATGTGTGCGGGACCCCACGTGCTTCCTCTCGAGTGGAGACGGGTATGTCGGGGAACTTCTTGAGTTGCAGCAAGGGTGTGAAGGACCCTTTGGAAGTTCCAGTGGTTAGACGTGATTAGCCTCGAGAAGCCTCAGCGGAAATGGGCCTCATCTCGCCTGGAGGGCAAAACCTCCCGGATTTTCTCGAGTTGCGGCAGGTGCTCTCGACTTACGACGGGGACCTCAGGGACCCGCTCTGGTGGCCTCAGGAAAGGCCAGTCCCCATGCGAGTTCCTTGGGGGCCTCTCGGGATTCCTCTCCCGTCGATGCCGGGGCCTAAGACCTTGTGTGGAGTCGGGGCCGGAACCTGAGGATTCCTCTCCAGTGCTGACATAGATCTTGGGGTACTTCTGGAGTCTCCCCAGGGGAGTCAGTCCTCGTCTCGAATGCGGGCATGCACTTGCGCTTTCCTCCAGAGCGGTAGCAGCAGTGTCACGCAGTCCGACGCGTGGATCAAAGGATCTATGGTTTTCCCTCGAGTCTTTCCCACGAGGCTTTCCCACGAGGCTTTCCCACAGGGCTATCCCACGTGCACACGTGGTGGGAGTCGATCCTCGGCTTGAACGTCAAGGCAGTGCAGGGAAAACAGGTTCCTCTGGAATGGACTGACACATCTGGGGGACTCTTGGAATGGTGGCACGACCCTGGAGTTCCTCTCGCCTTTCCTGTGGAGAGCGCCTCCTCTTGAGATGCGACGGGAACGCCGGGAATTCTTTCCCTACGAAACAGGGAAAGGATCCCTCATCTCGAGCTAGGAGGCGGAAACGGGGCTCCCCTGGATGTGTGCGGTACCCCACGTGCTTCCTCTCGAGTGGAGACTGGTATGTCGGGGAACTTCTTGAGTTGCAGCAAGGGTGTGAAGGACCCTTTGGAAGTTCAAGTGGTTAGACGTGATTAGCCTCGAGAAGCCTCAGCGGAAATGGGCCTCATCTCGCCTGGAGGGCAATACCTCCTGGATTTTCTCGAGTTGCGGCAGGTGCTCTCGACTTACGACGGGGACCTCAGGGACCCGCTCTGGTGGCCTCAGGAAAGGCCAGTCCCCATGCGAGTTCCTCGGGGGCCTCTCGGCATTCCTCTCCCGTCGATGCCGGGGCCTAAGACCTTGTGTGGAGTCGGGGCCGGAACCTGAGGATTCCTCTCCAGTGCTGACATGGATCTTGGGGTACTTCTGGAGTCTCCCCAGGGGAGTCAGTCCTCGTCTCGAATGCGGGCATGCACTTGAGCTTTCCTCCAGAGCGGTAGCAGCAGTGTCACGCAGTCCGCCGCGTGGATCAAAGGATCTATGGTTTTCCCTCGAGTCTTTCCCACGAGGCTTTCCCACGAGGCTTTCCCACAGGGCTGTCCCACGTGCACACGTGGTGGGAGTCGATCCTCGGCTTGAACGTCAAGGCAGTGCAGGGAAAACAGGTTCCTCTGGAATGGACTGACACATCTGGGGGACTCTTGGAATGGTGGCACGACACTGGAGTTCCTCTCGCCTTTCCTGTGGAGAGCGCCTCCTCTTGAGATGCGACGGAAACGCCGGGAATTCATTCCCTACGAAATAGGGAAAGGATCCCTCATCTCGAGCTAGGAGGCTGAAACGGGGCTCCCCTGGATGTGTGCGGGACCCCACGTGCTTCCTTTCGAGTGGAGACGGGTATGTCGGGGAACTTCTTGAGTTGCAGCAAGGGTGTGAAGGACCCTTTGGAAGTTCCAGTGGTTAGACGTGATTAGCCTCGAGAAGCCTCAGCGGAAATGGGCCTCATCTCGCCTGGAGGGCAAAACCTCTTGGATTTTCTCGAGTTGCGGCAGGTGCTCTCGACTTACGATGGGGACCTCAGGGACCCGCTCTGGTGGCCTCAGGAAAGGCCAGTCCCCATGCGAGTTCCTCGGGGGCCTCTCGGGATTCCTCTCCCGTCGATGCCGGGGCCTAAGACCTTGTGTGGAGTCGGGGCCGGAACCTGAGGATTCCTCTCCAGTGCTGACATGGATCTTGGGGTACTTCTGGAGTCTCCCCAGGGGAGTCAGTCCTCGTCTCGAATGCGGGCATGCACTTGCGCTTTCCTCCAGAGCGGTAGCAGCAGTGTCACGCAGTCCGCCGCGTGGATCAAAGGATCTATGGTTTTCCCTCGAGTCTTTCCCACGAGGCTTTCCCACGAGGCTTTCCCACAGGGCTGTCCCACGTGCACACGTGGTGGGAGTCGATCCTCGGCTTGAACGTCAAGGCAGTGCAGGGAAAACAGGTTCCTCTGGAATGGACTGACACATCTGGGGGACTCTTGGAATGGTGGCACGACCCTGGAGTTCCTCTCGCCTTTCCTGTGGAGAGCGCCTCCTCTTGAGATGCGACGGGAACGCCGGGAATTCTTTCCCTACGAAACAGGGAAAGGATCCCTCATCTCGAGCTAGGAGGCGGAAACGGGGCTCCCCTGGATGTGTGCGGGACCCCACGTGCTTCCTCTCGAGTG
The DNA here is from genome assembly GCF_042477335.2 of Ovis canadensis. Taxonomy (NCBI): domain Eukaryota; kingdom Metazoa; phylum Chordata; class Mammalia; order Artiodactyla; family Bovidae; genus Ovis; species Ovis canadensis. Next base: position 15,404,440 of record NC_091266.1, read on the forward strand.
GAGACGGGTATGTCGGGGAACTTCTTGAGTTGCAGCAAGGGTGTGAAGGACCCTTTGGAAGTTCCATTGGTTAGACGTGATTAGCCTCGAGAAGCCTCAGCGGAAATGGGCCTCATCTCGCCTGGAGGGCAAAACCTCCTGGATTTTCTCGAGTTGCGGCAGGTGCTCTCGACTTACGACAGGGACCTCAGGGACCCGCTCTGGTGGCCTCAGGAAAGGCCAGTCCCCATGCGAGTTCCTCGGGGGCCTCTCGGGATTCCTCTCCCGTCGATGCCGGGGCCCAAGACCTTGTGTGGAGTCGGGGCCGGAACCTGAGGATTCCTCTCCAGTGCTGACATGGATCTTGGGGTACTTCTGGAGTCTCCCCAGGGGAGTCAGTCCTCGTCTCGAATGCGGGCATGCACTTGCGCTTTCCACCAGAGCGGTAGCAGCAGTGTCACGCTGTCCGCCGCGTGGATCAAAGGATCTATGGTTTTCCCTCGAGTCTTTCCCACGAGGCTTTCCCACGAGGCTTTCCCACAGGGCTGTCCCACGTACACACGTGGTGGGAGTCGATCCTCGGCTTGAACGTCAAGGCAGTGCAGGGAAAACAGGTTCCTCTGGAATGGACTGACACATCTGGGGGACTCTTGGAATGGTGGCACGACCCTGGAGTTCCTCTCGCCTTTCCTGTGGAGAGCGCCTCCTCTTGAGATGCGACGGGAACGCCGGGAATTCTTTCCCTACGAAACAGGGAAAGGATCCCTCATCTCGAGCTAGGAGGCGGAAACGGGGCTCCCCTGGATGTGTGCGGGACCTCACGTGCTTCCTGTCGAGTGGAGACGGGTATGTCGGGGAACTTCTTGAGTTGCAGCAAGGGTGTGAAGGACCCTTTGGAAGTTCCAGTGGTTAGACGTGATTAGCCTCGAGAAGCCTCAGCGGAAATGGGCCTCATCTCGCCTGGAGGGCAAAACCTCCTGGATTTTCTCGAGTTGCGGCAGGTGCTCTCGACTTACGACGGGGACCTCAGGGACCCGCTCTGGTGGCCTCAGGAAAGGCCAGTCCCCATGCGAGTTCCTCGGGGGCCTCTCGGGATTCCTCTCCCGTCGATGCCGGGGCCTAAGACCTTGTGTGGAGTCGGGGCCGGAACCTGAGGATTCCTCTCCAGTGCTGACATGGATCTTGGGGTACTTCTGGAGTCTCCCCAGGGGAGTCAGTCCTCGTCTCGAATGCGGGCATGCACTTGCGCTTTCCTCCGGAGCGGTAGCAGCAGTGTCACGCAGTCCGCCGCGTGGATCAAAGGATCTATGGTTTTCCCTGGAGTCTTTCCCACGAGGCTTTCCCACGAGGCTTTCCCACAGGGCTGTCCCACGTGCACACGTGGTGGGAGTCGATCCTCGGCTTGAACGTCAAGGCAGTGCAGGGAAAACAGGTTCCTCTGGAATGGACTGACACATCTGGGGGACTCTTGGAATGGTGGCACGACCCTGGAGTTCCTCTCGCCTTTCCTGTGGAGAGCGCCTCCTCTTGAGATGCGACGGGAACGCCGGGAATTCTTTCCCTACGAAACAGGGAAAGGATCCCTCATCTCGAGCTAGGAGGCGGAAACGGGGCTCCCCTGGATGTGTGCGGGACCCCACGTGCTTCCTCTCGAGTGGAGACGGGTATGTCGGGGAACTTCTTGAGTTGCAGCAAGGATGTGAAGGACCCTTTGGAAGTTCCAGTGGTTAGACGTGATTAGCCTCGAGAAGCCTCAGCGGAAATGGGCCTCATCTCGCCTGGAGGGCAAAACCTCCCGGATTTTCTCGAGTTGCGGCAGGTGCTCTCGACTTACGACGGGGACCTCAGGGACCCGCTCTGGTGGCCTCAGGAAAGGCCAGTCCCCATGCGAGTTCCTCGGGGGCCTCTCGGGATTCCTCTCCCGTCGATGCCGGGGCCTAAGACCTTGTGTGGAGTCGGGGCCGGAACCTGAGGATTCCTCTCCAGTGCTGACATGGATCTTGGGGTACTTCTGGAGTCTCCCCAGGGGAGTCAGTCCTCGTCTCGAATGCGGGCATGCACTTGCGCTTTCCTCCAGAGCGGTAGCAGCAGTGTCACGCAGTCCGCCGCGTGGATCAAAGGATCTATGGTTTTCCCTCGAGTCTTTCCCACGAGGCTTTCCCATGAGGCTTTCCCACAGGGCTGTCCCACGTGCACACGTGGTGGGAGTCGATCCTCGGCTTGAACGTCAAGGCAGTGCAGGGAAAACAGGTTCCTCTGGAATGGACTGACACATCTGGGGGACTCTTGGAATGGTGGCACGACCCTGGAGTTCCTCTCGCCTTTCCTGTGGAGAGCGCCTCCTCTTGAGATGCGACGGGAACGCCGGGAATTCTTTCCCTACGAAACAGGGAAAGGATCCCTCATCTCGAGCTAGGAGGCGGAAACGGGGCTCCCCTGGATGTGTGCGGGACCCCACGTGCTTCCTCTCGAGTGGAGACGGGTATGTCGGGGAACTTCTTGAGTTGCAGCAAGGGTGTGAAGGACCCTTTGGAAGTTCCAGTGGTTAGACGTGATTAGCCTCGAGAAGCCTCAGCGGAAATGGGCCTCATCTCGCCTGGAGGGCAAAACCTCCTGGATTTTCTCGAGTTGCGGCAGGTGCTCTCGACTTACGACGGGGACCTCAGGGACCCGCTCTGGTGGCCTCAGGAAAGGCCAGTCCCCATGCGAGTTCCTCGGGGGCCTCTCGGCATTCCTCTCCCGTCGATGCCGGGGCCTAAGACCTTGTGTGGAGTCGGGGCCGGAACCTGAGGATTCCTCTCCAGTGCTGACATGGATCTTGGGGTACTTCTGGAGTCTCCCCAGGGGAGTCAGTCCTCGTCTCGAATGCGGGCATGCACTTGCGCTTTCCTCCAGAGCGGTAGCAGCAGTGTCACGCAGTCCGCCGCGTGGATCAAAGGATCTATGGTTTTCCCTCGAGTCTTTCCCACGAGGCTTTCCCACGAGGCTTTCCCACAGGGCTGTCCCACGTGCACACGTGGTGGGAGTCGATCCTCGGCTTGAACGTCAAGGCAGTGCAGGGAAAACAGGTTCCTCTGGAATGGACTGACACATCTGGGGGACTCTTGGAATGGTGGCACGACCCTGGAGTTCCTCTCGCCTTTCCTGTGGAGAGCGCCTCCTCTTGAGATGCGATGGGAACGCCGGGAATTCTTTCCCTACGAAACAGGGAAAGGATCCCTCATCTCGAGCTAGGAGGCGGAAACGGGGCTCCCCTGGATGTGTGCGGGACCCCACGTGCTTCCTCTCGAGTGGAGACGGGTATGTCGGGGAACTTCTTGAGTTGCAGCAAGGGTGTGAAGGACCCTTTGGAAGTTCCAGTGGTTAGACGTGATTAGCCTCGAGAAGCCTCAGCGGAAATGGGCCTCATCTAGCCTGGAGGGCAAAACCTCCTGGATTTTCTCGAGTTGCGGCAGGTGCTCTCGACTTACGACGGGGACCACAGGGACCCGCTCTGGTGGCCTCAGGAAAGGCCAGTCCCCATGCGAGTTCCTCGGGGGCCTCTCGGGATTCCTCTCCCGTCGATGCCGGTGCCTAAGACCTTGTGTGGAGTCGGGGCCGGAACCTGAGGATTCCTCTCCAGTGCTGACATGGATCTTGGGGTACTTCTGGAGTCTCCCCAGGGGAGTCAGTCCTCGTCTCGAATGCGGGCATGCACTTGCGCTTTCCTCCTGAGCGGTAGCAGCAGTGTCACGCAGTCCGCCGCGTGGATCAAAGGATCTATGGTTTTCCCTCGAGTCTTTCCCATGAGGCTTTCCCACGAGGCTTTCCCACAGGGCTGTCCCACGTGCACACGTGGTGGGAGTCGATCCTCGGCTTGAACGTCAAGGCAGTGCAGGGAAAACAGGTTCCTCTGGAATGGACTGACACATCTGGGGGACTCTTGGAATGGTGGCACGACCCTGGAGTTCCTCTCGCCTTTCCTGTGGAGAGCGCCTCCTCTTGAGATGCGACGGGAACGCCGGGAATTCTTTCCCTACGAAACAGGGAAAGGATCCCTCATCTCGAGCTAGGAGGCGGAAACGGGGCTCCCCTGGATGTGTGCGGGACCCCACGTGCTTCCTCTCGAGTGGAGACGGGTATGTCGGGGAACTTCTTGAGTTGCAGCAAGGGTGTGAAGGACCCTTTGGAAGTTCCAGTGGTTAGACGTGATTAGCCTCGAGAAGCCTCAGCGGAAATGGGCCTCATCTCGCCTGGAGGGCAAAACCTCCTGGATTATCTCGAGTTGCGGCAGGTGCTCTCGACTTACGACGGGGACCACAGGGACCCGCTCTGGTGGCCTCAGGAAAGGCCAGTCCCCATGCGAGTTCCTCGGGGGCCTCTCGGCATTCCTCTCCCGTCGATGCCGGGGCCTAAGACCTTGTGTGGAGTCGGGGCCGGAACCTGAGGATTCCTCTCCAGTGCTGACATGGATCTTGGGGTACTTCTGGAGTCTCCCCAGGGGAGTCAGTCCTCGTCTCGAATGCGGGCATGCACTTGCGCTTTCCTCCTGAGCGGTAGCAGCAGTGTCACGCAGTCCGCCGCGTGGATCAAAGGATCTATGGTTTTCCCTCGAGTCTTTCCCATGAGGCTTTCCCACGAGGCTTTCCCACAGGGCTGTCCCACGTGCACACGTGGTGGGAGTCGATCCTCGGCTTGAACGTCAAGGCAGTGCAGGGAAAACAGGTTCCTCTGGAATGGACTGACACATCTGGGGGACTCTTGGAATGGTGGCACGACCCTGGAGTTCCTCTCGCCTTTCCTGTGGAGAGCGCCTCCTCTTGAGATGCGACGGGAACGCCGGGAATTCTTTCCCTACGAAACAGGGAAAGGATCCCTCATCTCGAGCTAGGAGGCGGAAACGGGGCTCCCCTGGATGTGTGCGGGACCCCACGTGCTTCCTCTCGAGTGGAGACGGGTATGTCGGGGAACTTCTTGAGTTGCAGCAAGGGTGTGAAGGACCCTTTGGAAGTTCCATTGGTTAGACGTGATTAGCCTCGAGAAGCCTCAGCGGAAATGGGCCTCATCTCGCCTGGAGGGCAAAACCTCCTGGATTTTCTCGAGTTGCGGCAGGTGCTCTCGACTTACGACAGGGACCTCAGGGACCCGCTCTGGTGGCCTCAGGAAAGGCCAGTCCCCATGCGAGTTCCTCGGGGGCCTCTCGGGATTCCTCTCCCGTCGATGCCGGGGCCCAAGACCTTGTGTGGAGTCGGGGCCGGAACCTGAGGATTCCTCTCCAGTGCTGACATGGATCTTGGGGTACTTCTGGAGTCTCCCCAGGGGAGTCAGTCCTCGTCTCGAATGCGGGCATGCACTTGCGCTTTCCACCAGAGCGGTAGCAGCAGTGTCACGCTGTCCGCCGCGTGGATCAAAGGATCTATGGTTTTCCCTCGAGTCTTTCCCACGAGGCTTTCCCACGAGGCTTTCCCACAGGGCTGTCCCACGTACACACGTGGTGGGAGTCGATCCTCGGCTTGAACGTCAAGGCAGTGCAGGGAAAACAGGTTCCTCTGGAATGGACTGACACATCTGGGGGACTCTTGGAATGGTGGCACGACCCTGGAGTTCCTCTCGCCTTTCCTGTGGAGAGCGCCTCCTCTTGAGATGCGACGGGAACGCCGGGAATTCTTTCCCTACGAAACAGGGAAAGGATCCCTCATCTCGAGCTAGGAGGCGGAAACGGGGCTCCCCTGGATGTGTGCGGGACCTCACGTGCTTCCTGTCGAGTGGAGACGGGTATGTCGGGGAACTTCTTGAGTTGCAGCAAGGGTGTGAAGGACCCTTTGGAAGTTCCAGTGGTTAGACGTGATTAGCCTCGAGAAGCCTCAGCGGAAATGGGCCTCATCTCGCCTGGAGGGCAAAACCTCCTGGATTTTCTCGAGTTGCGGCAGGTGCTCTCGACTTACGACGGGGACCTCAGGGACCCGCTCTGGTGGCCTCAGGAAAGGCCAGTCCCCATGCGAGTTCCTCGGGGGCCTCTCGGGATTCCTCTCCCGTCGATGCCGGGGCCTAAGACCTTGTGTGGAGTCGGGGCCGGAACCTGAGGATTCCTCTCCAGTGCTGACATGGATCTTGGGGTACTTCTGGAGTCTCCCCAGGGGAGTCAGTCCTCGTCTCGAATGCGGGCATGCACTTGCGCTTTCCTCCGGAGCGGTAGCAGCAGTGTCACGCAGTCCGCCGCGTGGATCAAAGGATCTATGGTTTTCCCTGGAGTCTTTCCCACGAGGCTTTCCCACGAGGCTTTCCCACAGGGCTGTCCCACGTGCACACGTGGTGGGAGTCGATCCTCGGCTTGAACGTCAAGGCAGTGCAGGGAAAACAGGTTCCTCTGGAATGGACTGACACATCTGGGGGACTCTTGGAATGGTGGCACGACCCTGGAGTTCCTCTCGCCTTTCCTGTGGAGAGCGCCTCCTCTTGAGATGCGACGGGAACGCCGGGAATTCTTTCCCTACGAAACAGGGAAAGGATCCCTCATCTCGAGCTAGGAGGCGGAAACGGGGCTCCCCTGGATGTGTGCGGGACCCCACGTGCTTCCTCTCGAGTGGAGACGGGTATGTCGGGGAACTTCTTGAGTTGCAGCAAGGATGTGAAGGACCCTTTGGAAGTTCCAGTGGTTAGACGTGATTAGCCTCGAGAAGCCTCAGCGGAAATGGGCCTCATCTCGCCTGGAGGGCAAAACCTCCCGGATTTTCTCGAGTTGCGGCAGGTGCTCTCGACTTACGACGGGGACCTCAGGGACCCGCTCTGGTGGCCTCAGGAAAGGCCAGTCCCCATGCGAGTTCCTCGGGGGCCTCTCGGGATTCCTCTCCCGTCGATGCCGGGGCCTAAGACCTTGTGTGGAGTCGGGGCCGGAACCTGAGGATTCCTCTCCAGTGCTGACATGGATCTTGGGGTACTTCTGGAGTCTCCCCAGGGGAGTCAGTCCTCGTCTCGAATGCGGGCATGCACTTGCGCTTTCCTCCAGAGCGGTAGCAGCAGTGTCACGCAGTCCGCCGCGTGGATCAAAGGATCTATGGTTTTCCCTCGAGTCTTTCCCACGAGGCTTTCCCATGAGGCTTTCCCACAGGGCTGTCCCACGTGCACACGTGGTGGGAGTCGATCCTCGGCTTGAACGTCAAGGCAGTGCAGGGAAAACAGGTTCCTCTGGAATGGACTGACACATCTGGGGGACTCTTGGAATGGTGGCACGACCCTGGAGTTCCTCTCGCCTTTCCTGTGGAGAGCGCCTCCTCTTGAGATGCGACGGGAACGCCGGGAATTCTTTCCCTACGAAACAGGGAAAGGATCCCTCATCTCGAGCTAGGAGGCGGAAACGGGGCTCCCCTGGATGTGTGCGGGACCCCACGTGCTTCCTCTCGAGTGGAGACGGGTATGTCGGGGAACTTCTTGAGTTGCAGCAAGGGTGTGAAGGACCCTTTGGAAGTTCCAGTGGTTAGACGTGATTAGCCTCGAGAAGCCTCAGCGGAAATGGGCCTCATCTCGCCTGGAGGGCAAAACCTCCTGGATTTTCTCGAGTTGCGGCAGGTGCTCTCGACTTACGACGGGGACCTCAGGGACCCGCTCTGGTGGCCTCAGGAAAGGCCAGTCCCCATGCGAGTTCCTCGGGGGCCTCTCGGCATTCCTCTCCCGTCGATGCCGGGGCCTAAGACCTTGTGTGGAGTCGGGGCCGGAACCTGAGGATTCCTCTCCAGTGCTGACATGGATCTTGGGGTACTTCTGGAGTCTCCCCAGGGGAGTCAGTCCTCGTCTCGAATGCGGGCATGCACTTGCGCTTTCCTCCAGAGCGGTAGCAGCAGTGTCACGCAGTCCGCCGCGTGGATCAAAGGATCTATGGTTTTCCCTCGAGTCTTTCCCACGAGGCTTTCCCACGAGGCTTTCCCACAGGGCTGTCCCACGTGCACACGTGGTGGGAGTCGATCCTCGGCTTGAACGTCAAGGCAGTGCAGGGAAAACAGGTTCCTCTGGAATGGACTGACACATCTGGGGGACTCTTGGAATGGTGGCACGACCCTGGAGTTCCTCTCGCCTTTCCTGTGGAGAGCGCCTCCTCTTGAGATGCGATGGGAACGCCGGGAATTCTTTCCCTACGAAACAGGGAAAGGATCCCTCATCTCGAGCTAGGAGGCGGAAACGGGGCTCCCCTGGATGTGTGCGGGACCCCACGTGCTTCCTCTCGAGTGGAGACGGGTATGTCGGGGAACTTCTTGAGTTGCAGCAAGGGTGTGAAGGACCCTTTGGAAGTTCCAGTGGTTAGACGTGATTAGCCTCGAGAAGCCTCAGCGGAAATGGGCCTCATCTAGCCTGGAGGGCAAAACCTCCTGGATTTTCTCGAGTTGCGGCAGGTGCTCTCGACTTACGACGGGGACCACAGGGACCCGCTCTGGTGGCCTCAGGAAAGGCCAGTCCCCATGCGAGTTCCTCGGGGGCCTCTCGGGATTCCTCTCCCGTCGATGCCGGTGCCTAAGACCTTGTGTGGAGTCGGGGCCGGAACCTGAGGATTCCTCTCCAGTGCTGACATGGATCTTGGGGTACTTCTGGAGTCTCCCCAGGGGAGTCAGTCCTCGTCTCGAATGCGGGCATGCACTTGCGCTTTCCTCCTGAGCGGTAGCAGCAGTGTCACGCAGTCCGCCGCGTGGATCAAAGGATCTATGGTTTTCCCTCGAGTCTTTCCCATGAGGCTTTCCCACGAGGCTTTCCCACAGGGCTGTCCCACGTGCACACGTGGTGGGAGTCGATCCTCGGCTTGAACGTCAAGGCAGTGCAGGGAAAACAGGTTCCTCTGGAATGGACTGACACATCTGGGGGACTCTTGGAATGGTGGCACGACCCTGGAGTTCCTCTCGCCTTTCCTGTGGAGAGCGCCTCCTCTTGAGATGCGACGGGAACGCCGGGAATTCTTTCCCTACGAAACAGGGAAAGGATCCCTCATCTCGAGCTAGGAGGCGGAAACGGGGCTCCCCTGGATGTGTGCGGGACCCCACGTGCTTCCTCTCGAGTGGAGACGGGTATGTCGGGGAACTTCTTGAGTTGCAGCAAGGGTGTGAAGGACCCTTTGGAAGTTCCAGTGGTTAGACGTGATTAGCCTCGAGAAGCCTCAGCGGAAATGGGCCTCATCTCGCCTGGAGGGCAAAACCTCCTGGATTTTCTCGAGTTGCGGCAGGTGCTCTCGACTTACGACGGGGACCACAGGGACCCGCTCTGGTGGCCTCAGGAAAGGCCAGTCCCCATGCGAGTTCCTCGGGGGCCTCTCGGCATTCCTCTCCCGTCGATGCCGGGGCCTAAGACCTTGTGTGGAGTCGGGGCCGGAACCTGAGGATTCCTCTCCAGTGCTGACATGGATCTTGGGGTACTTCTGGAGTCTCCCCAGGGGAGTCAGTCCTCGTCTCGAATGCGGGCATGCACTTGCGCTTTCCTCCTGAGCGGTAGCAGCAGTGTCACGCAGTCCGCCGCGTGGATCAAAGGATCTATGGTTTTCCCTCGAGTCTTTCCCATGAGGCTTTCCCACGAGGCTTTCCCACAGGGCTGTCCCACGTGCACACGTGGTGGGAGTCGATCCTCGGCTTGAACGTCAAGGCAGTGCAGGGAAAACAGGTTCCTCTGGAATGGACTGACACATCTGGGGGACTCTTGGAATGGTGGCACGACCCTGGAGTTCCTCTCGCCTTTCCTGTGGAGAGCGCCTCCTCTTGAGATGCGACGGGAACGCCGGGAATTCTTTCCCTACGAAACAGGGAAAGGATCCCTCATCTCGAGCTAGGAGGCGGAAACGGGGCTCCCCTGGATGTGTGCGGGACCCCACGTGCTTCCTCTCGAGTGGAGACGGGTATGTCGGGGAACTTCTTGAGTTGCAGCAAGGGTGTGAAGGACCCTTTGGAAGTTCCAGTGGTTAGACGTGATTAGCCTCGAGAAGCCTCAGCGGAAATGGGCCTCATCTCGCCTGGAGGGCAAAACCTCCCGGATTTTCTCGAGTTGCGGCAGGTGCTCTCGACTTACGACGGGGACCTCAGGGACCCGCTCTGGTGGCCTCAGGAAAGGCCAGTCCCCATGCGAGTTCCTCGGGGGCCTCTCGGGATTCCTCTCCCGTCGATGCCGGGGCCTAAGACCTTGTGTGGAGTCGGGGCCGGAACCTGAGGATTCCTCTCCAGTGCTGACATGGATCTTGGGGTACTTCTGGAGTCTCCCCAGGGGAGTCAGTCCTCGTCTCGAATGCGGGCATGCACTTGCGCTTTCCTCCGGAGCGGTAGCAGCAGTGTCACGCAGTCCGCCGCGTGGATCAAAGGATCTATGGTTTTCCCTGGAGTCTTTCCCACGAGGCTTTCCCACGAGGCTTTCCCACAGGGCTGTCCCACGTGCACACGTGGTGGGAGTCGATCCTCGGCTTGAACGTCAAGGCAGTGCAGGGAAAACAGGTTCCTCTGGAATGGACTGACACATCTGGGGGACTCTTGGAATGGTGGCACGACCCTGGAGTTCCTCTCGCCTTTCCTGTGGAGAGCGCCTCCTCTTGAGATGCGACGGGAACGCCGGGAATTCTTTCCCTACGAAACAGGGAAAGGATCCCTCATCTCGAGCTAGGAGGCGGAAACGGGGCTCCCCTGGATGTGTGCGGGACCCCACGTGCTTCCTCTCGAGTGGAGACGGGTATGTCGGGGAACTTCTTGAGTTGCAGCAAGGGTGTGAAGGACCCTTTGGAAGTTCCAGTGGTTAGACGTGATTAGCCTCGAGAAGCCTCAGCGGAAATGGGCCTCATCTCGCCTGGAGGGCAAAACCTCCCGGATTTTCTCGAGTTGCGGCAGGTGCTCTCGACTTACGACGGGGACCTCAGGGACCCGCTCTGGTGGCCTCAGGAAAGGCCAGTCCCCATGCGAGTTCCTTGGGGGCCTCTCGGGATTCCTCTCCCGTCGATGCCGGGGCCTAAGACCTTGTGTGGAGTCGGGGCCGGAACCTGAGGATTCCTCTCCAGTGCTGACATAGATCTTGGGGTACTTCTGGAGTCTCCCCAGGGGAGTCAGTCCTCGTCACGAATGCGGGCATGCACTTGCGCTTTCCTCCAGAGCGGTAGCAGCAGTGTCACGCAGTCCGACGCGTGGATCAAAGGATCTATGGTTTTCCCTCGAGTCTTTCCCACGAGGCTTTCCCACGAGGCTTTCCCACAGGGCTATCCCACGTGCACACGTGGTGGGAGTCGATCCTCGGCTTGAACGTCAAGGCAGTGCAGGGAAAACAGGTTCCTCTGGAATGGACTGACACATCTGGGGGACTCTTGGAATGGTGGCACGACCCTGGAGTTCCTCTCGCCTTTCCTGTGGAGAGCGCCTCCTCTTGAGATGCGACGGGAACGCCGGGAATTCTTTCCCTACGAAACAGGGAAAGGATCCCTCATCTCGAGCTAGGAGGCGGAAACGGGGCTCCCCTGGATGTGTGCGGTACCCCACGTGCTTCCTCTCGAGTGGAGACTGGTATGTCGGGGAACTTCTTGAGTTGCAGCAAGGGTGTGAAGGACCCTTTGGAAGTTCCAGTGGTTAGACGTGATTAGCCTCGAGAAGCCTCAGCGGAAATGGGCCTCATCTCGCCTGGAGGGCAATACCTCCTGGATTTTCTCGAGTTGCGGCAGGTGCTCTCGACTTACGACGGGGACCTCAGGGACCCGCTCTGGTGGCCTCAGGAAAGGCCAGTCCCCATGCGACTTCCTCGGGGGCCTCTCGGCATTCCTCTCCCGTCGATGCCGGGGCCTAAGACCTTGTGTGGAGTCGGGGCCGGAACCTGAGGATTCCTCTCCAGTGCTGACATGGATCTTGGGGTACTTCTGGAGTCTCCCCAGGGGAGTCAGTCCTCGTCTCGAATGCGGGCATGCACTTGCGCTTTCCTCCAGAGCGGTAGCAGCAGTGTCACGCAGTCCGCCGCGTGGATCAAAGGATCTATGGTTTTCCCTCGAGTCTTTCCCACGAGGCTTTCCCACGAGGCTTTCCCACAGGGCTGTCCCACGTGCACACGTGGTGGGAGTCGATCCTCGGCTTGAACGTCAAGGCAGTGCAGGGAAAACAGGTTCCTCTGGAATGGACTGACACATCTGGGGGACTCTTGGAATGGTGGCACGACCCTGGAGTTCCTCTCGCCTTTCCTGTGGAGAGCGCCTCCTCTTGAGATGCGACGGGAACGCCGGGAATTCTTTCCCTACGAAACAGGGAAAGGATCCCTCATCTCGAGCTAGGAGGCGGAAACGGGGCTCCCCTGGATGTGTGCGGGACCCCACGTGCTTCCTCTCGAGTGGAGACGGGTATGTCGGGGAACTTCTTGAGTTGCAGCAAGGGTGTGAAGGACCCTTTGGAAGTTCCATTGGTTAGACGTGATTAGCCTCGAGAAGCCTCAGCGGAAATGGGCCTCATCTCGCCTGGAGGGCAAAACCTCCTGGATTTTCTCGAGTTGCGGCAGGTGCTCTCGACTTACGACAGGGACCTCAGGGACCCGCTCTGGTGGCCTCAGGAAAGGCCAGTCCCCATGCGAGTTCCTCGGGGGCCTCTCGGGATTCCTCTCCCGTCGATGCCGGGGCCTAAGACCTTGTGTGGAGTCGGGGCCGGAACCTGAGGATTCCTCTCCAGTGCTGACATGGATCTTGGGGTACTTCTGGAGTCTCCCCAGGGGAGTCAGTCCTCGTCTCGAATGCGGGCATGCACTTGCGCTTTCCACCAGAGCGGTAGCAGCAGTGTCACGCTGTCCGCCGCGTGGATCAAAGGATCTATGGTTTTCCCTCGAGTCTTTCCCACGAGGCTTTCCCACGAGGCTTTCCCACAGGGCTGTCCCACGTACACACGTGGTGGGAGTCGATCCTCGGCTTGAACGTCAAGGCAGTGCAGGGAAAACAGGTTCCTCTGGAATGGACTGACACATCTGGGGGACTCTTGGAATGGTGGCACGACCCTGGAGTTCCTCTCGCCTTTCCTGTGGAGAGCGCCTCCTCTTGAGATGCGACGGGAACGCCGGGAATTCTTTCCCTACGAAACAGGGAAAGGATCCCTCATCTCGAGCTAGGAGGCGGAAACGGGGCTCCCCTGGATGTGTGCGGGACCTCACGTGCTTCCTGTCGAGTGGAGACGGGTATGTCGGGGAACTTCTTGAGTTGCAGCAAGGGTGTGAAGGACCCTTTGGAAGTTCCAGTGGTTAGACGTGATTAGCCTCGAGAAGCCTCAGCGGAAATGGGCCTCATCTCGCCTGGAGGGCAAAACCTCCTGGATTTTCTCGAGTTGCGGCAGGTGCTCTCGACTTACGACGGGGACCTCAGGGACCCGCTCTGGTGGCCTCAGGAAAGGCCAGTCCCCATGCGAGTTCCTCGGGGGCCTCTCGGGATTCCTCTCCCGTCGATGCCGGGGCCTAAGACCTTGTGTGGAGTCGGGGCCGGAACCTGAGGATTCCTCTCCAGTGCTGACATGGATCTTGGGGTACTTCTGGAGTCTCCCCAGGGGAGTCAGTCCTCGTCTCAAATGCGGGCATGCACTTGCGCTTTCCTCCAGAGTGGTAGCAGCAGTGTCACGCAGTCTGCCGCGTGGATCAAAGGATCTATGGTTTTCCCTCGAGTCTTTCCCACGAGGCTTTCCCACGAGGCTTTCCCACAGGGCTGTCCCACGTGCACACGTGGTGGGAGTAGATCCTCGGCTTGAACGTCAAGGCAGTGCAGGGAAAACAGGTTCCTCTGGAATGGACTGACACATCTGGGGGACTCTTGGAATGGTGGCACGACCCTGGAGTTCCTCTCGCCTTTCCTGTGGAGAGCGCCTCCTCTTGAGATGCGACGGGAACGCCGGGAATTCTTTCCCTACGAAACAGGGAAAGGATCCCTCATCTCGAGCTAGGAGGCGGAAACGGGGCTCCCCTGGATGTGTGCGGGACCCCACGTGCTTCCTCTCGAGTGGAGACGGGTATGTCGGGGAACTTCTTGAGTTGCAGCAAGGGTGTGAAGGACCCTTTGGAAGTTCCAGTGGTTAGACGTGATTAGCCTCGAGAAGCCTCAGCGGAAATGGGCCTCATCTCGCCTGGAGGGCAAGACCTCCTGGATTTTCTCGAGTTGCGGCAGGTGCTCTCGACTTACGACGGGGACCTCAGGGACCCGCTCTGGTGGCCTCAGGAAAGGCCAGTCCCCATGCGAGTTCCTCGGGGGCCTCTCGGCATTCCTCTCCCGTCGATGCCGGGGCCTAAGACCTTGTGTGGAGTCGGGGCCGGAACCTGAGGATTCCTCTCCAGTGCTGACATGGATCTTGGGGTACTTCTGGAGTCTCCCCAGGGGAGTCAGTCCTCGTCTCGAATGCGGGCATGCACTTGCGCTTTCCTCCAGAGCGGTAGCAGCAGTGTCACGCAGTCCGCCGCGTGGATCAAAGGATCTATGGTTTTCCCTGGAGTCTTTCCCACGAGGCTTTCCCACGAGGCTTTCCCACAGGGCTGTCCCACGTGCACACGTGGTGGGAGTCGATCCTCGGCTTGAACGTCAAGGCAGTGCAGGGAAAACAGGTTCCTCTGGAATGGACTGACACATCTGGGAGACTCTTGGAATGGTGGCACGACCCTGGAGTTCCTCTCGCCTTTCCTGTGGAGAGCGCCTCCTCTTGAGATGCGACGGGAACGCCGGGAATTCTTTCCCTTCGAAACAGGGAAAGGATCCCTCATCTCGAGCTAGGAGGCGGAAACGGGGCTCCCCTGGATGTGTGCGGGACCCCACGTGCTTCCTCTCGAGTGGAGACGGGTATGTCGGGGAACTTCTTGAGTTGCAGCAAGGGTGTGAAGGACCCTTTGGAAGTTCCAGTGGTTAGACGTGATTAGCCTCGAGAAGCCTCACCGGAAATGGGCCTCATCTCGCCTGGAGGGCAAAACCTCCTGGATTTTCTCGAGTTGCGGCAGGTGCTCTCGACTTACGACGGGGACCTCAGGGACCCGCTCTGGTGGCCTCAGGAAAGGCCAGTCCCCATGCGAGTTCCTCGGGGGCCTCTCGGCATTCCTCTCCCGTCGATGCCGGGGCCTAAGACCTTGTGTGGAGTCGGGGCCGGAACCTGAGGATTTCTCTCCAGTGCTGACATGGATCTTGGGGTACTTCTGGAGTCTCCCCAGGGGAGTCAGTCCTCGTCTCGAATGCGGGCATGCACTTGCGCTTTCCTCCAGAGCGGTAGCAGCAGTGTCACGCAGTCCTCCGCGTGGATAAAAGGATCTATGGTTTTCCCTCGAGTCTTTCCCACGAGGCTTTCCCACAGGGCTGTCCCACGTGCACACGTGGTGGGAGTCGATCCTCGGCTTGAACGTCAAGGCAGTGCAGGGAAAACAGGTTCCTCTGGAATGGACTGACACATCTGGGGGACTCTTGGAATGGTGGCACGACCCTGGAGTTCCTCTCGCCTTTCCTGTGGAGAGCGCCTCCTCTTGAGATGCGATGGGAACGCCGGGAATTCTTTCCCTACGAAACAGGGAAAGGATCCCTCATCTCGAGCTAGGAGGCGGAAACGGGGCTCCCCTGGATGTGTGCGGGACCCCACGTGCTTCCTCTCGAGTGGAGACGGGTATGTCGGGGAACTTCTTGAGTTGCAGCAAGGGTGTGAAGGACCCTTTGGAAGTTCCAGTGGTTAGACGTGATTAGCCTCGAGAAGCCTCAGCGGAAATGGGCCTCATCTCGCCTGGAGGGCAAAACCTCCTGGATTTTCTCGAGTTGCGGCAGGTGCTCTCGACTTACGACGGGGACCTCAGGGACCCGCTCTGGTGGCCTCAGGAAAGGCCAGTCCCCATGCGAGTTCCTCGGGGGCCTCTCGGCATTCCTCTCCCGTCGATGCCGGGGCCTAAGACCTTGTGTGGAGTCGGGGCCGGAACCTGAGGATTCCTCTCCAGTGCTGACATGGATCTTGGGGTACTTCTGGAGTCTCCCCAGGGGAGTCAGTCCTCGTCTCGAATGCGGGCATGCACTTGCGCTTTCCTCCTGAGCGGTAGCAGCAGTGTCACGCAGTCCGCCGCGTGGATCAAAGGATCTATGGTTTTCCCTCGAGTCTTTCCCATGAGGCTTTCCCACGAGGCTTTCCCACAGGGCTGTCCCACGTGCACACGTGGTGGGAGTCGATCCTCGGCTTGAACGTCAAGGCAGTGCAGGGAAAACAGGTTCCTCTGGAATGGACTGACACATCTGGGGGACTCTTGGAATGGTGGCACGACCCTGGAGTTCCTCTCGCCTTTCCTGTGGAGAGCGCCTCCTCTTGAGATGCGACGGGAACGCCGGGAATTCTTTCCCTACGAAACAGGGAAAGGATCCCTCATCTCGAGCTAGGAGGCGGAAACGGGGCTCCCCTGGATGTGTGCGGGACCCCACGTGCTTCCTCTCGAGTGGAGACGGGTATGTCGGGGAACTTCTTGAGTTGCAGCAAGGGTGTGAAGGACCCTTTGGAAGTTCCAGTGGTTAGACGTGATTAGCCTCGAGAAGCCTCAGCGGAAATGGGCCTCATCTCGCCTGGAGGGCAAAACCTCCTGGATTTTCTCGAGTTGCGGCAGGTGCTCTCGACTTACGACGGGGACCTCAGGGACCCGCTCTGGTTGCCTCAGGAAAGGCCAGTCCCCATGCGAGTTCCTCGGGGGCCTCTCGGGATTCCTCTCCCGTCGATGCCGGGGCCTAAGACCTTGTGTGGAGTCGGGACAGGAACCTGAGGATTCCTCTCCAGTGCTGACATGGATCTTGGGGTACTTCTGGAGTCTCCCCAGGGGAGTCAGTCCTCGTCTCGAATGCGGGCATGCACTTGCGCTTTCCTCCAGAGCGGTAGCAGCAGTGTCACGCAGTCCGCCGCGTGGATCAAAGGATCTATGGTTTTCCCTGGAGTCTTTCCCACGAGGCTTTCCCACGAGGCTTTCCCACAGGGCTGTCCCACGTGCACACGTGGTGGGAGTCGATCCTCGGCTTGAACGTCAAGGCAGTGCAGGGAAAACAGGTTCCTCTGGAATGGACTGACACATCTGGGGGACTCTTGGAATGGTGGCACGACCCTGGAGTTCCTCTCGCCTTTCCTGTGGAGAGCGCCTCCTCTTGAGATGCGACGGGAACGCCGGGAATTCTTTCCCTTCGAAACAGGGAAAGGATCCCTCATCTCGAGCTAGGAGGCGGAAACGGGGCTCCCCTGGATGTGTGCGGGACCCCACGTGCTTCCTCTCGAGTGGAGACGGGTATGTCGGGGAACTTCTTGAGTTACAGCAAGGGTGTGAAGGACCCTTTGGAAGTTCCAGTGGTTAGACGTGATTAGCCTCGAGAAGCCTCAGCGGAAATGGGCCTCATCTCGCCTGGAGGGCAAAACCTCCTGGATTTTCTCGAGTTGCGGCAGGTGCTCTCGACTTACGACGGGGACCTCAGGGACCCGCTCTGGTGGCCTCAGGAAAGGCCAGTCCCCATGCGAGTTCCTCGGGGGCCTCTCGGCATTCCTCTCCCGTCGATGCCGGGGCCTAAGACCTTGTGTGGAGTCGGGGCCGGAACCTGAGGATTCCTCTCCAGTGCTGACATGGATCTTGGGGTACTTCTGGAGTCTCCCCAGGGGAGTCAGTCCTCGTCTCGAATGCGGGCATGCACTTGCGCTTTCCTCCAGAGCGGTAGCAGCAGTGTCACGCAGTCCGCCGCGTGGATCAAAGGATCTATGGTTTTCCCTCGAGTCTTTCCCACGAGGCTTTCCCACGAGGCTTTCCCACAGGGCTGTCCCACGTGCACACGTGGTGGGAGTCGATCCTCGGCTTGAACGTCAAGGCAGTGCAGGGAAAACAGGTTCCTCTGGAATGGACTGACACATCTGGGGGACTCTTGGAATGGTGGCACGACCCTGGAGTTCCTCTCGCCTTTCCTGTGGAGAGCGCCTCCTCTTGAGATGCGATGGGAACGCCGGGAATTCTTTCCCTACGAAACAGGGAAAGGATCCCTCATCTCGAGCTAGGAGGCGGAAACGGGGCTCCCCTGGATGTGTGCGGGACCCCACGTACTTCCTCTCGAGTGGAGACGGGTATGTCGGGGAACTTCTTGAGTTGCAGCAAGGGTGTGAAGGACCCTTTGGAAGTTCCAGTGGTTAGACGTGATTAGCCTCGAGAAGCCTCAGCGGAAATGGGCCTCATCTCGCCTGGAGGGCAAAACCTCCTGGATTTTCTCGAGTTGCGGCAGGTGCTCTCGACTTACGACGGGGACCTCAGGGACCCGCTCTGGTGGCCTCAGGAAAGGCCAGTCCCCATGCGAGTTCCTCGGGGGCCTCTCGGCATTCCTCTCCCGTCGATGCCGGGGCCTAAGACCTTGTGTGGAGTCGGGGCCGGAACCTGAGGATTCCTCTCCAGTGCTGACATGGATCTTGGGGTATTTCTGGAGTCTCCCCAGGGGAGTCAGTCCTCGTCTCGAATGCGGGCATGCACTTGCGCTTTCCTCCTGAGCGGTAGCAGCAGTGTCACGCAGTCCGCCGCGTGGATCAAAGGATCTATGGTTTTCCCTCGAGTCTTTCCCACGAGGCTTTCCCACGAGGCTTTCCCACAGGGCTGTCCCACGTGCACACGTGGTGGGAGTCGATCCTCGGCTTGAACGTCAAGGCAGTGCAGGGAAAACAGGTTCCTCTGGAATGGACTGACACATCTGGGGGACTCTTGGAATGGTGGCACGACCCTGGAGTTCCTCTCGCCTTTCCTGTGGAGAGCGCCTCCTCTTGAGATGCGATGGGAACGCCGGGAATTCTTTCCCTACGAAACAGGGAAAGGATCCCTCATCTCGAGCTAGGAGGCGGAAACGGGGCTCCCCTGGATGTGTGCGGGACCCCACGTGCTTCCTCTCGAGTGGAGACGGGTATGTCGGGGAACTTCTTGAGTTGCAGCAAGGGTGTGAAGGACCCTTTGGAAGTTCCAGTGGTTAGACGTGATTAGCCTCGAGAAGCCTCAGCGGAAATGGGCCTCATCTCGCCTGGAGGGCAAAACCTCCTGGATTTTCTCGAGTTGCGGCAGGTGCTCTCGACTTACGACGGGGACCTCAGGGACCCGCTCTGGTGGCCTCAGGAAAGGCCAGTCCCCATGCGAGTTCCTCGGGGGCCTCTCGGGATTCCTCTCCCGTCGATGCCGGGGCCTAAGACCTTGTGTGGAGTCGGGGCCAGAACCTGAGGATTCCTCTCCAGTGCTGACATGGATCTTGGGGTACTTCTGGAGTCTCCCCAGGGGAGTCAGTCCTCGTCTCGAATGCGGGCATGCACTTGCGCTTTCCTCCAGAGCGGTAGCAGCAGTGTCACGCAGTCCGCCGCGTGGATCAAAGGATCTATGGTTTTCCCTCGAGTCTTTCCCACGAGGCTTTCCCACGAGGCTTTCCCACAGGGCTGTCCCACGTGCACACGTGGTGGGAGTCGATCCTCGGCTTGAACGTCAAGGCAGTGCAGGGAAAACAGGTTCCTCTGGAATGGACTGACACATCTGGGGGACTCTTGGAATGGTGGCACGACCCTGGAGTTCCTCTCGCCTTTCCTGTGGAGAGCGCCTCCTCTTGAGATGCGACGGGAACGCCGGGAATTCTTTCCCTACGAAACAGGGAAAGGATCCCTCATCTCGAGCTAGGAGGCGGAAACGGGGCTCCCCTGGATGTGTGCGGGACCCCACGTGCTTCCTCTCGAGTGGAGACGGGTATGTCGGGGAACTTCTTGAGTTGCAGCAAGGGTGTGAAGGACCCTTTGGAAGTTCCAGTGGTTAGACGTGATTAGCCTCGAGAAGCCTCAGCGGAAATGGGCCTCATCTCGCCTGGAGGGCAAAACCTCCTGGATTTTCTCGAGTTGCGGCAGGTGCTCTCGACTTACGACGGGGACCTCAGGGACCCGCTCTGGTGGCCTCAGGAAAGGCCAGTCCCCATGCGAGTTCCTCGGGGGCCTCTCGGCATTCCTCTCCCGATGATGCTGGGGCCTAAGACCTTGTGTGGAGTCGGGGCCGGAACCTGAGGATTCCTCTCCAGTGCTGACATGGATCTTGGGGTACTTCTGGAGTCACCCCAGGGGAGTCAGTCCTCGTCTCGAATGCGGGCATGCACTTGCGCTTTCCTCCAGAGCGGTAGCAGCAGTGTCACGCAGTCCTCCGCGTGGATCAAAGGATCTATGGTTTTCCCTCGAGTTTTTCCCACGAGGCTTTCCCACGAGGCTTTCCCACAGGGCTGTCCCACGTGCACACGTGGTGGGAGTGGATCCTCGGCTTGAACGTCAAGGCAGTGCAGGGAAAACAGGTTCCTCTGGAATGGACTGACACATCTGGGGGACTCTTGGAATGGTGGCACGACCCTGGAGTTCCTCTCGCCTTTCCTGTGGAGAGCGCCTCCTCTTGAGATGCGACGGGAACGCTGGGAATTCTTTCCCTACGAAACAGGGAAAGGATCCCTCATCTCGAGCTAGGAGGCGGAAACGGGGCTCCCCTGGATGTGTGCGGGACCCCACGTGCTTCCTCTCGAGTGGAGACGGGTATGTCGGGGAACTTCTTGAGTTGCAGCAAGGGTGTGAAGGACCCTTTGGAAGTTCCAGTGGTTAGACGTGATTAGCCTCGAGAAGCCTCAGCGGAAATGGGCCTCATCTCGCCTGGAGGGCAAAACCTCCTGGATTTTCTCGAGTTGCGGCAGGTGCTCTCGACTTACGACGGGGACCTCAGGGACCCGCTCTGGTGGCCTCAGGAAAGGCCAGTCCCCATGCGAGTTCCTCGGGGGCCTCTCGGGATTCCTCTCCCGTCGATGCCGGGGCCTAAGACCTTGTGTGGAGTCGGGGCCGGAACCTCAGAATTCCTCTCCAGTGCTGACATGGATCTTGGGGTACTTCTGGAGTCTCCCCAGGGGAGTCAGTCCTCGTCTCGAATGCGGGCATGCACTTGCGCTTTCCTCCAGAGCGGTAGCAGCAGTGTCACGCAGTCCGCCGCGTGGATCAAAGGATCTATGGTTTTCCCTCGAGTCTTTCCCACGAGGCTTTCCCACGAGGCTTTCCCACAGGGCTGTCCCACGTGCACACGTGGTGGGAGTGGATCCTCGGCTTGAACGTCAAGGCAGTGCAGGGAAAACAGGTTCCTCTGGAATGGACTGACACATCTGGGGGACTCTTGGAATGGTGGCACGACCCTGGAGTTCCTCTCGCCTTTCCTGTGGAGAGCGCCTCCTCTTGAGATGCGACGGGAACGCCGGGAATTCTTTCCCTACGAAACAGGGAAAGGATCCCTCATCTCGAGCTAGGAGGCGGAAACGGGGCTCCCCTGGATGTGTGCGGGACCCCACGTGCTTCCTCTCGAGTGGAGACGGGTATGTCGGGGAACTTCTTGAGTTGCAGCAAGGGTGTGAAGGACCCTTTGGAAGTTCCAGTGGTTAGACTTGATTAGCCTCGTGAAGCCTCAGCGGAAATGGGCCTCATCTCGCCTGGAGGGCAAAACCTCCTGGATTTTCTCGAGTTGCGGCAGGTGCTCTCGACTTACGACGGGGACCTCAGGGACCCGCTCTGGTGGCCTCAGGAAAGGCCAGTCCCCATGCGAGTTCCTCGGGGGCCTCTCGGGATTCCTCTCCCGTCGATGCCGGGGCCTAAGACCTTGTGTGGAGTCGGGGCCGGAACCTGAGGATTCCTCTCCAGTGCTGACATGGATCTTGGGGTACTTCTGGAGTCTCCCCAGGGGAGTCAGTCCTCGTCTCGAATGCTGGCATGCACTTGCGCTTTCCTCCAGAGCGGTAGCAGCAGTGTCACGCAGTCCGCCGCGTGGATCAAAGGATCTATGGTTTTCCCTCGAGTCTTTCCCACGAGGCTTTCCCACGAGGCTTTCCCACAGGGCTGTCCCACGTGCACACGTGGTGGGAGTCGATCCTCGGCTTGAACGTCAACGCAGTGCAGGGAAAACAGGTTCCTCTGGAATGGACTGACACATCTGGGGGACTCTTGGAATGGTGGCACGACCCTGGAGTTCCTCTCGCCTTTCCTGTGGAGAGCGCCTCCTCTTGAGATGCGACGGGAACGCCGTGAATTCTTTCCCTTCGAAACAGGGAAAGGATCCCTCATCTCGAGCTAGGAGGCGGAAACGGGGCTCCCCTGGATGTGTGCGGGACCCCACGTGCTTCCTCTCGAGTGGAGACGGGTATGTCGGGGAACTTCTTGAGTTGCAGCAAGGGTGTGAAGGACCCTTTGGAAGTTCCAGTGGTTAGACGTGATTAGCCTCGAGAAGCCACAGCGGAAATGGGCCTCATCTCGCCTGGAGGGCAAAACCTCCTGGATTTTCTCGAGTTGCGGCAGGTGCTCTCGACTTACGACGGGGACCTCAGGGACCCGCTCTGGTGGCCTCAGGAAAGGCCAGTCCCCATGCGAGTTCCTCGGGGGCCTCTCGGGATTCCTCTCCCGTCGATGCCGGGGCCTAAGACCTTGTGTGGAGTCGGGGCCGGAACCTGAGGATTCCTCTCCAGTGCTGACATGGATCTTGGGGTACTTCTGGAGTCTCCCCAGGGGAGTCAGTCCTCGTCTCGAATGCGGGCATGCACTTGCGCTTTCCACCAGAGCGGTAGCAGCAGTGTCACGCTGTCCGCCGCGTGGATCAAAGGATCTATGGTTTTCCCTCGAGTCTTTCCCACGAGGCTTTCCCACGAGGCTTTCCCACAGGACTGTCCCACGTACACACGTGGTGGGAGTCGATCCTCGGATTGAACGTCAAGGCAGTGCAGGGAAAACAGGTTCCTCTGGAATGGACTGACACATCTGGGGGACTCTTGGAATGGTGGCACGACCCTGGAGTTCCTCTCGCCTTTCCTGTGGAGAGCGCCTCCTCTTGAGATGCGACGGGAACGCCGGGAATTCTTTCCCTACGAAACAGGGAAAGGATCCCTCATCTCGAGCTAGGAGGCGGAAACGGGGCTCCCCTGGATGTGTGCGGGACCCCACGTGCTTCCTCTCGAGTGGAGACGGGTATGTCGGGGAACTTCTTGAGTTGCAGCAAGGGTGTGAAGGACCCTTTGGAAGTTCCAGTGGTTAGACGTGATTAGCCTCGAGAAGCCTCAGCGGAAATGGGCCTCATCTCGCCTGGAGGGCAAAACCTCCTGGATTTTCTCGAGTTGCGGCAGGTGCTCTCGACTTACGACGGGGACCTCAGGGACCCGCTCTGGTGGCCTCAGGAAAGGCCAGTCCCCATGCGAGTTCCTCGGAGGCCTCTCGGGATTCCTCTCCCGTCGATGCCGGGGCCTAAGACCTTGTGTGGAGTCGGGGCCGGAACCTGAGGATTCCTCTCCAGTGCTGACATGGATCTTGGGGTACTTCTGGAGTCTCCCCAGGGGAGTCAGTCCTCGTCTCGAATGCGGGCATGCACTTGCGCTTTCCTCCAGAGTGGTAGCAGCAGTGTCACGCAGTCTGCCGCGTGGATCAAAGGATCTATGGTTTTCCCTCGAGTCTTTCCCACGAGGCTTTCCCACGAGGCTTTCCCACAGGGCTGTCCCACGTGCACACGTGGTGGGAGTGGATCCTCGGCTTGAACGTAAAGGCAGTGCAGGGAAAACAGGTTCCTCTGGAATGGACTGACACATCTGGGGGACTCTTGGAATGGTGGCACGACCCTGGAGTTCCTCTCGCCTTTCCTGTGGAGAGCGCCTCCTCTTGAGATACGACGGGAACGCCGGGAATTCTTTCCCTACGAAACAGGGAAAGGATCCCTCATCTCGAGCTAGGAGGCGGAAACGGGGCTCCCCTGGATGTGTGCGGGACCCCACGTGCTTCCTCTCGAGTGGAGACGGGTATGTCGGGGAACTTCTTGAGTTGCAGCAAGGGTGTGAAGGACCCTTTGGAAGTTCCAGTGGTTAGACGTGATTAGCCTCGAGAAGCCTCAGCGGAAATGGGCCTCATCTCGCCTGGAGGGCAAAACCTCCTGGATTTTCTCGAGTTGCGGCAGGTGCTCTCGACTTACGACGGGGACCTCAGGGACCCGCTCTGGTGGCCTCAGGAAAGGCCAGTCCCCATGCGAGTTCCTCGGGGGCCTCTCGGGATTCCTCTCCCGTCGATGCCGGGGCCTAAGACCTTGTGTGGAGTCGGGGCCAGAACCTGAGGATTCCTCTCCAGTGCTGACATGGATCTTGGGGTACTTCTGGAGTCTCCCCAGGGGAGTCAGTCCTCGTCTCGAATGCGGGCATGCACTTGCGCTTTCCTCCAGAGCGGTAGCAGCAGTGTCACGCAGTCCGCCGCGTGGATCAAAGGATCTATGGTTTTCCCTCGAGTCTTTCCCACGAGGCTTTCCCACGAGGCTTTCCCACAGGGCTGTCCCACGTGCACACGTGGTGGGAGTGGATCCTCGGCTTGAACGTCAAGGCAGTGCAGGGAAAACAGGTTCCTCTGGAATGGACTGACACATCTGGGGGACTCTTGGAATGGTGGCACGACCCTGGAGTTCCTCTCGCCTTTCCTGTGGAGAGCGCCTCCTCTTGAGATGCGACGGGAACGCCGGGAATTCTTTCCCTACGAAACAGGGAAAGGATCCCTCATCTCGAGCTAGGAGGCGGAAACGGGGCTCCCCTGGATGTGTGCGGGACCCCACGTGCTTCCTCTCGAGTGGAGACGGGTATGTCGGGGAACTTCTTGAGTTGCAGCAAGGGTGTGAAGGACCCTTTGGAAGTTCCAGTGGTTAGACGTGATTAGCCTCGAGAAGCCTCAGCGGAAATGGGCCTCATCTCGCCTGGAGGGCAAAACCTCCTGGATTTTCTCGAGTTGCGGCAGGTGCTCTCGACTTACGACGGGGACCTCAGGGACCCGCTCTGGTGGCCTCAGGAAAGGCCAGTCCCCATGCGAGTTCCTCGGGGGCCTCTCGGCATTCCTCTCCCGTCGATGCCGGGGCCTAAGACCTTGTGTGGAGTCGGGGCCGGAACCTGAGGATTCCTCTCCAGTGCTGACATGGATCTTGGGGTACTTCTGGAGTCTCCCCAGGGGAGTCAGTCCTCGTCTCGAATGCGGGCATGCACTTGCGCTTTCCTCCAGAGCGGTAGCAGCAGTGTCACGCAGTCCGCCGCGTGGATCAAAGGATCTATGGTTTTCCCTCGAGTCTTTCCCACGAGGCTTTCCCACGAGGCTTTCCCACAGGGCTGTCCCACGTGCACACGTGGTGGGAGTCGATCCTCGGCTTGAACGTCAAGGCAGTGCAGGGAAAACAGGTTCCTCTGGAATGGACTGACACATCTGGGGGACTCTTGGAATGGTGGCACGACCCTGGAGTTCCTCTCGCCTTTCCTGTGGAGAGCGCCTCCTTTAGAGATGCGATGGAAACGCCGGGAATTCATTCCCTACGAAATAGGGAAAGGATCCCTCATCTCGAGCTAGGAGGCTGAAACGGGGCTCCCCTGGATGTGTGCGGGACCCCACGTGCTTCCTTTCGAGTGGAGACGGGTATGTCGGGGAACTTCTTGAGTTGCAGCAAGGGTGTGAAGGACCCTTTGGAAGTTCCAGTGGTTAGACGTGATTAGCCTCGAGAAGCCTCAGCGGAAATGGGCCTCATCTCGCCTGGAGGGCAAAACCTCCTGGATTTTCTCGAGTTGCGGCAGGTGCTCTCGACTTACGACGGGGACCTCAGGGACCCGCTCTGGTGGCCTCAGGAAAGGCCAGTCCCCATGCGAGTTCCTCGGGGGCCTCTCGGCATTCCTCTCCCGTCGATGCCGGGGCCTAAGACCTTGTGTGGAGTCAGGGCCGGAACCTGAGGATTCCTCTCCAGTGCTGACATGGATCTTGGGGTACTTCTGGAGTCTCCCCAGGGGAGTCAGTCCTCGTCTCGAATGCGGGCATGCACTTGCGCTTTCCTCCAGAGCGGTAGCAGCAGTGTCACGCAGTCCGCCGCGTGGATCAAAGGATCTATGGTTTTCCCTCGAGTCTTTCCCACGAGGCTTTCCCACGAGGCTTTCCCACAGGACTGTCCCACGTGCACACGTGGTGGGAGTCGATCCTCGGCTTGAACGTCAACGCAGTGCAGGGAAAACAGGTTCCTCTGGAATGGACTGACACATCTGGGGGACTCTTGGAATGGTGGCACGACCCTGGAGTTCCTCTCGCCTTTCCTGTGGAGAGCGCCTCCTCTTGAGATGCGACGGGAACGCCGTGAATTCTTTCCCTTCGAAACAGGGAAAGGATCCCTCATCTCGAGCTAGGAGGCGGAAACGGGGCTCCCCTGGATGTGTGCGGGACCCCACGTGCTTCCTCTCGAGTGGAGACGGGTATGTCGGGGAACTTCTTGAGTTGCAGCAAGGGTGTGAAGGACCCTTTGGAAGTTCCAGTGGTTAGACGTGATTAGCCTCGAGAAGCCTCAGCGGAAATGGGCCTCATCTCGCCTGGAGGGCAAAACCTCCTGGATTTTCTCGAGTTGCGGCAGGTGCTCTCGACTTACGACGGGGACCTCAGGGACCCGCTCTGGTGGCCTCAGGAAAGGCCAGTCCCCATGCGAGTTCCTCGGGGGCCTCTCGGGATTCCTCTCCCGTCGATGCCGGGGCCTAAGACCTTGTGTGGAGTCGGGGCCGGAACCTCAGAATTCCTCTCCAGTGCTGACATGGATCTTGGGGTACTTCTGGAGTCTCCCCAGGGGAGTCAGTCCTCGTCTCGAATGCGGGCATGCACTTGCGCTTTCCTCCAGAGCGGTAGCAGCAGTGTCACGCAGTCCTCCGCGTGGATCAAAGGATCTATGGTTTTCCCTCGAGTCTTTCCCACGAGGCTTTCCCACGAGGCTTTCCCACAGGGCTGTCCCACGTGCACACGTGGTGGGAGTCGATCCTCGGCTTGAACGTCAAGGCAGTGCAGGGAAAACAGGTTCCTCTGGAATGGACTGACACATCTGGGGGACTCTTGGAATGGTGGCACGACCCTGGAGTTCCTCTCGCCTTTCCTGTGGAGAGCGCCTCCTCTTGAGATGCGACAGAAACGCCGGGAATTCATTCCCTACGAAATAGGGAAAGGATCCCTCATCTCGAGCTAGGAGGCTGAAACGGGGCTCCCCTGGATGTGTGCGGGACCCCACGTGCTTCCTTTCGAGTGGAGACGGGTATGTCGGGGAACTTCTTGAGTTGCAGCAAGGGTGTGAAGGACCCTTTGGAAGTTCCAGTGGTTAGACGTGATTAGCCTCGAGAAGCCTCAGCGGAAATGGGCCTCATCTCGCCTGGAGGGCAAAACCTCTTGGATTTTCTCGAGTTGCGGCAGGTGCTCTCGACTTACGATGGGGACCTCAGGGACCCGCTCTGGTGGCCTCAGGAAAGGCCAGTCCCCACGCGAGTTCCTCGGGGGCCTCTCGGGATTCCTCTCCCGTCGATGCCGGGGCCTAAGACCTTGTGTGGAGTCGGGGCCGGAACCTGAGGATTCCTCTCCAGTGCTGACATGGATCTTGGGGTACTTCTGGAGTCTCCCCAGGGGAGTCAGTCCTCGTCTCGAATGCGGGCATGCACTTGCGCTTTCCTCCTGAGCGGTAGCAGCAGTGTCACGCAGTCCGCCGCGCGGATCAAAGGATCTATGGTTTTCCCTCGAGTCTTTCCCACGAGGCTTTCCCACGAGGCTTTCCCACAGGGCTGTCCCACGTGCACACGTGGTGGGAGTCGATCCTCGGCTTGAACGTCAAGGCAGTGCAGGGAAAACAGGTTCCTCTGGAATGGACTGACACATCTGGGGGACTCTTGGAATGGTGGCACGACCCTGGAGTTCCTCTCGCCTTTCCTGTGGAGAGCGCCTCCTCTTGAGATGCGATGGGAACGCCGGGAATTCTTTCCCTACGAAACAGGGAAAGGATCCCTCATCTCGAGCTAGGAGGCGGAAACGGGGCTCCCCTGGATGTGTGCGGGACCCCACGTGCTTCCTCTCGAGTGGAGACGGGTATGTCGGGGAACTTCTTGAGTTGCAGCAAGGGTGTGAAGGACCCTTTGGAAGTTCCAGTGGTTAGACGTGATTAGCCTCGAGAAGCCTCAGCGGAAATGGGCCTCATCTCGCCTGGAGGGCAAAACCTCCTGGATTTTCTCGAGTTGCGGCAGGTGCTCTCGACTTACGACGGGGACCTCAGGGACCCGCTCTGGTGGCCTCAGGAAAGGCCAGTCCCCATGCGAGTTCCTCGGGGGCCTCTCGGGATTCCTCTCCCGTCGATGCCGGGGCCTAAGACCTTTTGTGGAGTCGGGGCCGGAACCTGAGGATTCCTCTCCAGTGCTGACATGGATCTTGGGGTATTTCTGGAGTCTCCCCAGGGGAGTCAGTCCTCGTCTCGAATGCGGGCATGCACTTGCGCTTTCCTCCAGAGCGGTAGCAGCAGTGTCACGCAGTCCGCCGCGTGGATCAAAGGATCTATGGTTTTCCCTCGAGTCTTTCCCACGAGGCTTTCCCACGAGGCTTTCCCACAGGGCTGTCCCACGTGCACACGTGGTGGGAGTCGATCCTCGGCTTGAACGTCAAGGCAGTGCAGGGAAAACAGGTTCCTCTGGAATGGACTGACACATCTGGGGGACTCTTGGAATGGTGGCACGACCCTGGAGTTCCTCTCGCCTTTCCTGTGGAGAGCGCCTCCTCTTGAGATGCGACGGGAACGCCGGGAATTCTTTCCCTACGAAACAGGGAAAGGATCCCTCATCTCGAGCTAGGAGGCGGAAACGGGGCTCCCCTGGATGTGTGCGGGACCCCACGTGCTTCCTCTCGAGTGGAGACGGGTATGTCGGGGAACTTCTTGACTTGCAGCAAGGGTGTGAAGGACCCTTTGGAAGTTCCAGTGGTTAGACGTGATTAGCCTCGAGAAGCCTCAGCGGAAATGGGCCTCATCTCGCCTGGAGGGCAAAACCTCCTGGATTTTCTCGAGTTGCGGCAGGTGCTCTCGACTTACGACGGGGACCTCAGGGACCCGCTCTGGTGGCCTCAGGAAAGGCCAGTCCCCATGCGAGTTCCTCGGGGGCCTCTCGGCATTCCTCTCCCGATGATGCCGGGTCCTAAGACCTTGTGTGGAGTCGGGGCCGGAACCTGAGGATTCCTCTCCAGTGCTGACATGGATCTTGGGGTACTTCTGGAGTCACCCCAGGGGAGTCAGTCCTCGTCTCGAATGCGGGCATGCACTTGCGCTTTCCTCCAGAGCGGTAGCAGCAGTGTCACGCAGTCCTCCGCGTGGATCAAAGGATCTATGGTTTTCCCTCGAGTTTTTCCCACGAGGCTTTCCCACGAGGCTTTCCCACAGGGCTGTCCCACGTGCACACGTGGTGGGAGTGGATCCTCGGCTTGAACGTCAAGGCAGTGCAGGGAAAACAGGTTCCTCTGGAATGGACTGACACATCTGGGGGACTCTTGGAATGGTGGCACGACCCTGGAGTTCCTCTCGCCTTTCCTGTGGAGAGCGCCTCCTCTTGAGATGCGACGGGAACGCCGGGAATTCTTTCCCTACGAAACAGGGAAAGGATCCCTCATCTCGAGCTAGGAGGCGGAAACGGGGCTCCCCTGGATGTGTGCGGGACCCCACGTGCTTCCTCTCGAGTGGAGACGGGTATGTCGGGGAACTTCTTGAGTTGCAGCAAGGGTGTGAAGGACCCTTTGGAAGTTCCAGTGGTTAGACGTGATTAGCCTCGAGAAGCCTCAGCGGAAATGGGCCTCATCTCGCCTGGAGGGCAAAACCTCCTGGATTTTCTCGAGTTGCGGCAGGTGCTCTCGACTTACGACGGGGACCTCAGGGACCCGCTCTGGTGGCCTCAGGAAAGGCCAGTCCCCATGCGAGTTCCTCGGGGGCCTCTCGGGATTCCTCTCCCGTCGATGCCGGGGCCTAAGACCTTGTGTGGAGTCGGGGCCGGAACCTGAGGATTCCTCTCCAGTGCTGACATGGATCTTGGGGTACTTCTGGAGTCTCCCCAGGGGAGTCAGTCCTCGTCTCGAATGCGGGCATGCACTTGCGCTTTCCTCCAGAGCGGTAGCAGCAGTGTCACGCAGTCCGCCGCGTGGATCAAAGGATCTATGGTTTTCCCTCGAGTCTTTCCCACGAGGCTTTCCCACGAGGCTTTCCCACAGGGCTGTCCCACGTGCACACGTGGTGGGAGTCGATCCTCGGCTTGAACGTCAAGGCAGTGCAGGGAAAACAGGTTCCTCTGGAATGGACTGACACATCTGGGGGACTCTTGGAATGGTGGCACGACCCTGGAGTTCCTCTCGCCTTTCCTGTGGAGAGCGCCTCCTTTAGAGATGCGACGGAAACGCCGGGAATTCATTCCCTACGAAATAGGGAAAGGATCCCTCATCTCGAGCTAGGAGGCTGAAACGGGGCTCCCCTGGATGTGTGCGGGACCCCACGTGCTTCCTTTCGAGTGGAGACGGGTATGTCGGGGAACTTCTTGAGTTGCAGCAAGGGTGTGAAGGACCCTTTGGAAGTTCCAGTGGTTAGACGTGATTAGCCTCGAGAAGCCTCAGCGGAAATGGGCCTCATCTCGCCTGGAGGGCAAAACCTCTTGGATTTTCTCGAGTTGCGGCAGGTGCTCTCGACTTACGATGGGGACCTCAGGGACCCGCTCTGGTGGCCTCAGGAAAGGCCAGTCCCCATGCGAGTTCCTCGGGGGCCTCTCGGGATTCCTCTCCCGTCGATGCCGGGGCCTAAGACCTTGTGTGGAGTCGGGGCCGGAACCTCAGAATTCCTCTCCAGTGCTGACATGGATCTTGGGGTACTTCTGGAG
This sequence comes from Ovis canadensis, assembly GCF_042477335.2. Lineage (NCBI taxonomy): Eukaryota > Metazoa > Chordata > Mammalia > Artiodactyla > Bovidae > Ovis > Ovis canadensis. The sequence goes on from NC_091266.1 coordinate 15,435,053, forward strand.
TCTCCCCAGGGGAGTCAGTCCTCGTCTCGAATGCGGGCATGCACTTGCGCTTTCCTCCAGAGCGGTAGCAGCAGTGTCACGCAGTCCGCCGCGTGGATCAAAGGATCTATGGTTTTTCCTCGAGTCTTTCCCACGAGGCTTTCCCACGAGGCTTTCCCACAGGGCTGTCCCACGTGCACACGTGGTAGGAGTCGATCCTCGGCTTGAACGTCAAGGCAGTGCAGGGAAAACAGGTTCCTCTGGAATGGACTGACACATCTGGGGGACTCTTGGAATGGTGGCACGACCCTGGAGTTCCTCTCGCCTTTCCTGTGGAGAGCGCCTCCTCTTGAGATGCGACGGGAACGCCGGGAATTCTTTCCCTACGAAACAGGGAAAGGATCCCTCATCTCGAGCTAGGAGGCGGAAACGGGGCTCCCCTGGATGTGTGCGGGACCCCACGTGCTTCCTCTCGAGTGGAGACGGGTATGTCGGGGAACTTCTTGAGTTGCAGCAAGGGTGTGAAGGACCCTTTGGAAGTTCCAGTGGTTAGACGTGATTAGCCTCGAGAAGCCTCAGCGGAAATGGGCCTCATCTCGCCTGGAGGGCAAAACCTCCTGGATTTTCTCGAGTTGCGGCAGGTGCTCTCGACTTACGACAGGGACCTCAGGGACCCCCTCTGGTGGCCTCAGGAAAGGCCAGTCCCCATGCGAGTTCCTCGGGGGCCTCTCGGGATTCCTCTCCCGTCGATGCCGGGGCCTAAGACCTTGTGTGGAGTCGGGGCCGGAACCTGAGGATTCCTCTCCAGTGCTGACATGGATCTTGGGGTACTTCTGGAGTCTCCCCAGGGGAGTCAGTCCTCGTCTCGAATGCGGGCATGCACTTGCGCTTTCCACCAGAGCGGTAGCAGCAGTGTCACGCTGTCCGCCGCGTGGATCAAAGGATCTATGGTTTTCCCTCGAGTCTTTCCCACGAGGCTTTCCCACGAGGCTTTCCCACAGGACTGTCCCACGTACACACGTGGTGGGAGTCGATCCTCGGCTTGAACGTCAAGGCAGTGCAGGGAAAACAGGTTCCTCTGGAATGGACTGACACATCTGGGGGACTCTTGGAATGGTGGCACGACCCTGGAGTTCCTCTCGCCTTTCCTGTGGAGAGCGCCTCCTCTTGAGATGCGACGGGAACGCCGGGAATTCTTTCCCTACGAAACAGGGAAAGGATCCCTCATCTCGAGCTAGGAGGCGGAAACGGGGCTCCCCTGGATGTGTGCGGGACCCCACGTGCTTCCTGTCGAGTGGAGACGGGTATGTCGGGGAACTTCTTGAGTTGCAGCAAGGGTGTGAAGGACCCTTTGGAAGTTCCAGTGGTTAGACGTGATTAGCCTCGAGAAGCCTCAGCGGAAATGGGCCTCATCTCGCCTGGAGGGCAAAACCTCCTGGATTTTCTCGAGTTGCGGCAGGTGCTCTCGACTTACGACGGGGACCTCAGGGACCCGCTCTGGTGGCCTCAGGAAAGGCCAGTCCCCATGCGAGTTCCTCGGGGGCCTCTCGGGATTCCTCTCCCGTCGATGCCGGGGCCTAAGACCTTGTGTGGAGTCGGGGCCGGAACCTGAGGATTCCTCTCCAGTGCTGACATGGATCTTGGGGTACTTCTGGAGTCTCCCCAGGGGAGTCAGTCCTCGTCTCGAAGGCGGGCATGCACTTGCGCTTTCCTCCAGAGCGGTAGCAGCAGTGTCACGCAGTCCGCCGCGTGGATCAAAGGATCTATGGTTTTCCCTCGAGTCTTTCCCACGAGGCTTTCCCACGAGGCTTTCCCACAGGGCTGTCCCACGTGCACACGTGGTGGGAGTCGATCCTCGGCTTGAACGTCAACGCAGTGCAGGGAAAACAGGTTCCTCTGGAATGGACTGACACATCTGGGGGACTCTTGGAATGGTGGCACGACCCTGGAGTTCCTCTCGCCTTTCCTGTGGAGAGCGCCTCCTCTTGAGATGCGACGGGAACGCCGTGAATTCTTTCCCTTCGAAACAGGGAAAGGATCCCTCATCTCGAGCTAGGAGGCGGAAACGGGGCTCCCCTGGATGTGTGCGGGACCCCACGTGCTTCCTCTCGAGTGGAGACGGGTATGTCGGGGAACTTCTTGAGTTGCAGCAAGGGTGTGAAGGACCCTTTGGAAGTTCCAGTGGTTAGACGTGATTAGCCTCGAGAAGCCTCAGCGGAAATGGGCCTCATCTCGCCTGGAGGGCAAAACCTCCTGGATTTTCTCGAGTTGCGGCAGGTGCTCTCGACTTACGACGGGGACCTCAGGGACCCGCTCTGGTGGCCTCAGGAAAGGCCAGTCCCCATGCGAGTTCCTCGGGGGCCTCTCGGGATTCCTCTCCCGTCGATGCCGGGGCCTAAGACCTTGTGTGGAGTCGGGGCCGGAACCTCAGAATTCCTCTCCAGTGCTGACATGGATCTTGGGGTACTTCTGGAGTCTCCCCAGGGGAGTCAGTCCTCGTCTCGAATGCGGGCATGCACTTGCGCTTTCCTCCAGAGCGGTAGCAGCAGTGTCACGCAGTCCGCCGCGTGGATCAAAGGATCTATGGTTTTCCCTCGAGTCTTTCCCATGAGGCTTTCCCACGAGGCTTTCCCACAGGGCTGTCCCACGTGCACACGTGGTGGGAGTCGATCCTCGGCTTGAACGTCAAGGCAGTGCAGGGAAAACAGGTTCCTCTGGAATGGACTGACACATCTGGGGGACTCTTGGAATGGTGGCACGACCCTGGAGTTCCTCTCGCCTTTCCTGTGGAGAGCGCCTCCTCTTGAGATGCGACGGGAACGCCGGGAATTCTTTCCCTACGAAACAGGGAAAGGATCCCTCATCTCGAGCTAGGAGGCGGAAACGGGGCTCCCCTGGATGTGTGCGGGACCCCACGTGCTTCCTCTCGAGTGGAGACGGGTATGTCGGGGAACTTCTTGAGTTGCAGCAAGGGTGTGAAGGACCCTTTGGAAGTTCCAGTGGTTAGACGTGATTAGCCTCGAGAAGCCTCAGCGGAAATGGGCCTCATCTCGCCTGGAGGGCAAAACCTCTTGGATTTTCTCGAGTTGCGGCAGGTGCTCTCGACTTACGATGGGGACCTCAGGGACCCGCTCTGGTGGCCTCAGGAAAGGCCAGTCCCCATGCGAGTTCCTCGGGGGCCTCTCGGGATTCCTCTCCCGTCGATGCCGGGGCCTAAGACCTTGTGTGGAGTCGGGGCCGGAACCTCAGAATTCCTCTCCAGTGCTGACATGGATCTTGGGGTACTTCTGGAGTCTCCCCAGGGGAGTCAGTCCTCGTCTCGACTGCGGGCATGCACTTGCGCTTTCCTCCAGAGTGGTAGCAGCAGTGTCACGCAGTCCGCCGCGTGGATCAAAGGATCTATGGTTTTCCCTCGAGTCTTTCCCACGAGGCTTTCCCACGAGGCTTTCCCACAGGGCTGTCCCACGTGCACACGTGGTGGGAGTCGATCCTCGGCTTGAACGTCAAGGCAGTGCAGGGAAAACAGGTTCCTCTGGAATGGACTGACACATCTGGGGGACTCTTGGAATGGTGGCACGACCCTGGAGTTCCTCTCGCCTTTGCTGTGGAGAGCGCCTCCTCTTGAGATGCGACGGGAACGCCGGGAATTCTTTCCCTACGAAACAGGGAAAGGATCCCTCATCTCGAGCTAGGAGGCGGAAACGGGGCTCCCCTGGATGTGTGCGGGACCCCACGTGCTTCCTCTCGAGTGGAGACGGGTATGTCGGGGAACTTCTTGAGTTGCAGCAAGGGTGTGAAGGACCCTTTGGAAGTTCCAGTGGTTAGACGTGATTAGCCTCGAGAAGCCTCAGCGGAAATGGGCCTCATCTCGCCTGGAGGGCAAAACCTCCTGGATTTTCTCGAGTTGCGGCAGGTGCTCTCGACTTACGACGGGGACCTCAGGGACCCGCTCTGGTGGCCTCAGGAAAGGCCAGTCCCCATGCGAGTTCCTCGGGGTCCTCTCGGCATTCCTCTCCTGTCGATGCCGGGGCCTAAGACCTTGTGTGGAGTCGGGGCCGGAACCTGAGGATTCCTCTCCAGTGCTGACATGGATCTTGGGGTACTTCTGGAGTCTCCCCAGGGGAGTCAGTCCTCGTCTCGAATGCGGGCATGCACTTGCGCTTTCCTCCTGAGCGGTAGCAGCAGTGTCACGCAGTCCGCCGCGTGGATCAAAGGATCTATGGTTTTCCCTCGAGTCTTTCCCACGAGGCTTTCCCACGAGGCTTTCCCACAGGGCTGTCCCACGTGCACACGTGGTGGGAGTCGATCCTCGGCTTGAACGTCAAGGCAGTGCAGGGAAAACAGGTTCCTCTGGAATGGACTGACACATCTGGGGGACTCTTGGAATGGTGGCACGACCCTGGAGTTCCTCTCGCCTTTCCTGTGGAGAGCGCCTCCTCTTGAGATGCGACGGGAACGCCGGGAATTCTTTCCCTACGAAACAGGGAAAGGATCCCTCATCTCGAGCTAGGAGGCGGAAACGGGGCTCCCCTGGATGTGTGCGGGACCCCACGTGCTTCCCCTCGAGTGGAGACGGGTATGTCCGGGAACTTCTTGAGTTGCAGTAAGGGTGTGAAGGACCCTTTGGAAGTTCCAGTGGTTAGACGTGATTAGCCTCGAGAAGCCTCAGCGGAAATGGGCCTCATCTCGCCTGGAGGGCAAAACCTCCTGGATTTTCTCGAGTTGCGGCAGGTGCTCTCGACTTACGACGGGGACCTCAGGGACCCGCTCTGGTGGCCTCAGGAAAGGCCAGTCCCCATGCGAGTTCCTCGGGGGCCTCTCGGCATTCCTCTCCCGTCGATGCCGGGGCCTAAGACCTTGTGTGGAGTCGGGGCCGGAACCTGAGGATTCCTCTCCAGTGCTGACATGGATCTTGGGGTACTTCTGGAGTCTCCCCAGGGGAGTCAGTCCTCGTCTCGAATGCGGGCATGCACTTGCGCTTTCCTCCAGAGCGGTAGCAGCAGTGTCACGCAGTCCGCCGCGTGGATCAAAGGATCTATGGTTTTCCCTCGAGTCTTTCCCACGAGGCTTTCCCACGAGGCTTTCCCACAGGGCTGTCCCACGTGCACACGTGGTGGGAGTCGATCCTCGGCTTGAACGTCAAGGCAGTGCAGGGAAAACAGGTTCCTCTGGAATGGACTGACACATCTGGGGGACTCTTGGAATGGTGGCACGACCCTGGAGTTCCTCTCGCCTTTCCTGTGGAGAGCGCCTCCTCTTGAGATGCGACGGGAACGCCGGGAATTCTTTCCCTACGAAACAGGGAAAGGATCCCTCATCTCGAGCTAGGAGGCGGAAACGGGGCTCCCCTGGATGTGTGCGGGACCCCACGTGCTTCCTCTCGAGTGGAGACGGGTATGTCGGGGAACTTCTTGAGTTGCAGCAAGGGTGTGAGGGACCCTTTGGAAGTTCCAGTGGTTAGACGTGATTAGCCTCGAGAAGCCTCAGCGGAAATGGGCCTCATCTCGCCTGGAGGGCAAAACCTCCTGGATTTTCTCGAGTTGCGGCAGGTGCTCTCGACTTACGACAGGGACCTCAGGGACCCGCTCTGGTGGCCTCAGGAAAGGCCAGTCCCCATGCGAGTTCCTCGGGGGCCTCTCGGGATTCCTCTCCCGTCGATGCCGGGGCCTAAGACCTTGTGTGGAGTCGGGGCCGGAACCTGAGGATTCCTCTCCAGTGCTGACATGGATCTTGGGGTACTTCTGGAGTCTCCCCAGGGGAGTCAGTCCTCGTCTCGAATGCGGGCATGCACTTGCGCTTTCCACCAGAGCGGTAGCAGCAGTGTCACGCTGTCCGCCGCGTGGATCAAAGGATCTATGGTTTTCCCTCGAGTCTTTCCCACGAGGCTTTCCCACGAGGCTTTCCCACAGGGCTGTCCCACGTACACACGTGGTGGGAGTCGATCCTCGGCTTGAACGTCAAGGCAGTGCAGGGAAAACAGGTTCCTCTGGAATGGACTGACACATCTGGGGGACTCTTGGAATGGTGGCACGACCCTGGAGTTCCTCTCGCCTTTCCTGTGGAGAGCGCCTCCTCTTGAGATGCGACGGGAACGCCGGGAATTCTTTCCCTACGAAACAGGGAAAGGATCCCTCATCTCGAGCTAGGAGGCGGAAACGGGGCTCCCCTGGATGTGTGCGGGACCCCACGTGCTTCCTCTCGAGTGGAGACGGGTATGTCGGGGAACTTCTTGAGTTGCAGCAAGGGTGTGAAGGACCCTTTGGAAGTTCCAGTGGTTAGACGTGATTAGCCTCGAGAAGCCTCAGCGGAAATGGGCCTCATCTCGCCTGGAGGGCAAAACCTCCTGGATTTTCTCGAGTTGCGGCAGGTGCTCTCGACTTACGACGGGGACCTCAGGGACCCGCTCTGGTGGCCTCAGGAAAGGCCAGTCCCCATGCGAGTTCCTCGGGGGCCTCTCGGGATTCCTCTCCCGTCGATGCCGGGGCCTAAGACCTTGTGTGGAGTCGGGGCCGGAACCTGAGGATTCCTCTCCAGTGCTGACATGGATCTTGGGGTACTTCTGGAGTCTCCCCAGGGGAGTCAGTCCTCGTCTCGAATGCGGGCATGCACTTGCGCTTTCCTCCAGAGCGGTAGAAGCAGTGTCACGCAGTCCGCCGCGTGGATCAAAGGATCTATGGTTTTCCCTCGAGTCTTTCCCACGAGGCTTTCCCACGAGGCTTTCCCACAGGGCTGTCCCTCGTGCACACGTGGTGGGAGTCGATCCTCGGCTTGAACGTCAAGGCAGTGCAGGGAAAACAGGTTCCTCTGGAATGGACTGACACATCTGGGGGACTCTTGGAATGGTGGCACGACCCTGGAGTTCCTCTCGCCTTTCCTGTGGAGAGCGCCTCCTCTTGAGATGCGACGGGAACGCCGGGAATTCTTTCCCTACGAAACAGGGAAAGGATCCCTCATCTCGAGCTAGGAGGCGGAAACGGGGCTCCCCTGGATGTGTGCGGGACCCCACGTGCTTCCTCTCGAGTGGAGACGGGTATGTCGGGGAACTTCTTGAGTTGCAGCAAGGGTGTGAAGGACCCTTTGGAAGTTCCAGTGGTTAGACGTGATTAGCCTCGAGAAGCCTCAGCGGAAATGGGCCTCATCTCGCCTGGAGGGCAAAACCTCCTGGATTTTCTCGAGTTGCGGCAGGTGCTCTCGACTTACGACGGGGACCTCAGGGACCCGCTCTGGTGGCCTCAGGAAAGGCCAGTCCCCATGCGAGTTCCTCGGGGGCCTCTCGGCATTCCTCTCCCGTCGATGCCGGGGCCTAAGACCTTGTGTGGAGTCGGGGCCGGAACCTGAGGATTCCTCTCCAGTGCTGACATGGATCTTGGGGTACTTCTGGAGTCTCCCCAGGGGAGTCAGTCCTCGTCTCGAATGCGGGCATGCACTTGCGCTTTCCTCCAGAGCGGTAGCAGCAGTGTCACGCAGTCCGCCGCGTGGATCAAAGGATCTATGGTTTTCCCTCGAGTCTTTCCCACGAGGCTTTCCCACGAGGCTTTCCCACAGGGCTGTCCCACGTGCACACGTGGTGGGAGTGGATCCTCGGCTTGAACGTCAAGGCAGTGCAGGGAAAACAGGTTCCTCTTGAATGGACTGACACATCTGGGGGACTCTTGGAATGGTGGCACGACCCTGGAGTTCCTCTCGCCTTTCCTGTGGAGAGCGCCTCCTCTTGAGATGCGACGGGAACGCCGGGAATTCTTTCCCTACGAAACAGGGAAAGGATCCCTCATCTCGAGCTAGGAGGCGGAAACGGGGCTCCCCTGGATGTGTGCGGGACCCCACGTGCTTCCTCTCGAGTGGAGACGGGTATGTCGGGGAACTTCTTGAGTTGCAGCAAGGGTGTGAAGGACCCTTTGGAAGTTCCAGTGGTTAGACGTGATTAGCCTCGAGAAGCCTCAGCGGAAATGGGCCTCATCTCGCCTGGAGGGCAAAACCTCCTGGATTTTCTCGAGTTGCGGCAGGTGCTCTCGACTTACGATGGGGACCTCAGGGACCCGCTCTGGTGGCCTCAGGAAAGGCCAGTCCCCATGCGAGTTCCTCGGGGGCCTCTCGGGATTCCTCTCCCGTCGATGCCGGGGCCTAAGACCTTGTGTGGAGTCGGGGCCGGAACCTGAGGATTCCTCTCCAGTGCTGACATGGATCTTGGGGTACTTCTGGAGTCTCCCCAGGGGAGTCAGTCCTCGTCTCGAATGCGGGCATGCACTTGCGCTTTCCTCCAGAGCGGTAGCAGTAGTGTCACGCAGTCCGCCGCGTGGATCAAAGGATCTATGGTTTTCCCTCGAGTCTTTCCCACGAGGCTTTCCCACGAGGCTTTCCCACAGGGCTGTCCCACGTGCACACGTGGTGGGAGTCGATCCTCGGCTTGAACGTCAAGGCAGTGCAGGGAAAACAGGTTCCTCTGGAATGGACTGACACATCTGGGGGACTCTTGGAATGGTGGCACGACCCTGGAGTTCCTCTCGCCTTTCCTGTGGAGAGCGCCTCCTCTTGAGATGCGACGGGAACGCCGGGAATTCTTTCCCTACGAAACAGGGAAAGGATCCCTCATCTCGAGCTAGGAGGCGGAAACGGGGCTCCCCTGGATGTGTGCGGGACCCCACGTGCTTCCTGTCGAGTGGAGACGGGTATGTCGGGGAACTTCTTGAGTTGCAGCAAGGGTGTGAAGGACCCTTTGGAAGTTCCAGTGGTTAGACGTGATTAGCCTCGAGAAGCCTCAGCGGAAATGGGCCTCATCTCGCCTGGAGGGCAAAACCTCCTGGATTTTCTCGAGTTGCGGCAGGTGCTCTCGACTTACGACGGGGACCTCAGGGACCCGCTCTGGTGGCCTCAGGAAAGGCCAGTCCCCATGCGAGTTCCTCGGGGGCCTCTCGGCATTCCTCTCCCGTCGATGCCGGGGCCTAAGACCTTGTGTGGAGTCGGGGCCGGAACCTGAGGATTCCTCTCCAGTGCTGACATGGATCTTGGGGTACTTCTGGAGTCTCCCCAGGGGAGTCAGTCCTCGTCTCGAATGCGGGCATGCACTTGCGCTTTCCTCCAGAGCGGTAGCAGCAGTGTCACGCAGTCCGCCGCGTGGATCAAAGGATCTATGGTTTTCCCTCGAGTCTTTCCCACGAGGCTTTCCCACGAGGCTTTCCCACAGGGCTGTCCCACGTGCACACGTGGTGGGAGTGGATCCTCGGCTTGAACGTCAAGGCAGTGCAGGGAAAACAGGTTCCTCTTGAATGGACTGACACATCTGGGGGACTCTTGGAATGGTGGCACGACCCTGGAGTTCCTCTCGCCTTTCCTGTGGAGAGCGCCTCCTCTTGAGATGCGACGGGAACGCCGGGAATTCTTTCCCTACGAAACAGGGAAAGGATCCCTCATCTCGAGCTAGGAGGCGGAAACGGGGCTCCCCTGGATGTGTGCGGGACCCCACGTGCTTCCTCTCGAGTGGAGACGGGTATGTCGGGGAACTTCTTGAGTTGCAGCAAGGGTGTGAAGGACCCTTTGGAAGTTCCAGTGGTTAGACGTGATTAGCCTCGAGAAGCCTCAGCGGAAATGGGCCTCATCTCGCCTGGAGGGCAAAACCTCCTGGATTTTCTCGAGTTGCGGCAGGTGCTCTCGACTTACGATGGGGACCTCAGGGACCCGCTCTGGTGGCCTCAGGAAAGGCCAGTCCCCATGCGAGTTCCTCGGGGGCCTCTCGGGATTCCTCTCCCGTCGATGCCGGGGCCTAAGACCTTGTGTGGAGTCGGGGCCGGAACCTGAGGATTCCTCTCCAGTGCTGACATGGATCTTGGGGTACTTCTGGAGTCTCCCCAGGGGAGTCAGTCCTCGTCTCGAATGCGGGCATGCACTTGCGCTTTCCTCCAGAGCGGTAGCAGTAGTGTCACGCAGTCCGCCGCGTGGATCAAAGGATCTATGGTTTTCCCTCGAGTCTTTCCCACGAGGCTTTCCCACGAGGCTTTCCCACAGGGCTGTCCCACGTGCACACGTGGTGGGAGTCGATCCTCGGCTTGAACGTCAAGGCAGTGCAGGGAAAACAGGTTCCTCTGGAATGGACTGACACATCTGGGGGACTCTTGGAATGGTGGCACGACCCTGGAGTTCCTCTCGCCTTTCCTGTGGAGAGCGCCTCCTCTTGAGATGCGACGGGAACGCCGGGAATTCTTTCCCTACGAAACAGGGAAAGGATCCCTCATCTCGAGCTAGGAGGCGGAAACGGGGCTCCCCTCGATGTGTGCGGGACCCCACGTGCTTCCTCTCGAGTGGAGACGGGTATGTCGGGGAACTTCTTGAGTTGCAGCAAGGGTGTGAAGGACCCTTTGGAAGTTCCAGTGGTTAGACGTGATTAGCCTCGAGAAGCCTCAGCGGAAATGGGCCTCATCTCGCCTGGAGGGCAAAACCTCCTGGATTTTCTCGAGTTGCGGCAGGTGCTCTCGACTTACGACGGGGACCTCAGGGACCCGCTCTGGTGGCCTCAGGAAAGGCCAGTCCCCATGCGAGTTCCTCGGGGGCCTCTCGGCATTCCTCTCCCGTCGATGCCGGGGCCTAAGACCTTGTGTGGAGTCGGGGCCGGAACCTGAGGATTCCTCTCCAGTGCTGACATGGATCTTGGGGTACTTCTGGAGTCTCCCCAGGGGAGTCAGTCCTCGTCTCGAATGCGGGCATGCACTTGCGCTTTCCTCCAGAGCGGTAGCAGCAGTGTCACGCAGTCCTCCGCGTGGATCAAAGGATCTATGGTTTTCCCTCGAGTCTTTCCCACGAGGCTTTCCCACGAGGCTTTCCCACAGGGCTGTCCCACGTGCACACGTGGTGGGAGTGGATCCTCGGCTTGAACGTCAAGGCAGTGCAGGGAAAACAGGTTCCTCTGGAATGGACTGACACATCTGGGGGACTCTTGGAATGGTGGCACGACCCTGGAGTTCCTCTCGCCTTTCCTGTGGAGAGCGCCTCCTCTTGAGATGCGACGGGAACGCCGGGAATTCTTTCCCTACGAAACAGGGAAAGGATCCCTCATCTCGAGCTAGGAGGCGGAAACGGGGCTCCCCTGGATGTGTGCGGGACCCCACGTGCTTCCTCTCGAGTGGAGACGGGTATGTCGGGGAACTTCTTGAGTTGCAGCAAGGGTGTGAAGGACCCTTTGGAAGTTCCAGTGGTTAGACGTGATTAGCCTCGAGAAGCCTCAGCGGAAATGGGCCTCATCTCGCCTGGAGGGCAAAACCTCCTGGATTTTCTCGAGTTGCGGCAGGTGCTCTCGACTTACGACGGGGACCTCAGGGACCCGCTCTGGTGGCCTCAGGAAAGGCCAGTCCCCATGCGAGTTCCTCGGGGGCCTCTCGGCATTCCTCTCCCGTCGATGCCGGGGCCTAAGACCTTGTGTGGAGTCGGGGCCGGAACCTGAGGATTCCTCTCCAGTGCTGACATGGATCTTGGGGTACTTCTGGAGTCTCCCCAGGGGAGTCAGTCCTCGTCTCGAATGCGGGCATGCACTTGCGCTTTCCTCCAGAGCGGTAGCAGCAGTGTCACGCAGTCCGCCGCGTGGATCAAAGGATCTATGGTTTTCCCTCGAGTCTTTCCCACGAGGCTTTCCCACGAGGCTTTCCCACAGGGCTGTCCCACGTGCACACGTGGTGGGAGTCGATCCTCGGCTTGAATGTCAAGGCAGTGCAGGGAAAACAGGTTCCTCTGGAATGGACTGACACATCTGGGGGACTCTTGGAATGGTGGCACGACCCTGGAGTTCCTCTCGCCTTTCCTGTGGAGAGCGCCTCCTCTTGAGATGCGACGGGAACGCCGGGAATTCTTTCCCTACGAAACAGGGAAAGGATACCTCATCTCGAGCTAGGAGGCGGAAACGGGGCTCCCCTGGATGTGTGCGGGACCCCACGTGCTTCCTGTCGAGTGGAGACGGGTATGTCGGGGAACTTCTTGAGTTGCAGCAAGGGTGTGAAGGACCCTTTGGAAGTTCCAGTGGTTAGACGTGATTAGCCTCGAGAAGCCTCAGCGGAAATGGGCCTCATCTCGCCTGGAGGGCAAAACCTCTTGGGTTTTCTCGAGTTGCGGCATGTGCTCTCGACTTACGATGGGGACCTCAGGGACCCGCTCTGGTGGCCTCAGGAAAGGCCAGTCCCCATGCGAGTTCCTCGGGGGCCTCTCGGGATTCCTCTCCCGTCGATGCCGGGGCCTAAGACCTTGTGTGGAGTCGGGGCCGGAACCTCAGAATTCCTCTCCAGTGCTGACATGGATCTTGGGGTACTTCTGGAGTCTCCCCAGGGGAGTCAGTCCTCGTCTCGAATGCGGGCATGCACTTGCGCTTTCCTCCAGAGCGGTAGCAGCAGTGTCACGCAGTCCGCCGCGTGGATCAAAGGATCTATGGTTTTCCCTGGAGTCTTTCCCACGAGGCTTTCCCACGAGGCTTTCCCACAGGGCTGTCCCACGTGCACACGTGGTGGGAGTCGATCCTCGGCTTGAACGTCAAGGCAGTGCAGGGAAAACAGGTTCCTCTGGAATGGACTGACACATCTGGGGGACTCTTGGAATGGTGGCACGACCCTGGAGTTCCTCTCGCCTTTCCTGTGGAGAGCGCCTCCTCTTGAGATGCGACGGGAACGCCGGGAATTCTTTCCCTACGAAACAGGGAAAGGATCCCTCATCTCGAGCTAGGAGGCGGAAACGGGGCTCCCCTGGATGTGTGCGGGACCCCACGTGCTTCCTCTCGAGTGGAGACGGGTATGTCGGGGAACTTCTTGAGTTGCAGCAAGGGTGTGAAGGACCCTTTGGAAGTTCCAGTGGTTAGACGTGATTAGCCTCGAGAAGCCTCAGCGGAAATGGGCCTCATCTCGCCTGGAGGGCAAAACCTCCTGGATTTTCTCGAGTTGCGGCAGGTGCTCTCGACTTACGACAGGGACCTCAGGGACCCGCTCTGGTGGCCTCAGGAAAGGCCAGTCCCCATGCTAGTTCCTCGGGGGCCTCTCGGGATTCCTCTCCCGTCGATGCCAGGGCCTAAGACCTTGTGTGGAGTCGGGGCCGGAACCTGAGGATTCCTCTCCAGTGCTGACATGGATCTTGGGGTACTTCTGGAGTCTCCCCAGGGGAGTCAGTCCTCGTCTCGAATGCGGGCATGCACTTGCGCTTTCCACCAGAGGGGTAGCAGCAGTGTCACGCTGTCCGCCGGGTGGATCAAAGGATCTATGGTTTTCCCTCGAGTCTTTCCCACGAGGCTTTCCCACGAGGCTTTCCCACAGGGCTGTCCCACGTACACACGTGGTGGGAGTCGATCCTCGGCTTGAACGTCAAGGCAGTGCAGGGAAAACAGGTTCCTCTGGAATGGACTGACACATCTGGGGGACTCTTGGAATGGTGGCACGACCCTGGAGTTCCTCTCGCCTTTCCTGTGGAGAGCGCCTCCTCTTGAGATGCGACGGGAACGCCGGGAATTCTTTCCCTACGAAACAGGGAAAGGATCCCTCATCTCGAGCTAGGAGGCGGAAACGGGGCTCCCCTGGATGTGTGCGGGACCCCACGTGCTTCCTGTCGAGTGGAGACGGGTATGTCGGGGAACTTCTTGAGTTGCAGCAAGGGTGTGAAGGACCCTTTGGAAGTTCCAGTGGTTAGACGTGATTAGCCTCGAGAAGCCTCAGCGGAAATGGGCCTCATCTCGCCTGGAGGGCAAAACCTCCTGGATTTTCTCGAGTTGCGGCAGGTGCTCTCGACTTACGACGGGGACCTCAGGGACCCGCTCTGGTGGCCTCAGGAAAGGCCAGTCCCCATGCGAGTTCCTCGGGGGCCTCTCGGCATTCCTCTCCCGTCGATGCCGGGGCCTAAGACCTTGTGTGGAGTCGGGGCCGGAACCTGAGGATTCCTCTCCAGTGCTGACATGGATCTTGGGGTACTTCTGGAGTCTCCCCAGGGGAGTCAGTCCTCGTCTCGAATGCGGGCATGCACTTGCGCTTTCCTCCAGAGCGGTAGCAGCAGTGTCACGCAGTCCTCCGCGTGGATCAAAGGATCTATGGTTTTCCCTCGAGTCTTTCCCACGAGGCTTTCCCACGAGGCTTTCCCACAGGGCTGTCCCACGTGCACACGTGGTGGGAGTGGATCCTCGGCTTGAACGTCAAGGCAGTGCAGGGAAAACAGGTTCCTCTGGAATGGACTGACACATCTGGGGGACTCTTGGAATGGTGGCACGACCCTGGAGTTCCTCTCGCCTTTCCTGTGGAGAGCGCCTCCTCTTGAGATGCGACGGGAACGCCGGGAATTCTTTCCCTACGAAACAGGGAAAGGATCCCTCATCTCGAGCTAGGAGGCGGAAACGGGGCTCCCCTGGATGTGTGCGGGACCCCACGTGCTTCCTCTCGAGTGGAGACGGGTATGTCGGGGAACTTCTTGAGTTGCAGCAAGGGTGTGAAGGACCCTTTGGAAGTTCCAGTGGTTAGACGTGATTAGCCTCGAGAAGCCTCAGCGGAAATTGGCCTCATCTCGCCTGGAGGGCAAAACCTCTTGGATTTTCTCGAGTTGCGGCAGGTGCTCTCGACTTACGATGGGGACCTCAGGGACCCGCTCTGGTGGCCTCAGGAAAGGCCAGTCCCCATGCGAGTTCCTCGGGGGCCTCTCAGGATTCCTCTCCCGTCGATGCCGGGGCCTAAGACCTTGTGTGGAGTCGGGGCCGGAACCTCAGAATTCCTCTCCAGTGCTGACATGGATCTTGGGGTACTTCTGGAGTCTCCCCAGGGGAGTCAGTCATCGTCTCGAATGCGGGCATGCACTTGCGCTTTCCTCCAGAGCGGTAGCAGCAGTGTCACGCAGTCCGCCGCGTGGATCAAAGGATCTATGGTTTTCCCTCGAGTCTTTCCCACGAGGCTTTCCCACGAGGCTTTCCCACAGGGCTGTCCCACGTGCACACGTGGTGGGAGTCGATCCTCGGCTTGAACGTCAAGGCAGTGCAGGGAAAACAGGTTCCTCTTGAATGGACTGACACATCTGGGGGACTCTTGGAATGGTGGCACGACCCTGGAGTTCCTCTCGCCTTTCCTGTGGAGAGCGCCTCCTCTTGAGATGCGACGGGAACGCCGGGAATTCTTTCCCTACGAAACAGGGAAAGGATCCCTCATCTCGAGCTAGGAGGCGGAAACGGGGCTCCCCTGGATGTGTGCGGGACCCCACGTGCTTCCTCTCGAGTGGAGACGGGTATGTCGGGGAACTTCTTGAGTTGCAGCAAGGGTGTCAAGGACCCTTTGGAAGTTCCAGTGGTTAGACGTGATTAGCCTCGAGAAGCCTCAGCGGAAATGGGCCTCATCTCGCCTGGAGGGCAAAACCTCCTGGATTTTCTCGAGTTGCGGCAGGTGCTCTCGACTTACGACAGGGACCTCAGGGACCCGCTCTGGTGGCCTCAGGAAAGGCCAGTCCCCATGCGAGTTCCTCGGGGGCCTCTCGGGATTCCTCTCCCGTCGATGCCGGGGCCTAAGACCTTGTGTGGAGTCGGGGCCGGAACCTGAGGATTCCTCTCCAGTGCTGACATGGATCTTGGGGTACTTCTGGAGTCTCCCCAGGGGAGTCAGTCCTCGTCTCGAATGCGGGCATGCACTTGCGCTTTCCACCAGAGCGGTAGCAGCAGTGTCACGCTGTCCGCCGCGTGGATCAAAGGATCTATGGTTTTCCCTCGAGACTTTCCCACGAGGCTTTCCCACGAGGCTTTCCCACAGGGCTGTCCCACGTGCACACGTGGTGGGAGTGGATCCTCGGCTTGAACGTCAAGGCAGTGCAGGGAAAACAGGTTCCTCTGGAATGGACTGACACATCTGGGGGACTCTTGGAATGGTGGCACGACCCTGGAGTTCCTCTCGCCTTTCCTGTGGAGAGCGCCTCCTCTTGAGATGCGACGGGAACGCCGGGAATTCTTTCCCTACGAAACAGGGAAAGGATCCCTCATCTCGAGCTAGGAGGCGGAAACGGGGCTCCCCTGGATGTGTGCGGGACCCCACGTGCTTCCTCTCGAGTGGAGACGGGTATGTCGGGGAACTTCTTGAGTTGCAGCAAGGGTGTGAAGGACCCTTTGGAAGTTCCAGTGGTTAGACGTGATTATCCTCGAGAAGCCTCAGCGGAAATGGGCCTCATCTCGCCTGGAGGGCAAAACCTCCTGGATTTTCTCGACTTGCGGCAGGTGCTCTCGACTTACGACGGGGACCTCAGGGACCCGCTCTGGTGGCCTCAGGAAAGGCCAGTCCCCATGCGAGTTCCTCGGGGGCCTCTCGGCATTCCTCTCCCGTCGATGCCGGGGCCTAAGACCTTGTGTGGAGTCGGGGCCGGAACCTGAGGATTCCTCTCCAGTGCTGACATGGATCTTGGGGTACTTCTGGAGTCTCCCTAGGGGAGTCAGTCCTCGTCTCAAATGCGGGCATGCACTTGCGCTTTCCTCCAGAGCGGTAGCAGAAGTGTCACGCAGTCCGCCGCGTGGATCAAAGGATCTATGGTTTTCCCTCGAGTCTTTCCCACGAGGCTTTCCCACGAGGCTTTCCCACAGGGCTGTCCCACGTGCACACGTGGTGGGAGTGGATCCTCGGCTTGAACGTCAAGGCAGTGCAGGGAAAACAGGTTCCTCTGGAATGGACTGACACATCTGGGGGACTCTTGGAATGGTGGCACGACCCTGGAGTTCCTCTCGCCTTTCCTGTGGAGAGCGCCTCCTCTTGAGATGCGAAGGGAACGCCGGGAATTCTTTCCCTACGAAACAGGGAAAGGATCCCTCATCTCGAGCTAGGAGGCGGAAACGGGGCTCCCCTGGATGTGTGCGGGACCCCACGTGCTTCCTCTCGAGTGGAGACGGGTATGTCGGGGAACTTCTTGAGTTGCAGCAAGGGTGTGAAGGACCCTTTGGAAGTTCCAGTGGTTAGACGTGATTAGCCTCGAGAAGCCTCAGCGGAAATGGGCCTCATCTCGCCTGGAGGGCAAAACCTCCTGGATTTTCTCGAGTTGCGGCAGGTGCTCTCGACTTACGACGGGGACCTCAGGGACCCGCTCTGGTGGCCTCAGGAAAGGCCAGTCCCCATGCGAGTTCCTCGGGGGCCTCTCGGGATTCCTCTCCCGTCGATGCCGGGGCCTAAGACCTTGTGTGGAGTCGGGGCCGGAACCTGAGGATTCCTCTCCAGTGCTGACATGGATCTTCGGGTACTTCTGGAGTCTCCCCAGGGGAGTCAGTCCTCGTCTCGAATGCGGGCATGCACTTGAGCTTTCCTCCAGAGTGGTAGCAGCAGTGTCACGCTGTCCGCCGCGTGGATCAAAGGATCTATGGTTTTCCCTCGAGTCTTTCCCACGAGGCTTTCCCACGAGGCTTTCCCACAGGGCTGTCCCACGTGCACACGTGGTGGGAGTCGATCCTCGGCTTGAACGTCAAGGCAGTGCAGGGAAAACAGGTTCCTCTGGAATGGACTGACACATCTGGGGGACTCTTGGAATGGTGGCACGACCCTGGAGTTCCTCTCGCCTTTCCTGTGGAGAGCGCCTCCTCTTGAGATGCGACGGGAACGCCGGGAATTCTTTCCCTACGAAACAGGGAAAGGATCCCTCATCTCGAGCTAGGAGGCGGAAACGGGGCTCCCCTGGATGTGTGCGGGACCCCACCTACTTCCTCTCGAGTGGAGACGGGTATGTCAGGGAACTTCTTGAGTTGCAGCAAGGGTGTGAAGGACCCTTTGGAAGTTCCAGTGGTTAGACGTGATTAGCCTCGAGAAGCCTCAGCGGAAATGGGCCTCATCTCGCCTGGAGGGCAAAACCTCCTGGATTTTCTCGAGTTGCGGCAGGTGCTCTCGACTTACGACGGGGACCTCAGGGACCCGCTCTGGTGGCCTCAGGAAAGGCCAGTCCCCATGCGAGTTCCTCGGGGGCCTCTCGGCATTCCTCTCCCGTCGATGCCGGGGCCTAAGACCTTGTGTGGAGTCGGGGCCGGAAACTGAGGATTCCTCTCCAGTGCTGACATGGATCTTGGGGTACTTCTGGAGTCTCCCCAGGGGAGTCAGTCCTCGTCTCGAATGTGGGCATGCACTTGCGCTTTCCTCCAGAGTGGTAGCAGCAGTGTCACGCAGTCCGCCGCGTGGATCAAAGGATCTATGGTTTTCCCTCGAGACTTTCCCACGAGGCTTTCCCACGAGGCTTTCCCACAGGGCTGTCCCACGTGCACACGTGGTGGGAGTCGATCCTCGGCTTGAACGTCAAGGCAGTGCAGGGAAAACAGGTTCCTCTGGAATGGACTGACACATCTGGGGGACTCTTGGAATGGTGGCACGACCCTGGAGTTCCTCTCGCCTTTCCTGTGGAGAGCGCCTCCTCTTGAGATGCGACGGGAACGCCGGGAATTCTTTCCCTACGAAACAGGGAAAGGATCCCTCATCTCGAGCTAGGAGGCGGAAACGGGGCTCCCCTGGATGTGTCCGGGACCCCACGTGCTTCCTCTCGAGTGGAGACGGGTATGTCGGGGAACTTCTTGAGTTGCAGCAAGGGTTTGAAGGACCCTTTGGAAGTTCCAGTGGTTAGACGTGATTAGCCTCGAGAAGCCTCAGCGGAAATGGGCCTCATCTCGCCTGGAGGGCAAAACCTCCTGGATTTTCTCGAGTTGCGGCAGGTGCTCTCGACTTACGACGGGGACCTCAGGGACCCGCTCTGGTGGCCTCAGGAAAGGCCAATCCCCATGCGAGTTCCTCGGGGGCCTCTCGGCATTCCTCTCCCGTCGATGCCGGGGCCTAAGACCTTGTGTGGAGTCGGGGACGGAACCTGAGGATTCCTCTCCAGTGCTGACATGGATCTTGGGGTACTTCTGGAGTCTCCCCAGGGGAGTCAGTCCTCGTCTCGAATGCGGGCATGCACTTGCGCTTTCCTCCAGAGCGGTAGCAGCAGTGTCACGCAGTCCGCCGCGTGGATCAAAGGATCTATGGTTTTCCCTCGAGTCTTTCCCACGAGGCTTTCCCACGAGGCTTTCCCACAGGGCTGTCCCACGTGCACACGTGGTGGGAGTGGATCCTCGGCTTGAACGTCAAGGCAGTGCAGGGAAAACAGGTTCTTCTGGAATGGACTGACACATCTGGGGGACTCTTGGAATGGTGGCACGCACTGGAGTTCCTCTCGCCTTTCCTGTGGAGAGCGCCTCCTCTTGAGATGCGACGGGAACGCCGGGAATTCTTTCCCTACGAAACAGGGAAAGGATCCCTCATCTCGAGCTAGGAGGCGGAAACGGGGCTCCCCTGGATGTGTGCGGGACCCCACGTGCTTCCTCTCGAGTGGAGACGGGTATGTCGGGGAACTTCTTGAGTTGCAGCAAGGGTGTGAAGGACCCTTTGGAAGTTCCAGTGGTTAGACGTGATTAGCCTCGAGAAGCCTCAGCGGAAATGGGCCTCATCTCGCCTGGAGGGCAAAACCTCCTGGATTTTCTCGAGTTGCGGCAGGTGCTCTCGACTTACGACGGGGACCTCAGGGACCCGCTCTGGTGGCCTCAGGAAAGGCCAGTCCCCATGCGAGTTCCTCGGGGGCCTCTCGGGATTCCTCTCCCGTCGATGCCGGGGCCTAAGACCTTGTGTGGAGTCGGGGCCGGAAACTGAGGATTCCTCTCCAGTGCTGACATGGATCTTGGGGTACTTCTGGAGTCTCCCCAGGGGAGTCAGTCCTCGTCTCGAATGCGGGCATGCACTTGCGCTTTCCTCCAGAGCGGTAGCAGCAGTGTCACGCAGTCCGCCGCGTGGATCAAAGAATCTATGGTTTTCCCTCGAGACTTTCCCATGAGGCTTTCCCACGAGGCTTTCCCACAGGGCTGTCCCACGTGCACACGTGGTGGGAGTCGATCCTCGGCTTGAACGTCAAGGCAGTGCAGGGAAAACAGGTTCCTCTGGAATGGACTGACACATCTGGGGGACTCTTGGAATGGTGGCACGACCCTGGAGTTCCTCTCGCCTTTCCTGTGGAGAGCGCCTCCTCTTGAGATGCGACGGGAACGCCGGGAATTCTTTCCCTACGAAACAGGGAAAGGATCCCTCATCTCGAGCTAGGAGGCGGAAACGGGGCTCCCCTGGATGTGTCCGGGACCCCACGTGCTTCCTCTCGAGTGGAGACGGGTATGTCGGGGAACTTCTTGAGTTGCAGCAAGGGTTTGAAGGACCCTTTGGAAGTTCCAGTGGTTAGACGTGATTAGCCTCGAGAAGCCTCAGCGGAAATGGGCCTCATCTCGCCTGGAGGGCAAAACCTCCTGGATTTTCTCGAGTTGCGGCAGGTGCTCTCGACTTACGACGGGGACCTCAGGGACCCGCTCTGGTGGCCTCAGGAAAGGCCAATCCCCATGCGAGTTCCTCGGGGGCCTCTCGGCATTCCTCTCCCGTCGATGCCGGGGCCTAAGACCTTGTGTGGAGTCGGGGACGGAACCTGAGGATTCCTCTCCAGTGCTGACATGGATCTTGGGGTACTTCTGGAGTCTCCCCAGGGGAGTCAGTCCTCGTCTCGAATGCGGGCATGCACTTGCGCTTTCCTCCAGAGCGGTAGCAGCAGTGTCACGCAGTCCGCCGCGTGGATCAAAGGATCTATGGTTTTCCCTCGAGTCTTTCACACGAGGCTTTCCCACGAGGCTTTCCCACAGGGCTGTCCCACGTGCACACGTGGTGGGAGTGGATCCTCGGCTTGAACGTCAAGGCAGTGCAGGGAAAACAGGTTCTTCTGGAATGGACTGACACATCTGGGGGACTCTTGGAATGGTGGCACGCACTGGAGTTCCTCTCGCCTTTCCTGTGGAGAGCGCCTCCTCTTGAGATGCGACGGGAACGCCGGGAATTCTTTCCCTACGAAACAGGGAAAGGATCCCTCATCTCGAGCTAGGAGGCGGAAACGGGGCTCCCCTGGATGTGTGCGGGACCCCACGTGCTTCCTCTCGAGTGGAGACGGGTATGTCGGGGAACTTCTTGAGTTGCAGCAAGGGTGTGAAGGACCCTTTGGAAGTTCCAGTGGTTAGACGTGATTAGCCTCGAGAAGCCTCAGCGGAAATGGGCCTCATCTCGCCTGGAGGGCAAAACCTCCTGGATTTTCTCGAGTTGCGGCAGGTGCTCTCGACTTACGACGGGGACCTCAGGGACCCGCTCTGGTGGCCTCAGGAAAGGCCAGTCCCCATGCGAGTTCCTCGGGGGCCTCTCGGGATTCCTCTCCCGTCGATGCCGGGGCCTAAGACCTTGTGTGGAGTCGGGGCCGGAAACTGAGGATTCCTCTCCAGTGCTGACATGGATCTTGGGGTACTTCTGGAGTCTCCCCAGGGGAGTCAGTCCTCGTCTCGAATGCGGGCATGCACTTGCGCTTTCCTCCAGAGCGGTAGCAGCAGTGTCACGCAGTCCGCCGCGTGGATCAAAGAATCTATGGTTTTCCCTCGAGTCTTTCCCACGAGGCTTTCCCACGAGGCTTTCCCACAGGGCTGTCCCACGTGCACACGTGGTGGGAGTGGATCCTCGGCTTGAACGTCAAGGCAGTGCAGGGAAAACAGGTTCCTCTGGAATGGACTGACACATCTGGGGGACTCTTGGAATGGTGGAACGACCCTGGAGTTCCTCTCGCCTTTCCTGTGGAGAGCGCCTCCTCTTGAGATGCGACGGGAACGCCCGGAATTCTTTCCCTACGAAACAGGGAAAGGATCCCTCATCTCGAGCTAGGAGGCGGAAACGGGGCTCCCCTGGATGTGTGCGGGACCCCACGTGCTTTCTCTCGAGTGGAGACGGGTATGTCGGGAACTTCTTGAGTTGCAGCAAGGGTGTGAAGGACCCTTTGGAAGTTCCAGTGGTTAGACGTGATTAGCCTCGAGAAGCCTCAGCGGAAATGGGCCTCATCTCGCCTGGAGGGCAAAACCTCCTGGATTTTCTCGAGTTGCGGCAGGTGCTCTCGACTTACGACGGGGACCTCAGGGACCCGCTCTGGTGGCCTCAGGAAAGGCCAGTCCCCATGCAAGTTTCTCGGGGGCCTCTCGGCATTCCTCTCCCGTCGATGCCGGGGCCTAAGACCTTGTGTGGAGTCGGGGCCGGAACCTGAGGATTCCTCTCCAGTGCTGACATGGATCTTGGGGTACTTCTGGAGTCTCCCCAGGGGAGTCAGTCCTCGTCTCGAATGCGGGCATGCACTTGCGCTTTCCTCCAGAGCGGTAGCAGCAGTGTCACGCAGTCCGCCGCGTGGATCAAAGGATCTATGGTTTTCCCTCGAGTCTTTCCCACGAGGCTTTCCCACGAGGCTTTCCCACAGGGCTGTCCCACGTGCACACGTGGTGGGAGTGGATCCTCGGCTTGAACGTCAAGGCAGTGCAGGGAAAACAGGTTCTTCTGGAATGGACTGACACATCTGGGGGACTCTTGGAATGGTGGCACGCACTGGAGTTCCTCTCGCCTTTCCTGTGGAGAGCGCCTCCTCTTGAGATGCGACGGGAACTCCGGGAATTCTTTCCCTACGAAACAGGGAAAGAATCCCTCATCTCGAGCTAGGAGGCGGAAACGGGGTTCCCCTGGATGTGTGCGGGACCCCACGTGCTTCCTCTCGAGTGGAGACGGGTATGTCGGGGAACTTCTTGACTTGCAGCAAGGGTGTGAAGGACCCTTTGGAAGTTCCAGTGGTTAGACGTGATTAGCCTCGAGAAGCCTCAGCGCAAATGGGCCTCATCTCGCCTGGAGGGCAAAACCTCCTGGATTTTCTCGAGTTGCGGCAGGTGCTCTCGACTTACGACGGGGACCTCAGGGACCCGCTCTGGTGGCCTCAGGAAAGGCCAGTCCCCATGCGAGTTCCTCGGGGGCCTCTCGGGATTCCTCTCCCGTCGATGCCGGGGCCTAAGACCTTGTGTGGAGTCGGGGCCGGAACCTCAGAATTCCTCTCCAGTGCTGACATGGATCTTGGGGTACTTCTGGAGTCTCCCCAGGGGAGTCAGTCCTCGTCTCGAATGCGGGCATGCACTTGCGCTTTCCTCCAGAGCGGTAGCAGCAGTGTCACGCAGTCCGCCGCGTGGATCAAAGGATCTATGGTTTTCCCTCGAGTCTTTCCCACGAGGCTTTCCCACGAGGCTTTCGCACAGGGCTGTCCCACGTGCACACGTGGTGGGAGTCGATCCTCGGCTTGAACGTCAAGGCAGTGCAGGGAAAACAGGTTCCTCTGGAATGGACTGACACATCTGGGGGACTCTTGGAATGGTGGAACGACCCTGGAGTTCCTCTCGCCTTTCCTGTGGAGAGCGCCTCCTCTTGAGATGCGACGGGAACGCCGGGAATTCTTTCCCTACGAAACAGGGAAAGGATCCCTCATCTCGAGCTAGGAGGCGGAAACGGGGCTCCCCTGGATGTGTGCGGGACCCCACGTGCTTCCTCTCGAGTGGAGACGGGTATGTCAGGGAACTTCTTGAGTTGCAGCAAGGTTGTGAAGGACCCTTTGGAAGTTCCAGTGGTTAGACGTGATTAGCCTCGAGAAGCCTCAGCGGAAATGGGCCTCATCTCGCCTGGAGGGCAAAACCTCCTGGATTTTCTCGAGTTGCGGCAGGTGCACTCGACTTACGACGGGGACCACAGGGACCCGCTCTGGTGGCCTCAGGAAAGGCCAGTCCCCATGTGAGTTCCTCGGGGGCCTCTCGGGATTCCTCTCCCGTCGATGCCGGGGCCTAAGACCTTGTGTGGAGTCGGGGCCGGAACCTGAGGATTCCTCTCCAGTGCTGACATGGATCTTGGGGTACTTCTGGAGTCTCCCCAGGGGAATCAGTCCTCGTCTCGAATGCGGGCATGCACTTGCGCTTTCCTCCAGAGCGGTAGCAGCAGTGTCACGCTGTCCGCCGCGTGGATCAAAGGATCTATGGTTTTCCCTCGAGTCTTTCCCACGAGGCTTTCCCACGAGGCTTTCCCACAGGGCTGTCCCACGTGCACACATGGTGGGAGTCGATCCTCGGCTTGAACGTCAAGGCAGTGCAGGGAAAACAGGTTCCTCTGGAATGGACTGACACATCTGGGGGACTCTTGGAATGGTGGCACGACCCTGGAGTTCCTCTCGCCTTTCCTGTGGAGAGCGCCTCCTCTTGAGATGCGACGGGAACGCCGGGAATTCTTTCCCTACGAAACAGGGAAAGGATCCCTCATCTCGAGCTAGGAGGCGGAAACGGGGCTCCCCTGGATGTGTGCGGGACCCCACGTGCTTCCTCTCGAGTGGAGACGGGTATGTCGGGGAACTTCTTGAGTTGCAGCAAGGGTGTGAAGGACCCTTTGGAAGTTCCAGTGGTTAGACGTGATTAGCCTCGAGAAGCCTCAGCGGAAATGGGCCTCATCTCGCCTGGAGGGCAAAACCTCCTGGATTTTCTCGAGTTGCGGCAGGTGCTCTCGACTTACGACGGGGACCTCAGGGACCCGCTCTGGTGGCCTCAGGAAAGGCCAGTCCCCATGCGAGTTCCTCGGGGGCCTCTCGGCATTCCTCTCCCGTCGATGCCGGGGCCTAAGACCTTGTGTGGAGTCGGGGCCGGAACCTGAGGATTCCTCTCCAGTGCTGACATGGATCTTGGGGTACTTCTGGAGTCTCCCCAGGGGAGTCAGTCCTCGTCTCGAATGCGGGCATGCACTTGCGCTTTCCTCCAGAGCGGTAGCAGCAGTGTCACGCAGTCCGCCGCGTGGATCAAAGGATCTATGGTTTTCCCTCGAGTCTTTCCCACGAGGCTTTCCCACGAGGCTTACCCACAGGGCTGTCCCACGTGCACACGTGGTGGGAGTCGATCCTCGGCTTGAACGTCAAGGCAGTGCAGGGAAAACAGGTTCCTCTGGAATGGACTGACACATCTGGGGGACTCTTGGAATGGTGGCACGACCCTGGAGTTCCTCTCGCCTTTCCTGTGGAGAGCGCCTCCTCTTGAGATGCGACGGGAACGCCGGGAATTCTTTCCCTACGAAACAGGGAAAGGATCCCTCATCTCGAGCTAGGAGGCGGAAACGGGGCTCCCCTGGATGTGTGCGGGACCCCACGTGCTTCCTCTCGAGTGGAGACGGGTATGTCGGGGAACTTCTTGAGTTGCAGCAAGGGTGTGAAGGACCCTTTGGAAGTTCCAGTGGTTAGACGTGATTAGCCTCGAGAAGCCTCAGCGGAAATGGGCCTCATCTCGCCTGGAGGGCAAAACCTCCTGGATTTTCTCGAGTTGCGGCAGGTGCTCTCGACTTACGACGGGGACCTCAGGGACCCGCTCGGGTGGCCTCAGGAAAGGCCAGTCCCCATGCGAGTTCCTCGGGGGCCTCTCGGGATTCCTCTCCCGTCGATGCCGGGGCCTAAGACCTTGTGTGGAGTCGGAGCCGGAACCTGAGGATTCCTCTCCAGTGCTGACATGGATCTTGGGGTACTTCTGGAGTCTCCCCAGGGGAGTCAGTCCTCGTCTCGAATGCGGGCATGCACTTGCGCTTTCCTCCAGAGCGGTAGCAGCAGTGTCACGCAGTCCGCCGCGTGGATCAAAGGATCTATGGTTTTCCCTCGAGTCTTTCCCACGAGGCTTTCCCACGAGGCTTTCCCACAGGGCTGTCCCACGTGCACACATGGTGGGAGTGGATCCTCGGCTTGAACGTCAAGGCAGTGCAGGGAAAACAGGTTCCTCTGGAACGGACTGACACATCTGGGGGACTATTGGAATGGTGGAACGACCCTGGAGTTCCTCTCGCCTTTCCTGTGGAGAGTGCCTCCTCTTGAGATGCGACGGGAACGCCAGGAATTCTTTCCCTACGAAACAAGGAAAGGATCCCTCATCTCGAGCTAGGAGGCGGAAACGGGGCTCCCCTGGATGTGTGCGGGACCCCACGTGCTTCCTCTCGAGTGGAGACGGGTATGTCATGGAACTTCTTGAGTTGCAGCAAGGTTGTGAAGGACCCTTTGGAAGTTCCAGTGGTTAGACGTGATTAGCCTCGAGAAGCCTCAGCGGAAATGGGCCTCATCTCGCCTGGAGGGCAAAACCTCCTGGATTTTCTCGAGTTGCGGCAGGTGCACTCGACTTACGACGGGGACCTCAGGGACCCGCTGTGGTGGCCTCAGGAAAGGCCAGTCCCCATGTGAGTTCCTCGGGGGCCTCTCAGGATTCCTCTCCCGTCGATGCCGGGGCCTAAGACCTTGTGTGGAGTCGGGGCCGGAACCTGAGGATTCCTCTCCAGTGCTGACATGGATCTTGGGGTACTTCTGGAGTCTCCCCAGGGGAGTCAGTCCTCGTCTCGAATGCGGGCATGCACTTGCGCTTTCCTCCAGAGCGGTAGCAGCAGTGTCACGCAGTCCGCCGCGTGGATCAAAGGATCTATGCTTTTCCCTCGAGTCTTTCCCACGAGGCTTTCCCACGAGGCTTTCCCACAGGGCTGTCCCACGTGCACACGTGGTGGGAGTCGATCCTCGGCTTGAACGTCAGGGCAGTGCAGGGAAAACAGGTTCCTCTGGAATGGACTGACACATCTGGGGGACTCTTGGAATGTTGGCACGACCCTGGAGTTCCTCTCGCCTTTCCTGTGGAGAGCGCCTCCTCTTGAGATGCGACGGGAACGCCGGGAATTCTTTCCCTACGAAACAGGGAAAGGATCCCTCATCTCGAGCTAGGAGGCGGAAACGGGGCTCCCCTGGATGTGTGCGGGACCCCACGTGCTTCCTCTCGAGTGGAGACGGGTATGTCGGGAACTTCTTGAGTTGCAGCAAGGGTGTGAAGGACCCTTTGGAAGTTCCAGTGGTTAGACGTGATTAGCCTCGAGAAGCCTCAGCGGAAATGGGCCTCATCTCGCCTGGAGGGCAAAACCTCCTGGATTTTCTCGAGTTGCGGCAGGTGCTCTCGACTTACGACGGGGACCTCAGGGACCCGCTCTGGTGGCCTCAGGAAAGGCCAGTCCCCATGCGAGTTCCTCGGGGGCCTCTCGGCATTCCTCTCCCGTCGATGCCGGGGCCTAAGACCTTGTGTGGAATCGGGGCCGGAACCTGAGGATTCCTCTCCAGTGCTGACATGGATCTTGGGGTACTTCTGGAGTCTCCCCAGGGGAGTCAGTCCTCGTCTCGAATGCGGGCATGCACTTGCGCTTTCCTCCAGAGCGGTAGCAGCAGTGTCACGCAGTCCGCCGCGTGGATCAAAGGATCTATGCTTTTCCCTCGAGTCTTTCCCACGAGGCTTTCCCACGAGGCTTTCCCACAGGGCTGTCCCACGTGCACACGTGGTGGGAGTCGATCCTCGGCTTGAACGTCAAGGCAGTGCAGGGAAAACAGGTTCCTCTGGAATGGACTGACACATCTGGGGGACTCTTGGAATGGTGGCACGACCCTGGAGTTCCTCTCGCCTTTCCTGTGGAGAGCGCCTCCTCTTGAGATGCGACGGGAACGCCGGGAATTCTTTCCCTACGAAACAGGGAAAGGATCCCTCATCTCGAGCTAGGAGGCGGAAACGGGGCTCCCCTGGATGTGTGCGGGACCCCACGTGCTTCCTCTCGAGTGGAGACGGGTATGTCGGGGAACTTCTTGAGTTGCAGCAAGGGTGTGAAGGACCCTTTGGAAGTTCCAGTGGTTAGACGTGATTAGCCTCGAGAAGCCTCAGCGAAAATGGGCCTCATCTCGCCTGGAGGGCAAAACCTCCTGGATTTTCTCGAGTTGCGGCAGGTGCTCTCGACTTACGACGGGGACCTCAGGGACCCGCTCTGGTGGCCTCAGGAAAGGCCAGTCCCCATGCGAGTTCCTCGGGGGCCTCTCGGCATTCCTCTCCCGTCAATGCCGGGGCCTAAGACCTTGTGTGGAGTCGGGGCCGGAACCTGAGGATTCCTCTCCAGTGCTGACATGGATCTTGGGGTACTTCTGGAGTCTCCCCAGGGGAGTCAGTCCTCGTCTCGAATGCGGGCATGCACTTGCGCTTTCTTCCAGAGCGGTAGCAGCAGTGTCACGCAGTCCGCCGCGTGGATCAAAGGATCTATGGTTTTCCCTCGAGTCTTTCCCACGAGGCTTTCCCACGAGGCTTTCCCACAGGGCTGTCCCACGTGCACACGTGGTGGGAGTCGATCCTCGGCTTGAACGTCAAGGCAGTGCAGGGAAAACAGGTTCCTCTGGAATGGACTGACACATCTGGGGGACTCTTGGAATGGTGGCACGACCCTGGAGTTCCTCTCGCCTTTCCTGTGGAGAGCGCCTCCTCTTGAGATGCGACGGGAACGCCGGGAATTCTTTCCCTACGAAACAGGGAAAGGATCCCTCATCTCGAGCTAGGAGGCGGAAACGGGGCTCCCCTGGATGTGTGCGGGACCCCACGTGCTTCCTCTCGAGTGGAGACGGGTATGTCGGGGAACTTCTTGAGTTGCAGCAAGGGTGTGAAGGACCCTTTGGAAGTTCCAGTGGTTAGACGTGATTAGCCTCGAGAAGCCTCAGCGGAAATGGGCCTCATCTCGCCTGGAGGGCAAAACCTCCTGGATTTTCTCGAGTTGCGGCAGGTGCTCTCGACTTACGACGGGGACCTCAGGGACCCGCTCTGGTGGCCTCAGGAAAGGCCAGTCCCCATGCGAGTTCCTCGGGGGCCTCTCGGGATTCCTCTCCCGTCGATGCCGGGGCCTAAGACCTTGTGTGGAGTCGGGGCCGGAACCTGAGGATTCCTCTCCAGTGCTGACATGGATCTTGGGGTACTTCTGGAGTCTCCCCAGGGGAGTCAGTCCTCGTCTCGAATGCGGGCATGCACTTGCGCTTTCCTCCAGAGCGGTAGCAGCAGTGTCACACAGTCCGCCGCGTGGATCAAAGGATCTATGCTTTTCCCTCGAGTCTTTCCCACGAGGCTTTCCCACGAGGCTTTCCCACAGGGCTGTCCCACGTGCACACGTGGTGGGAGTCGATCCTCGGCTTGAACGTCAAGGCAGTGCAGGGAAAACAGGTTCCTCTGGAATGGACTGACACATCTGGGGGACTCTTGGAATGGTGGCACGACCCTGGAGTTCCTCTCGCCTTTCCTGTGGAGAGCGCCTCCTCTTGAGATGCGACGGGAACGCCGGGAATTCTTTCCCTACGAAACAGGGAAAGGATCCCTCATCTCGAGCTAGGAGGCGGAAACGGGGCTCCCCTGGATGTGTGCGGGACTCCACGTGCTTCCTCTCGAGTGGAGACGGGTATGTCGGGGAACTTCTTGAGTTGCAGCAAGGGTGTGAAGGACCCTTTGGAAGTTCCAGTGGTTAGACGTGATTAGCCTCGAGAAGCCTCAGCGGAAATGGGCCTCATCTCGCCTGGAGGGCAAAACCGCCTGGATTTTCTCGAGTTGCGGCAGGGGCTCTCGACTTACGACGCGGACCTCAGGGACCCGCTCTGGTGGCCTCAGGAAAGGCCAGTCCCCATGCGAGTTCCTCGGGGGCCTCTCGGCATTCCTCTCCCGTCAATGCCGGGGCCTAAGACCTTGTGTGGAGTCGGGGCCGGAACCTGAGGATTCCTCTCCAGTGCTGACATGGATCTTGGGGTACTTCTGGAGTCTCCCCAGGGGAGTCAGTCCTCGTCTCGAATGCGGGCATGCACTTGCGCTTTCCTCCAGAGCGGTAGCAGCAGTGTCACGCAGTCCGCCGCGTGGATCGAAGGATCTATGGTTTTCCCTCGAGTCTTTCCCACGAGGCTTTCCCACGAGGCTTTCCAACAGGGCTGTCCCACGTGCACACGTGGTGGGAGTCGATCCTCGGCTTGAACGTCAAGGCAGTGCAGGGAAAACAGGTTCCTCTGGAATGGACTGACACATCTGGGGGACTCTTGGAATGGTGGCACGACCCTGGAGTTCCTCTCGCCTTTCCTGTGGAGAGCGCCTCCTCTTGAGATGCGACGGGAACGCCGGGAATTCTTTCCCTACGAAACAGGGAAAGGATCCCTCATCTCGAGCTAGGAGGCGGAAACGGGGCTCCCCTGGATGTGTGCGGGACCCCACGTGCTTCCTGTCGAGTGGAGACGGGTATGTCGGGGAACTTCTTGAGTTGCAGCAAGGGTGTGAAGGACCCTTTGGAAGTTCCAGTGGTTAGACGTGATTAGCCTCGAGAAGCCTCAGCGGAAATGGGCCTCATCTCGCCTGGAGGGCAAAACCTCCTGGATTTTCTCGAGTTGCGGCAGGTGCTCTCGACTTACGACGGGGACCTCAGGGACCCGCTCTGGTGGCCTCAGGAAAGGCCAGTCCCCATGCGAGTTCCTCGGGGGCCTCTCGGCATTCCTCTCCCGTCGATGCCGGGGCCTAAGACCTTGTGTGGAGTCGGGGCCGGAACCTGAGGATTCCTCTCCAGTGCTGACATGGATCTTGGGGTACTTCTGGAGTCTCCCCAGGGGAGTCAGTCCTCGTCTCGAATGCGGGCATGCACTTGCGCTTTCCTCCAGAGCGGTAGCAGCAGTGTCACGCAGTCCGCCGCATGGATCAAAGGATCTATGGTTTTCCCTCGAGTCTTTCCCACGAGGCTTTCCCACGAGGCTTTCCCACAGGGCTGTCCCACGTGCACACGTGGTGGGAGTCGATCCTCGGCTTGAACGTCAAGGCAGTGCAGGGAAAACAGGTTCCTCTGGAATGGACTGACACATCTGGGGGACTCTTGGAATGGTGGCACGACCCTGGAGTTCCTCTCGCCTTTCCTGTGGAGAGCGCCTCCTCTTGAGATGCGACGGGAACGCCGGGAATTCTTTCCCTACGAAACAGGGAAAGGATCCCTCATCTCGAGCTAGGAGGCGGAAACGGGGCTCCCCTGGATGTGTGCGGGACCCCACGTGCTTCCTCTCGAGTGGAGACGGGTATGTCGGGGAACTTCTTGAGTTGCAGCAAGGGTGTGAAGGACCCTTTGGAAGTTCCAGTGGTTAGACGTGATTAGCCTCGAGAAGCCTCAGCGGAAATGGGCCTCATCACGCCTGGAGGGCAAAACCTCCTGGATTTTCTCGAGTTGCGTCAGGTGCTCTCGACTTACGACGGGGACCTCAGGGACCGGCTCTGGTGGCCTCAGGAAAGGCCAGTCCCCATGCGAGTTCCTCGGGGGCCTCTCGGGATTCCTCTCCCGTCGATGCCGGGGCCTAAGACCTTGTGTGGAGTCGGGGCCGGAACCTGAGGATTCCTCTCCAGTGCTGACATGGATCTTGGGGTACTTCTGGAGTCTCCCCAGGGGAGTCAGTCCTCGTCTCGAATGCGGGCATGCACTTGCGCTTTCCTCCAGAGCGGTAGCAGCAGTGTCACGCTGTCCGCCGCGTGGATCAAAGGATCTATGGTTTTCCCTCGAGTCTTTCCCACGAGGCTTTCCCACGAGGCTTTCCCACAGGGCTGTCCCACGTGCACACGTGGTGGGAGTCGATCCTCGGCTTGAACGTCAAGGCAGTGCAGGGAAAACAGGTTCCTCTGGAATGGACTGACACATCTGGGGGACTCTTGGAATGGTGGCACGACCCTGGAGTTCCTCTCGCCTTTCCTGTGGAGAGCGCCTCCTCTTGAGATGCGTCGGGAACGCCGGGAATTCTTTCCCTACGAAACAGGGAAAGGATCCCTCATCTCGAGCTAGGAGGCGGAAACGGGGCTCCCCAGGATGTGTGCGGGACCCCACGTGCTTCCTCTCGAGTGGAGACGGGTATGTCGGGGAACTTCTTGAGTTGCAGCAAGGGTGTGAAGGACCCTTTGGAAGTTCCAGTGGTTAGACGTGATTAGCCTCGAGAAGCCTCAGCGGAAATGGGCCTCATCTCGCCTGGAGGGCAAAACCTCCTGGATTTTCTCGAGTTGTGGCAGGTGCTCTCGACTTACGACGGGGACCTCAGGGACCCGCTCTGGTGGCCTCAGGAAAGGCCAGTCCCCATGCGAGTTCCTCGGGGGCCTCTCGGGATTCCTCTCCCGTCGATGCCGGGGCCTAAGACCTTGTGTGGAGTCGGGGCCGGAACCTGAGGATTCCTCTCCAGTGCTGACATGGATCTTGGGGTACTTCTGGAGTCTCCCCAGGGGAGTCAGTCCTCGTCTCGAATGCGGGCATGCACTTGCGCTTTCCACCAGAGCGGTAGCAGCAGTGTCACGCAGTCCGCCGCGTGGATCAAAGGATCTATGGTTTTCCCTCGAGTCTTTCCCACGAGGCTTTCCCACGAGGCTTTCCCACAGGGCTGTCCCACGTGCACACGTGGTGGGAGTGGATCCTCGGCTTGAACGTCAAGGCAGTGCAGGGAAAACAGGTTCCTCTGGAATGGACTGACACATCTGGGGGACTCTTGGAATGGTGGCACGACCCTGGAGTTCCTCTCGCCTTTCCTGTGGAGAGCGCCTCCTCTTGAGATGCGTCGGGAACGCCGGGAATTCTTTCCCTACGAAACAGGGAAAGGATCCCTCATCTCGAGCTAGGAGGCGGAAACGGGGCTCCCCAGGATGTGTGCGGGACCCCACGTGCTTCCTCTCGAGTGGAGACGGGTATGTCGGGGAACTTCTTGAGTTGCAGCAAGGGTGTGAAGGACCCTTTGGAAGTTCCAGTGGTTAGACGTGATTAGCCTCGAGAAGCCTCAGCGGAAATGGGCCTCATCTCGCCTGGAGGGCAAAACCTCCTGGATTTTCTCGAGTTGCGGCAGGTGCTCTCGACTTACGACGGGGACCTCAGGGACCCGCTCTGGTGGCCTCAGGAAAGGCCAGTCCCCATGCGAGTTCCTCGGGGGCCTCTCGGGATTCCTCTCCCGTCGATGCCGGGGCCTAAGACCTTGTGTGGAGTCGGGGCCGGAACCTGAGGATTCCTCTCCAGTGCTGACATGGATCTTGGGGTACTTCTGGAGTCTCCCCAGGGGAGTCAGTCCTCGTCTCGAATGCGGGCATGCACTTGCGCTTTCCACCAGAGCGGTAGCAGCAGTGTCACGCAGTCCGCCGCGTGGATCAAAGGATCTATGGTTTTCCCTCGAGTCTTTCCCACGAGGCTTTCCCACGAGGCTTTCCCACAGGGCTGTCCCACGTGCACACGTGGTGGGAGTGGATCCTCGGCTTGAACGTCAAGGCAGTGCAGGGAAAACAGGTTCCTCTGGAATGGACTGACACATCTGGGGGACTCTTGGAATGGTGGCACGACCCTGGAGTTCCTCTCGCCTTTCCTGTGGAGAGCGCCTCCTCTTGAGATGCGACGGGAACGCCGGGAATTCTTTCCCTACGAAACAGGGAAAGGATCCCTCATCTCGAGCTAGGAGGCGGAAACGGGGCTCCCCTGGATGTGTGCGGGACCCCACGTGCTTCCTCTCGAGTGGAGACGGGTATGTCGGGGAACTTCTTGAGTTGCAGCAAGGGTGTGAAGGACCCTTTGGAAGTTCCAGTGGTTAGACGTGATTAGCCTCGAGAAGCCTCAGCGGAAATGGGCCTCATCTCGCCTGGAGGGCAAAACCTCCTGGATTTTCTCGAGTTGCGGCAGGTGCTCTCGACTTACGACGGGGACCTCAGGGACCCGCTCTGGTGGCCTCAGGAAAGGCCAGTCCCCATGCGAGTTCCTCGGGGGCCTCTCGGGATTCCTCTCCCGTCGATGCCGGGGCCTAAGACCTTGTGTGGAGTCGGGGCCGGAACCTGAGGATTCCTCTCCAGTGCTGACATGGATCTTGGGGTACTTCTGGAGTCTCCCCAGGGGAGTCAGTCCTCGTCTCGAATGCGGGCATGCACTTGCGCTTTCCTCCAGAGCGGTAGCAGCAGTGTCACGCAGTCCGCCGCGTGGATCAAAGGATCTATGGTTTTCCCTCGAGTCTTTCCCACGAGGCTTTCCCACGAGGCTTACCCACAGGGCTGTCCCACGTGCACACGTGGTGGGAGTCGATCCTCGGCTTGAACGTCAAGGCAGTGCAGGGAAAACAGGTTCCTCTGGAATGGACTGACACATCTGGGGGACTCTTGGAATGGTGGCACGACCCTGGAGTTCCTCTCGCCTTTCCTGTGGAGAGCGCCTCCTCTTGAGATGCGACGGGAACGCCGGGAATTCTTTCCCTACGAAACAGGGAAAGGATCCCTCATCTCGAGCTAGGAGGCGGAAACGGGGCTCCCCTGGATGTGTGCGGGACCCCACGTGCTTCCTCTCGAGTGGAGACGGGTATGTCGGGGAACTTCTTGAGTTGCAGCAAGGGTGTGAAGGACCCTTTGGAAGTTCCAGTGGTTAGACGTGATTAGCCTCGAGAAGCCTCAGCGGAAATGGGCCTCATCTCGCCTGGAGGGCAAAACCTCCTGGATTTTCTCGAGTTGCGGCAGGTGCTCTCGACTTACGACGGGGACCTCAGGGACCCGCTCGGGTGGCCTCAGGAAAGGCCAGTCCCCATGCGAGTTCCTCGGGGGCCTCTCGGGATTCCTCTCCCGTCGATGCCGGGGCCTAAGACCTTGTGTGGAGTCGGAGCCGGAACCTGAGGATTCCTCTCCAGTGCTGACATGGATCTTGGGGTACTTCTGGAGTCTCCCCAGGGGAGTCAGTCCTCGTCTCGAATGCGGGCATGCACTTGCGCTTTCCTCCAGAGCGGTAGCAGCAGTGTCACGCAGTCCGCCGCGTGGATCAAAGGATCTATGGTTTTCCCTCGAGTCTTTCCCACGAGGCTTTCCCACGAGGCTTTCCCACAGGGCTGTCCCACGTGCACACATGGTGGGAGTGGATCCTCGGCTTGAACGTCAAGGCAGTGCAGGGAAAACAGGTTCCTCTGGAACGGACTGACACATCTGGGGGACTATTGGAATGGTGGAACGACCCTGGAGTTCCTCTCGCCTTTCCTGTGGAGAGTGCCTCCTCTTGAGATGCGACGGGAACGCCAGGAATTCTTTCCCTACGAAACAAGGAAAGGATCCCTCATCTCGAGCTAGGAGGCGGAAACGGGGCTCCCCTGGATGTGTGCGGGACCCCACGTGCTTCCTCTCGAGTGGAGACGGGTATGTCATGGAACTTCTTGAGTTGCAGCAAGGTTGTGAAGGACCCTTTGGAAGTTCCAGTGGTTAGACGTGATTAGCCTCGAGAAGCCTCAGCGGAAATGGGCCTCATCTCGCCTGGAGGGCAAAACCTCCTGGATTTTCTCGAGTTGCGGCAGGTGCACTCGACTTACGACGGGGACCTCAGGGACCCGCTGTGGTGGCCTCAGGAAAGGCCAGTCCCCATGTGAGTTCCTCGGGGGCCTCTCAGGATTCCTCTCCCGTCGATGCCGGGGCCTAAGACCTTGTGTGGAGTCGGGGCCGGAACCTGAGGATTCCTCTCCAGTGCTGACATGGATCTTGGGGTACTTCTGGAGTCTCCCCAGGGGAGTCAGTCCTCGTCTCGAATGCGGGCATGCACTTGCGCTTTCCTCCAGAGCGGTAGCAGCAGTGTCACGCAGTCCGCCGCGTGGATCAAAGGATCTATGGTTTTCCCTCGAGTCTTTCCCACGAGGCTTTCCCACGAGGCTTTCCCACAGGGCTGTCCCACGTGCACACGTGGTGGGAGTCGATCCTCGGCTTGAACGTCAGGGCAGTGCAGGGAAAACAGGTTCCTCTGGAATGGACTGACACATCTGGGGGACTCTTGGAATGTTGGCACGACCCTGGAGTTCCTCTCGCCTTTCCTGTGGAGAGCGCCTCCTCTTGAGATGCGACGGGAACGCCGGGAATTCTTTCCCTACGAAACAGGGAAAGGATCCCTCATCTCGAGCTAGGAGGCGGAAACGGGGCTCCCCTGGATGTGTGCGGGACCCCACGTGCTTCCTCTCGAGTGGAGACGGGTATGTCGGGAACTTCTTGAGTTGCAGCAAGGGTGTGAAGGACCCTTTGGAAGTTCCAGTGGTTAGACGTGATTAGCCTCGAGAAGCCTCAGCGGAAATGGGCCTCATCTCGCCTGGAGGGCAAAACCTCCTGGATTTTCTCGAGTTGCGGCAGGTGCTCTCGACTTACGACGGGGACCTCAGGGACCCGCTCTGGTGGCCTCAGGAAAGGCCAGTCCCCATGCGAGTTCCTCGGGGGCCTCTCGGCATTCCTCTCCCGTCGATGCCGGGGCCTAAGACCTTGTGTGGAATCGGGGCCGGAACCTGAGGATTCCTCTCCAGTGCTGACATGGATCTTGGGGTACTTCTGGAGTCTCCCCAGGGGAGTCAGTCCTCGTCTCGAATGCGGGCATGCACTTGCGCTTTCCTCCAGAGCGGTAGCAGCAGTGTCACGCAGTCCGCCGCGTGGATCAAAGGATCTATGCTTTTCCCTCGAGTCTTTCCCACGAGGCTTTCCCACGAGGCTTTCCCACAGGGCTGTCCCACGTGCACACGTGGTGGGAGTCGATCCTCGGCTTGAACGTCAAGGCAGTGCAGGGAAAACAGGTTCCTCTGGAATGGACTGACACATCTGGGGGACTCTTGGAATGGTGGCACGACCCTGGAGTTCCTCTCGCCTTTCCTGTGGAGAGCGCCTCCTCTTGAGATGCGACGGGAACGCCGGGAATTCTTTCCCTACGAAACAGGGAAAGGATCCCTCATCTCGAGCTAGGAGGCGGAAACGGGGCTCCCCTGGATGTGTGCGGGACCCCACGTGCTTCCTCTCGAGTGGAGACGGGTATGTCGGGGAACTTCTTGAGTTGCAGCAAGGGTGTGAAGGACCCTTTGGAAGTTCCAGTGGTTAGACGTGATTAGCCTCGAGAAGCCTCAGCGAAAATGGGCCTCATCTCGCCTGGAGGGCAAAACCTCCTGGATTTTCTCGAGTTGCGGCAGGTGCTCTCGACTTACGACGCGGACCTCAGGGACCCGCTCTGGTGGCCTCAGGAAAGGCCAGTCCCCATGCGAGTTCCTCGGGGGCCTCTCGGCATTCCTCTCCCGTCAATGCCGGGGCCTAAGACCTTGTGTGGAGTCGGGGCCCGAACCTGAGGATTCCTCTCCAGTGCTGACATGGATCTTGGGGTACTTCTGGAGTCTCCCCAGGGGAGTCAGTCCTCGTCTCGAATGCGGGCATGCACTTGCGCTTTCCTCCAGAGCGGTAGCAGCAGTGTCACGCAGTCTGCCGCGTGGATCAAAGGATCTATGGTTTTCCCTCGAGTCTTTCCCACGAGGCTTTCCCACGAGGCTTTCCCACAGGGCTGTCCCACGTGCACACGTGGTGGG